>NW_024070206.1:52024890-52624890 GCF_014754425.2 Oryx dammah
GGATGTTGGCAATTTGATCTCTGGTTCCTCTGCCTTTTCTAAAACCAGCTTGAACATCAAGAAGTTCATGGTTCATGTATTGCTGAAGCCTGGCTTGGAGAATTTTGAGCATTACTTTACTAGCATGTGAGATGAGTGCAATTATGCAGTAGTTTGAGCATTCTTTGGCATTGCCTTTCTTTGGGATTGGAATGAAAACTGACCTTTTCCAGTCCTGTGGCCACTGCTGAGTTTTCCAAAGTTGCTGGCCTATTGAGTACAGCACTTTCACAGCCTCATCTTTCAGGATTTGAAATAGCTCCACTGAAATTCCATCACCTCCACTAGCTTTGTTCATAGTGATGCTTTCCAAGGCCCACGTGACTTCATATTCCAAGATGTCTGGCTCTAGATGAGTGATCACACCATTGTGATTATCTGGGTCATGAAGATCTTTTTTGTACAGTTCTTCTGTGTATTCTTGCCACCTCTTCTTAATATCTTCTGCTTCTGTTAGGTTCATACCATTTCTGTCTTTTATCGATCCCATCTTTGCATGAAGTGTTCCCTTGATATCTCTAATTATCTTGAAGAGATCTCTAGTCTTTCCCATTCTGTTGTTTTCCTCTATTTTTTTGCATTGATCACTGAAGAAGGCTTTCTTATCTCTTCTTGCTATTCTTTGGGACTCTGCATTCAGATTCTTATATCTTTCCTTTTCTCCTTTGCTTTTTGCCTCTCTTCTTTTCACAGCTATTTGTAAGGCCTCCCCAGATAGACATTTTGCTCTTTTGTATTTCTTTCCCATGGGGATGGTCTTGATCCCTGTCTCTTGTACAATGTCACAACCTCATTCCATAGTTCATCAGGCACTCTATCTATCAGATCTAGGCCCTTAATCTATTTCTCACTTCCACTGTATAATCACAAGGGATTTGATTTAGGTCATACCTGAATGGTCTAGTGGTTTTCTCCACTCTTCAATTTAAGTCTCAATTTGGCAATAAGCAGTTCATGATCTGAGCCACAGTCAGCTCCTGGTCTTGTTTTTGTTGACTGTATTGAGCTTCTCCATCTTTGGCTGCAAAGAATATAATCAATCTGATTTCAGAGTTGACCCTCTGGTGATGTCCATGTGTAGAGTCTTCTCTTGTGTTGTTGGAAGAGGGTGTTTGTTATGACCAGTGCATTTTCTTGGCAAAACTCTATTAATCTTTGCCCTGCTTCATTCTACACTCCAAGGCCAAATTTGCCTGTTACTCCAGGTGTTTCTTGACTTCTACTTTTGCATTCCAGTCCCCTATAATGAAAAGGGCATCTTTTTGGGGTGTTAGTTCTAAAAGGTCTTGTCGGTCTTCATAGAACCGTTCAACTTCAGCTTCTTCAGCATTCCTGGTTGAGGCATAGATGTGGATTACCGTGATATTGAATGGTTTGCCTTGGAGACAAACAGAGATCATTCTGTCATTTTTGAGATTGCATCCAAGTACTGCATTTCGGGCTCTTCTGTTGACCATGATGGCTACTCCATTTCTTCTGAGTGATTCCTGCCTGCAGTAGTAGATATAATGGTCATCTGAGTTAAATTCACCCATTCCAGTCCATTTTAGTTCACTGATTCCTAGAATGTCAATGTTCACTCTTGCCATCTCTTGTTTGACCACTTCCAATTTGCCTTGATTCATGGACCTGACATTCCAGGTTCCTATGCAATATTGCTCTTTACATCATCGGACCGCGCGTCTATCACCAGTCACATCCACAGCTGGGTATTGTTTTTGCTTTGGCTCCATCCCTTCATTCTTTCTGGAGTTATTTCTCCACTGATCTCCAGTAGCATATTGGGCACCTACTGACCTGGGGAGTCCCTCTTTCAGTATCCTATCATTTTGCCTTTTATACTGTTCATGGTGTTCTCAAGGCAAGAATACTGCAGTGGTTTGCCATTCCCTTCTCCAGTGGACCACATTCTGTCAGACCTCTCCACCATGACCCACCCGCGTTGGGTTGCCCCACAGGCATGGCTTGGTTTCACTGAGTTAGACAAGGCTGTGTTCCTAGTGTGATTAGATTGACTAGTTTTCTGTGAGTATGGTTTCAGTGTGTCTGCCCTCTGATGCCCTCTTGCAACACCTACCATCTTACTTGGTTTTCTCTTACCTTGGGCGTTGGGTATCTCTTCACGGCTGCTCCAGCAAAGCGCAGCCGCTGCTCCTTACCTTGGACAAAGGGTATCTCCTCACTGCCGCCCTTCCTGACCTTCAACATGGGATGGCTCCTCTAGGCCCTCCTGCGCCAGCGCAGCCACCGCTCCTTGGACATGGGTTGATCTTCCCAGCTGCCGCCCCTGGCCTTGTACGTGGGGTGGCTCCTCCAGACTGTTGCCCCTGACCTCGGATGCGTGGTGGCTCCTCCCACCCCTGACCCTGGCCTCGTACGCGGGGTGGCTCCTCTCGGCTGTTCCTGTGCCGTTGCAGCCTGGCACTCTCGGCCGCCGCCCCTGACCTCAGACGTTGGGTAGCTCTGCTCGGCAGCACTGAGTGCACCGGCCGTCACAGCTGCTTGCGCTGAGTGCGCCGGCTGTCGCAGCCCCTACCATTTCTGTCCTTTATTGAGCCCATCTTTGCATGAAATGTTTCCTTGGTATCTCTAATTTTCTTGAAGAGATCTCTAGTCCTTACCATTCTATTGTTTCCCTCTATTTCTTTGCATTGATTGCTGAGGAAGGCTTTCTTATCTCTCCTTGCTATTCTTTGGAACTCTGCATTCAAATGGATATATCTTTCCTTTTCTCCTTTGCTTTTCACTTCCCTTCTTTTCACAGCTATTTGTAAGGCCTCCTCAGATAGCCATTTTGCTTTTTGACATTTCTTTTTCTTGGGCATGGTCTTGATTCCTGTCTCCTGTACAATGTCACGAACCTCCATCCATAATTCATCAGGCAAAATTCAACTATCAGATCTAGTCCTTCGTGGCCACTCTTTTAGCAGGAGACTGGAAAAACACATCAGGCAAAATGAGTATCAGAATTGTTTCTCCAGATTAAACATGCTGCAATTCTCTGCAGAGCTAAAAACCTCACATTTTTATGATATTAATTATGTTCCCTGATGGCTCAGTGATAGTTCAGTTAGAAAAAGTAATATTCAGGAATTTCAGCCACACACACACATTTTATTAAGTGCCGTCTAATTTCGTTCACTATATTACAACCACAACCACGTGTAGGTAGAAATGACTGAAGAGAGAGAAGAAAATCAAGCACAATCACCACCACCACAGCAACAGAATCAAGAATGTCACCTTCATGATGCTAAGCAGGAAACTCTGTTAACCATTTTAAAACTAATTATTCACTTGGGAACCTACTGAAAAAAAAAAAAAATACTGTGAATATGACCAGTTGTCACTGGTCTTCCTACAATACAAGCAGATTCATCTTTGTCTACAATAGCCAACATTGTTGGAAAACTAACAGACAAGAAGCCATTAAGACAAACCCCAAAGGACCAGTGAAACAAATTTAGAGTTTATGGCTTCATGCCTACATTTTCAGACTGTCGCTAATGGGACAATTACACTCTAATGACCTTCCTCTAAGTGGAAGCCAAAAATATAATTCAGTTTTGTATAAATTAAAACAAATGAAATGGCTTTCAATTTAGCAATGCTGACATCTCTCTTCAGAGAACTGTTTCTAGAGTAAAAATATTAGGATTAAAATTATTTAGGTGAAAAATACATGCAAGCAATTTATCATCTGTCAGATTACAAGAGTCATAAATTCCACATAGAGCAATCCATGTAAGATTCTTAGAAAAAGCTTGACTCTGTCTCAAAGAAAGGAGCTATGAGATTCATTTTCTGTTACTAATTGGCAGTTTAGGTCTGAAGACAAATTTCTTTAGATTAATTTAGTGATCTATATCTTTACATAAATATGTATGAAGTGCTCCCTTGCTCAGTTGTGTCCAGCTCTTTGTGATCCCATGAATTGTAGCCCACCAGGCTCCTCTGTTCTTGGAATTCTCCAGGCAAGAATACTGGAGTGGGCTGCCATTTCCTTCTCTAGGGGATCTTCCCAACCCAGGGATGGAACCCACATCTCTTGCATCTCCTGCATTAGCAGGAGGATTCTTTACCACTCAAGCCATCAGAGAAGCCCGTATATATGTATATTTTCCTATATAAATAAAATCTTTATAGTTGCATACTAATAATAAATAAATAAATATTTATATTAAGTTTCTATAACCTGAACACCTAGATTTTGTCAGTGATCTTAATAAAAAAAAAAAAAAATGATGGCTTGAGGTTTTCCAGAATGAGATTCTCTGTTGGTCATACTTCCAGGAGCTCAGCAGCTTCTAAGCTACATTAGAAGAGCTTTCATGTTTTTTAAAGAAATTTTCACTGTTAAACTTAACAAAGTGATGATATTTTTATTCTTTACCCTATGTGGACTCTATTTAAATATACATGATGACTTTTCTCAGACAATTTGCTACCAGAGTTTTTTTCCACTGTCCTCCTAAAGTTCTCATTTGATTTCTATTGTGTGTTGGTTTGATGGGCTTCTCCAGGTGTCACTAGCAGTGAAGAAGTAAGAAATGCAGGTATGATCCCTGGGTCAGGAATATTCTCTGGAGACGAGAGTGGCAACCCACTCCAGTATTCTTGCCTGGAGAATCCCTTGGACAGAGGAGCCTGGCAGGCTACAGTCCACGGGGTAGCAAGGAGTTGGATAGCAGCAGCAGCCGTGGTGGTTTGACATGATTTCAAATTCACTTGTTTACAGACAAAAATGAAGTTGTTTCATAGGTAAAGTGATTTTTTTTTTTTTTGGTAAATTAATTTATTTATTTAAATTGGAGGCTAATTACTTTATGTAGTGGTTTTGCCATACATTCACATGAATCAGCCACGGGTGTACATGTGTTCTCCATCCTGAACCCCTCTTCCCCTCCCTCCTCATCCCACCCCCCAGGGTCATCCCAGTGCCCTGTCTCATGCATTGAACCTGGACTGGCGATCTGTTTCACATATGCTAATATACATGTTTCAATGCTATTCTCTCACATCATCCCACCCTTACCTTCTCCCGCAGAGTCCAAAAGTCTGTTCTTTACATCTGTGTCTCGTTTGCTGTCTCGCATATAGGGTCATCGTTACCATCTTTCTAAATTCCATATATATATGCGTTAATATACTGCATTGTTAAAAGTGGTTTTGACATGAAAAGGAGATTGCTGTCAAAGCCTCCCCTAACATCTGTGGTTGCTAAGAGCTCGTGGCCCAGGTTTTCTTGGGACACAGCCACAGGGCCCTGTGCCAGGACCCAGCTTGCAGGCCTGCACCTGGGAGGGGAAGCTCTGGTCCTCGGAGCAACCTCCCTCCCACATCCCACCCAGTCTATCAGGACGTCTCCTCCTAAACCCCAAGGGAGCGCCCTGGGCCCCTGAGCGAGCGGGTGGAAAAGGCGATTTTGCAGACAGCAGACAGGGTGCGGTTGGAGCCTTCAGGTGGCTTGGTGTGTTGGGGTATAAGTGCGGCTCCCAGTGAGGGAGCGGGAGGGTGGGAAAGAGGGTGTTAGGTAAGTCCGGAGGCTCAGGGAGTCGCTGAACCCCGTTGCGGGGTCCTGTTGCCCTTGACAGCTCCTTCCAGAGGGAGCCCAGTGTCAGGGGTCTCCGGTGACCTTAAGGGGCCACAAAGGAGACCCGGGGTGAGAAACGCCTGGTACCCCAACGTCAGGCGGCCCCTCGGCTGCCAGGACTCACCAAGCAAACCCCAATCTCTGTCTGCATCCGTGCCCCTCCCATTCAGAGCCGTCTATGTAGCAATCGCTTTGTCTAGCTAATAGACATAAACTATGCTTTAAATAATTAATAGCAAAATGTATTAAAATTAAAAGACTATAAATTCATAGTGAAATGAATTGGAACTTGTAACTTAAAATGAATTAAAATTTAAAGACATAGCATGTTTACCGTAGCGGGATATATGCTTTTATATTTGCTATTAATAGTAACAGGATGTTAGAATATTGGCCTTGCAATTTTGTTTCTCCATTGCTTTTCATAAATGTCACAAGTGTTTATTGAGTTCTTTCTGTGTGCTAGTAGCTCATGGGAACACTGAGACAGGTTCCTGCTCTTAGATATTTGCATTCTCGAGAAGCATTACGGATTGCTGCTGTAGGAAAGGTACTGGCAGTATGCAGCCTGAACTGTAAAAGTGGTCCGTAGTCATTCCATTTGCAATAGTACATCCTGTGAGGGGATGTGAGATTAGGTTAAATATATTGATTGTACCTAAGAAAATACCTTTTTAAAAATGGTTTATAAGAGAATGGGTTAAGGACATTTGGTCAAATATTCTGCCAAAATAACTGCAACAATTAGTGGGACTGCAGGCCAGATCACACACAGCAAGAGCATAATTATGTAGGTATTATGATGTTTATGGACAGTGTTAATGCTGTAGAAAATGCTTATGAAACAAATATGTTTGATCCAGAATTAACACAGAAAATAAAAACTGTAGGAAAATGCCGGAAGGAAACACAGCAGGATATCCTCAGATGTTAGAAATGGGTGATTTGTTAGATTTTCTGTATTAAAATAAACAAAGCAGTATTTCTAAAATTCTTAACATGAAAATAACATCTTGCTTAAAGTGTCTATGATAAATATATGTAGTATTTTTCTGTTTTAAACCATTTTTTACTTAATAAAACCTTTTATGTGCTTAGCAAAGTAGTAACAAGGTCAAGATGAAGAAGTCAATTCATAAATAACAACCTCACATCCACTATATATAATGCTCAGTGTAAAACAAAGTATTAGGGATATTTTCAGAAGGTTTTTGTCTGTAAGAAAGATTTCATAAACATAAACCTCACCCATCCTCCAAGCAACAGCTTAGTAAGAATTAGCTTTTGTTGTAAACGTACTTGCTCATTATGTAACTGAAGTTAGTTTCAAGAAATGTTAAAGAATTTTACAAGGACAGTATGAAATGTGATTTTTCATGAATAACCTTTTCTTTTCTGGGAAACAAACAAACAAAAGACTGATATACTGATTACTATAATTTTTATGTCAATCACAGTAGCTTTATATTTCTTGATTTTTCCATCCATTTACTTATTATTAGTCATAACATAAATTATTCTTAAGCAATGAAAGACCACATTTTCATCTTGAAGCACACAAAACTAATGGATGTGTGTTAGAATTTTCCTATTTTGTGTTTGTACTTTTATATTGTACCGAAAGCCCTATACTCCTTTTATAAACAGATACCAAAATTGTACAAGACATCCTTTCATAATACTCTTTTCAAAATATACCCTGTCTTGATCAAATAATACTTCACTTTCCTATTAATAAAAGTTCCTAGACTGAAAGAATCTGAATGCATGCAGGCCCCTGTAACTTCTGGATTCCTACAGTCTGAAATGTTAAATCCCCCCTGAAGGCTCAGCCCAGTTCGCCCATGGTGGGTCCAGTCAGGGCCTGTCCCTTTCGGTTCAGCAGGTCTTGGTTCAGTGAGCCCGGCTGTGGTACAACTGGACCTCATGCCATATTTGTTCTAACTGACCTCATAGATAATTCCTTGTCATCTTGTCTTATCCCCACTTTCCCCTGCAGTTGTGATAACAGCACCCTCCTTGGGTTTTCTTTTATTTTTGTTGGCAGAAACATGCAGACACCTAGACCCTGGCCTGATAAACTCTGATGGTCACCGAAGTTTGAACATCCTTACTTTAACTTTGCTCTAATTCAAGAAAGTACAGTTGCCAAAATGACTGCATTCTCTTTTCAGTAAAGGTAGGTAAGTTTTTTTGTGTTAAAATCCTATATCATTTCAGGGTTGACGTGATTGTTAACGAGCTGATCAATAGAACAGGAAAGTGTGAACGTGAAGGTGTTAGTCGATCAGTCGTGTCCAACTCTTTGTCACCCCATGGACTGCAGCCCTCCAGGCTCCTCTGCTCAAGGGATTTCACAGGCAAGAACACTGGAGCCGGTTGCCATTTCCTCCTCCAGGAGAAATCCTCCCAATCCAGGGATGGAACCCAGGTCTTTTTTGTCTCCTGCATTGGCAGGCAGGTTCTTTACCACTAGCACCACCTGGGAAGTCCCAGTAGAATGAGATTTATATTAAAAGATTTTTGATTCTTAAAAAATGTTTGGTATGCTGGTGTTCTAAAAGATAATTGAACAACAGACATTTAATTACTGAAGTGATCATCAGAGTAGTGAGGTTCATTCCCCAGGAACCAACATGAGGAAATAATAAATCAAATTTTAACATAGGTTCTATTTGTCAAATGCCTATATAGTCATTAAATTTAATATTATATGTACTAAAAATATTTTATGTACCAGAAATAATATGCATTTTAACTAAACCACCTAAAACCTGTGTAAAAGGTTAGTGACTGAAGTTAGTTACTGGGTTTAAGAAAATTAAATGCAGTAAAGATTCAGAGTAAAGCATACACCAATATTCTCCCAATCCTGCTACTAAGTTGCTTCAGTCGTGTCCAACTCTGGGCGACCCCATAGATGGCAGCCCATCAGGCTCCTCCATCCCTGGGATTCTCCAGGCAAGAACACTGGAGTGGGTTGCCATTTCCTTCTCCAGTGCATGAAAGTGAAAAGTGTACGTGAAGTCGCTCAGTCGTGTCCAACTCTTAGCGACCCCATGGACTACAGCCTACCAGGCTCCTCCGTCCATGGGATTATCCAGGCAAGAGTACTGGAGTGGGGTGCCATTGCCTTCTCTGTATTCTCCCACATTGTATAGATAAATAGCAGTCATGTATTTCTTACACACTGGGACTTAAATGACTCTTTTATGATTTTTAAAAATTGTTATCAAATTAAACAATTATAAGACAATTACAGAGTTGTCTGTTTACTTGATATTGGCTGATTTAATTAATTAAATCTAAAAATTCTCATTAAATTTCTTTAATACAGTTGCATTATTTTAATTTTCTTTATTGAAGTGATTCCAAAATTACTATCCCAGATCATACTGCAGCTAATAAAATAAAATTATCTAAACCTAATATTTTAAAGATTGAGATATATAAGAAAGGGGAACACAGGAAATTAAACAAGCCTATAAATCTGTATTTATCACACAATATTTCCATTATGATTTATCAAAGAAAGTGTATTAATCCACAAAGTATAAACAGTTTAATATAACAATATTTTGCCCATAATGGTCCATAATTTTAAACATTACACAGATATTTATTATGGCTTAAATATAGCCATTTTATTCCATTCCTGTCTAGAAACAACTGCAAATATTATAATATTTAGAGGAGATAAGAACTTGTTTTTATATATTTACTAAGTATAAAGTATTTTTTCCTTCTTTGATACTGTTTCTAGAGAAATTATTTGTTAGCAGTTAGCGTGTAAGTGTTATGACTGAAGGTAAAAGTTATTACTATTCCTGGTTCAATATTGACTATTTTAACATCAGTTGACATGCTGTTCTCTCATACTATGTTGCAACTTGCTCACTTTGTCTTTCTCCATGTAAATAATTTATCTAAAAATACAGTTATAGAAAAGCAACAATTTGTATAGGTATTTGCTTAAGAGTGATTTAAAAATAATTGCTTAAAAAAATTACCAATGATAGCCAAATAAAACTAATGGAAAAAATTATGTAATTGATTTCAGTGTTTCAAGATCAAAATGAAATTATTTACTTCCATGAATCAAACTGAATTATGCTGTACTTTTTATCATTCTGTGAACTAATATCAATCTTCTGATGGATATTATATATGTCCTTCTATAGTTTTTTAGAAATAGCACTCTTATAATCACTTTATTGAATAACATAAAATATACTGCTCTCTTTACCTAGAGATAAAAGCTTACTATTTGTACAATTATTATTTTCCCTAATTTGTAAATAAGTTTCAAAAATATTGGAAAGTCTTCAATTTCAAATTATTCTCTTACCATCCCCCTATAAAAAAGATACCTATATATATGTGCATGTGAACACATTCTGAGTGATTTTTATGAGGTCAGCATAGGGAATTTTAGATTCAGTGTATTTGTGGAATCAGTACAATATTTTCACAAGAAATTTCAGTGTTTGAAAGTTTTAGGTATAAGACATGATAAATTGTGTGACTTGTGAATTGAAATATATGTGCCATCTAATTAACTGTATTCTGACTTTGAGGTCACTGTTAATTTAGAGAATGAAACTATAGGAGAAAGTTTAGGCAATCATTTAATAAAATCACTGATTTTTCATTGATATATATATTTGAAATTATATATGTATAAAATGTATATATATCAAAACTGATAGTTATGTATGTCAGTTATGCTTTATTACTAAGTAACTTAACAAAAGATTAACTTATGCTCTATTTTATGTATACTCTTATACTTTCCCTAATCAAAATAGCAGTTCTGGATATATACGCTACAGTGTAAGTTTTTGGTTAGGGGAGTTTCTAAACTTGAGGAAACTGCACTGACAAAATCTCTCCAAAAGATGTTATTAACATCTTTTATTGATTCTTCTAAGATGTGTTTAGAAGGATGGTGTAATACATTCCCCACTAAATGGAATCAGTGTAACCAAAAGCTAATAATGGACTGCACCCACCAGACCTCTCTGTCCATGAAATTCCCCAGATAAGAATACCGGAGTGGGTTACCATTCCCTACTCCAGGGGAGCTTCCTGACCCAGGGATTGAATGTGTCTCCTGCACTATAGGCAGATTCTTTACCATCTGAACCACCAGAGAGTGTAAGTCGCTCAGTCAGGTCCGATGCTTTGCAACCCCATGGACTATACAGTCCTTGGAAATCTCCAGGCCAGAATACTCGACTGGGTAGCCTTGCCCTTCGCCAGGGGATCTTCCCAACCCAGGGATAGAACCCAGGTCTATGCAGGCAGATTCTTTACCACCTGAACCGCAAGGGAATCCACCGGGGAGGCCACTAATAACAGTTGCAGGCATGTTAATTGCAAAATCACCCAATCTTTAATGACTATTAATGTGTTAGATCACTGAAAATGCTGACAAAAATTAAGATTTTTTAAAATTGGTATTTATGTGGTATTACAGGTATTTAAAATCTATTTAGATATACTTTTAATAATACTGAAAACTGAGATGAGCTTCTGATGGGCTCTTTTATTATTGAGAGTATACTTAATAATTGCTATCAGAAAACCCTGCTGCCTGTGAGCTATTATTCACTGTGCCTCATTTACTGCTACCTGTTTTAATTACAATTTGGAGAAACCTAATCAAGTGTTTTCCTCAACTAAACAAACCACTTAGATCAAACTGCATTTCTCCTTCTGAACAATTTACTATCCTTCCAAAAGCTGCAAATGGATCTTTAAGCTTCAAATAGAGTTTATGTGTGAAGGTCGATCTTTATTGATTTACTCTGATCTTTCAGAGGGTCTTCTTATTTACCAAATAGGCTTCCTAAATTAGTAAAGATAGGGCTTAAGCATTCTGTGAACTGTCTGTAACACATGTATCTTTAAAACGAAAGTCTGTGTAGTATGTTACAGAGAAAAATTGATTTGCTCAACTCTATTTTAGTTTCCTTACACTTATTGAATCTAATCAGCAAGCTTCATTTTTAAGACATCTTTCAGACCACCTACTCTGGACTTGATAAACAAACAAAAATTCTGCATGATTTCTTTTTCTCCTAGACTGAGGTTGTAGTCAAAGACATTTTTAAAAGTCTAACATTGTTAACACAATTTTTTCCCCCTACAGATACGATTTTGTTCCTTTTTCGACTTCTTTATTATACCCAGTAACAGCTAGTATTTTGCTGGGAATTTGGTAACCCACTTTAGTATTCTTGCCTGAAAAATCCCATGGACAGAATAGTCTCGCAGGCTACGTCCATTGAGTCTCAAAGAGTAGGACATGACTGAACACGCATGCATACATACATAATCTAGTTTGGTTTTGCTGTGATAAATACAGGAATGATGCTTCAAGAAAAACTATCTGACTTATGTTGTTATATTAAAATAAGCTGAAAAGGACCCTTTGAGAATTTCATCATAATTTACCATTTTGCTATTGCTGAGGGAATTTACCACTACCTTTTGTTGTTGTTCAGTTCAATCATGTCCAGCTCTTTGAGACCCCATGGACTGCAGCACACCAGGCTTCCCTGTCCTTCACCATCTCCTGGAGTTGCTCAAACTCATGTCCATCAAGTCGGTGATGCCATCCAACCACTTCATCCTATGTCATCCCTTTCTCTTCCTGCCTTCAACCTTTCTCAGCATCAAGGTCTTTTCTACTGAGTCGGCTCTGAGCATCAGACGGCCAAAGGGCTGCTACCCTTGGATTACGCATAGACGCTCCACTTCCTCTACTGTTATTGTTCATCAGTTTACTTAAGATAGTGCTTTTTACTTCACAAACTGTATCTTGGAGCAGAAAGCCCGTAGCTAGTCCTGGGCGTTGAGACTTCACTGGTTTCCAGGATCACTGTCTGTTGCAGAGCCGCACCTCTGGGTCTGTTCAAAGAATGACTCATAAAAACAGTCTGGAACCTGGAGAGGTCGCTTGGTTTGGAAAATGATGAAATATTCCACTGTGACTCATTCAGGTCATCATAAAATTCTCTTTTTCCACATAATTGGAGAGCTTTAGAAAAGCCAATAACTCGGACGCACAGCATTTAGATGCCCGGCATCTAAAGAGTGCAAAAATGTGTTGTACCTGAAAACCTTGCCCTGGAAATTGGAGGGGTATTTGGGATTCCCATGCACAGAAACCCTTAGAAACAAGTTGTTCAAAGAATCAACCTCTCTCCATGTTTATGAAGGGGTGGTCAGGGTTTTAACTCCTGAAGGATAAAAAATTTCCTCCGTCTTGCAGTACTGGCAGTTCCAAATAATTTGTATGACACCACTTAGAGGAAGCAGACAATAAATTCTGAGACTGAGAATTCAGGAGCTCGGAATATTTGGACATACTTGGAGCAGAAAATGAAAACTGGAAAAGAAATGATGAGTCCACTGGAGATGATTTGCCATCTTTTTATTTTCCTTTTTGCTCTTTGGATAAGAATTTGTTACCAAAAGCCAACTAATGTGTGAAACTGAAGAAAGAGAGCATGCTTCAGAAAACCCATATGCAACAGGGTTTTAGGAAGAGCTAAAGGTGGAATGGTTTGTTGATCATGAAATAAAACAGGGAATAAGTATCAATCATCTCATCAGAGAAAAAGAGTGGAGAAGGTCGATTACTTGTCTCCATATTTAATATAACGGACACACACAAAAGTTTTGGTAATAGGAATGCTATTTCCAATTCAGTTTGCTATCAAATGTATTTTATGTGTATGTCAGTCGAATCCTTCTCTATATAACAAAATTTCAGTCTAATTCAAGAATAGAGCATTACATTTCAAGGGTCAAATACGTATAATGTGCTGAATCTTATGTTTAAGTTGTGGTTAATATAAGGGTAACCTGTGAGCAGAAATGTCTGAAAAGAGATTTCAAGAATTTTAAGAAATTTCAAGAACTTTTGTAAGTTTTGAAAATTCTATTTTAGTGTTTACTGAATAAAGACTATTTTTAATGTTCCTTTTTTGCAACTGTTATTTACAGTGAGAAAATCCAGTTCTTGAAATATAAACAGTGATTTTGTATTAATAGTAGAATTATTTGCATTTGTCAAGTCTGTTGTTTTAGCATGTTCTGATTCCAATACTGTTTCAACTTTCCTCAGCTCCCTGAAGATTAATCCTTTTAAAATTTCTGTTACCAGTATTTTATTCTCATAGGTTATACCTATTTTATTCATTGATGGGCTAAATATTATCTCTTCTACTTGGCCACATCTTACTACCATCTACTAAAGAAAAGACATGACTTTTGAGTTTCTCCAATTACTTACATCTAAATTATTTACTCCCATGAAGGAGACACAAGAGACATGGGTTCAATCCCTGGGTCAGGAAGATCCCTCAGAATAGGAAATGGCAACCCACTCCAGTATTCTTGCCTGGAAAATCCCATGGATAAAGGAGCCTGGCAGGTTACAGCCCATGGGGTCACAAAGAGTTGGGCACGATTAAGCACACTTGCACATTTTTTCAAAACTGCAGTACTATCTCAGATGTACAATGTGGATTTTGCTTACATCCAGTCACATATTTATAAGACAAAGTCAAAAGTTATGTTTGCTAATGTTTTACAATATTTTGTCATTTATACTTATCTTATAAGATTAGATGCACATAATATAAATTACTCATCAGACTCTAGCTTCAGCTATAGTTTTTCTTTTTAATAACCCTGTTCTGTTCAGGAAAGAGTGAGAAAATCATTAAAAAATAATACTTCTCTTTTAATTCTTGCAATAAGAAGTTACGAATAGTTCTTGAAATATTGTTTAAGAGCAGCATTTACTTTTTTAATCACTATGATTAAAGTTGTTTAGTTGCTCAGTCATGTCTGACTCTTTGTGACTCTATGGACTGTAGCCTGCCAGGCTCATCTGTCCTTGGGATTCTCCAGGCAAGATTCTGGAGTGGGTTGCCATGCCCTCCTTCAAGAGATCTTCCTGACTCAGATAGAACCTGCATTTCCTGCACTGGCCCACAAATTCTTTACTGCTATGATTAAATTAACTTTTGCGTTTTCTATTAAAAGCATTAAGAAGTGGAATACAGTATTATCAATGCTGGGAAATTTTTACAATCACTATATAATACTATATATAAATTATTAAAGAAGCTTAGGACTTTAAAACTATAAAACGTGACCATGCATGTTGCTATGAAATTCCTTTTGGCAAATCCCCCCTAAAATTTGTAAAGTTTTTCAGAAAAGAAAAGAAACAGCTGACATTTAACTCATCTTCTGTATTCTATTTGATATAAAATGTAGATATCATATTTGCCTTTCAAATTTAATATGAGAATTAACTATTTTCTCATTCTTTATAGAGAAGGTATGTAATGATAACTGCTGTGTTTTTAATCAATCTGAAATTGAGAAATATTTTTCTATGAACTATAAGAGAAAAATTTATATTATGTAAATTAATTTTAAAACCTGATTCTTAATATAACATATTCCATGGTTATTCATTATGACAACAAAAATTCATAGTTATATAGACTTTCTATTGAATGTGTATTTGAAAAATAGCTAAAAATACTGAATGTTTGTCTCTCCTGCCGCTGCTGCTGCTGCTAAGTCGCTTCAGTCGTGTCCAACTCTGTGCGACCCCATAGACGGCAGCCGACCAGGCTCTCCCGTTCCTGGGATTCTCCAGGCAGGAACACTGGAGTGGGTTGCCATTGCCTTCTCGTCTCCCCTATCCCCCTAAAATTCACATGCTGAAACCAATTCCCCAGTGTGACAGTATTAGGAAATGGGGCCTTTGGGAGAAAATTAGGTCATGAAAGTGGAGTCCTCATGAACGGAATTAGCTAGCGCCCTCACAAAACAGACCCCACAGAGCTCCCACTGTCCTTCAGCCACGTGAGGATGCAGCATGAGGGCAGCTGTCTATGAACCAGGAGGCATGCTGGTCTATGGCAGTGTCTATGAACTCCGCATCTTCCTGTGACCTGCGTTTGGACTTTCCAGCTTCCTAAATGGTGGGAAATGAATTTCTGACAATTATAAGCCACCCAGGTATGATGTGCTATTACAGAGTAAACTGGCTAACTGATTTTGTTTCTTAATTTACCTCTGTGTTGTGTGTGTGCTAAGTCACTTCAGTCATGTCTGACTCTTTGCAACCTGATGGACTGTGGCTGGCCAGGCCCCCCTCTGTTCATGGGATTAACGGAAAGGTGGCACAATCAAGTTAGACTAGTTTTTACCAGTTGGAGATTCTACTGAACCTCAGAGGAAATGGTTTATCAGCTAAGGCTGCTGTGGAAAGTTCAGATATTTCTTTAATGATGACTTAGAGTTTTTCTGACAGTAAATTCCAGACGTGGCCATGGGCACAGGTGGTGTGTTTGAGGGGTCAATCCCTGAATGCAGCAAGCTGGGAGAGTGAAACGGAGAAGGAAGAACAGACAAGAAGTGTTTGTTGAACTGGTAATTTCTGAGCAACTGATGCTTAATAAATTGCCTCTAAATTTTATTCCAAATGAACCTTGGAATTGTTTCTCCAAAGGGTTGAAAGCTAGGAATTTATTCAAATTCCCCTTCCCCACTCTGTCTGAGAATTGACCTATAGGACTTTAACTTCTGTGCCCTTAATAACTGTTGAAAAAGTCTGCAGAGACTCTGGCAGAACACTGAGCGATCCAGCAGGTACATGCATGGAAGCAGCCTGTGTTTACAGGACTGTTCACCCCAGCTGCAGCTCAAGTCCGAGCTTGATCAGAGGGTATAGAGAGCCGCACACAAAAGCCGTCTGTTGGACTCAGTGTGGGGCATGATTAAAGTCAGGAAAGGATGTGTGAAGTAAAATTTGTGAAGGATACTTCTTGCTACATTTTAATAGGGTAAATCTTAACAGTATTTGCTGTACTTGAAAGCAGCAAATATGTTTTCCCACTGCAAATGTACCCTTGCTTATAAACATGTTTTCTTAGAGTACAGAAGTAAACGTTTATTTTTCCTTCAAACATTTGGCTACATTGACTAATAGAGTTAGTCATGAGAATCTGAAAAATTCTGTCATGTATTGCTAAGGAATGGTGTGAACTGGAAACTACTTAGAAAACTTATCAAACTTTATCGCTGAGTATACTATACACATATGTATACATACAGGCATGTCCATGTACATGGGTGTATGACCCTCCAGACTATGCTTGATGCAACTGTGAATCAGTGAAATATGAGACACAACACAAATGTCCGGTTTCGCCAATTAGCAAAAAGACATAACCTGCTGGAAAGCATCAAGCAGTGACTCTGGGTTTTCCTGGGGTGTCCTGAGTTTCTTGAAGACCAGTGCTTAGGAATTCCAGCCCGTTGTTCAGACTGGAGTGAAGACACTGGAAAAGTAGAGGCCGCGGAGCAGACCAGCAAGCAGAGAGTGAAGGGTGTCTGAGCGAGTGAGGGAGGCAGGCTGATGGGGGGCAGGGAGACGGCCTCTTGACCTCTTTGTCAGCTTGCTCCCTCACAGTGGCCATTTCATTCGTGGAAGAAAACAAGTGAAAATTGCTTAAGTGATCATTGTGTGCATTCCTTTTTATGTGTATATTATATACAGTCTTCTCTCCTAGGAAATTCCATGGACAGAGAAGCTTGGCAGGCTATAGTCCTTGGGGTGGGGTCACAAGTCAGACAGGACTTAGCAACTAAAGAGCAACAGCCATCCACAATCCAGGTTCTTGTTTTAACCTGAGGACAGAACTTAGGTTACTTCATTCATTGGAAGAATTTTGACCTTATGACTTCCTGACCTTGTCTGACTTTGAGTTTGTATACATTTTGCCAAACTCTAGCAGGTTGTTGCTGCTAAGTCGCTTCAGTCGTGTCCGACTCTGTGAGACCCCATAGACGGCAGCCCACCAGGCTCCCCCGTCCCTGGGATTCTCCAGGCAAGAACAATGGAGTGGGTTGCCATGTCCTTCTCCAATGCATGAAAGTGAAAAGTGAAAGGGAAGTCGCTCAGTCCTGTCCGACTCTTAGCGACCCCATGGACTGCAGCCCACCAGGCTCCTCTGTCCATGGGATTATCCAGGCAAGAGTGCTGGAGTGGGGTGCCATCGCCTTGGTTAAGCAGTGCTAAAAATTACAGTCAGCTCTGCTTAGCTTCTCAGGGGACTCAGTGGTAAAGAATTCTCCTGCATTGCAGGAGATACAGGTACCCTCCCTGAGTTGGGAAGATCCCCTGGAGGAGTAGACAGCAACCCACTCCACTGGAGAATCCAAAGGACAGAGGAGCCTGGCGAAGAGTCGGACACAAGTCAGCAACTGAGTATAGACAGCACTGGTTAGATGAGCAAAATGAATACTGAGCTACATAATCAACAAATAATTGCTACAAAACATTGTACTCAGGTATTTTCCACACATAGGTACACACCAAGAGCTTGTGTGTCTTTACCACAACTCTAGTTTCCAACCTTCTGAAACAAAACAAAAGTATAATATTAATAGAAGATACATTGCTTTTTACACGAGAATCGTTTGACTTATTTTATCTGCAATGTCCTGTTCTTGTTCACATCCCTGTTTAATTCATCAGACACAGAACCAGCATCTGGTCACGGTGTTGTGTAGACTACACGTAAAACAGGAAAGTGAAAAAAAAATCATGAAAGTTCATTCCTTATCTACAGACAAGAACTATACAAAGAAAATGACCTTGCAACAAACTAATATAAAGTTTAAAATATTTTCTTTGAGTTGAATAAAAGTTTGAAGGACAAAGGACACGGTAAGCCACAAATTATTTGAGGAGGTAATGGACTGAAAAACAAGAGGCCATGAACTGAAGCTAAAGCTAAGAGAAGACAGTGCCCTGAGGGAATTCATGAAAAATGTCCTTGGGCAGAGGCTGATTAGTGTGTGGAACAATAAGCAATTAGAGGCAAAGAACATTGCTTTAAAATCTGACTGCAGCCACTCACATGGGTAGATATAATTAGGCAGCAGAGTCTTTAATTCTCAAGCTCTCATGTGTGAACAGAAAAGCATAAAGAAGAGACACTTAAATTTAAATTATAAGTATATGTGTATACATATAATACATGCTTCAAGTGAGTGACTAAGCTAATCTTAATCACAACCCACTCCAGTGTTCTTGCCTGGAGAATCCCAGGGATGGGGGAGCCTGGTGGGCTGCCGTCTATGGGGTTGCATACAGTTGGACATGACTGAAGCGACTTAGCAGCAGCAGTAGCAATCACTTTTAAGCTAATCTTAAAAATGAGTGGCAAGTGAGTATGTGATTGTGTATGTAGTGAATAGAAGTTATAAAAGATTAAAGGGTCCCTGTGCTCAGTAACCATTTGGGATAACAGCACTAACACAGGTCCAGTGTGTCTAGAACAGAGAGTGAACAGCTATAGAGAATGATGTGGGGAAAGCTTCCAGACCTCGGCATGTGGGACAACACGCTGCCCCCACTCCCCAACCCACTGTGAGACCTATAATTTCATCATTAACATCATTTAAATTAAGATGATTCTGCCATAGTAAAGTCATTATTTCACACATGATTTTAAAGCAATATACAATAGACTGGTTCAAATAGGAAAAAGAGTAGGTCAAGGCTGTATATTGTCACCCTGCTTATTTAACTTCTATGCAGAGTACATCATGAGAAATGCTGGGCTGGATGAAGCACAAGCTGGAATCAAGATTGCTGGGAGAAATATCAATAACCTCAGATATGCAGATGATACCACCCTATGGCAGAAAGTGAAGAGGAACTAAAAAGCCTCTTGATGAAAGTGAAAAGGAGAGTGAAAAAGTTGGCTTAAAGCTCAACATTCAGAAAATGAAGATCATGGCATCTGGTCCCATCACTTCATGGGAAATAGATGGGGAAACAGTGGAAACAGTGTCAGACTTTATTTTTTGGGCTCCAAAATCACTGCAGATGGTGACTGCAGCCATGAAATTAAAAGATGCTTACTCCTCGGAAGGAAAGTTATGACCAACCTAGATAACATATTGAAAAGCAGAGATATTACCTTGCCAACAAAGGTCTGGCTAGTCAAGGCTATGGTTTTTCCAGTGGTCATGTATGGATGTGAAAGTTGGACTGTGAAGAAAGCTGAGTGCTGAAGAATTGATGCTTTTGAACTGTGGTGTTGGAGAAGATTCTTGAGAGTCCCTTGGACTGCAAGGAGATCCAATCAGTCCATCCTAAAGGAGATCAGTCCTGGGTGTTCATTGGAAGGACTAATGCTACAGCTGAAACTCCAATACTTTGGCCACCTGATGTGAAGAGTTGACTTATTGGAAAAGACCCTGATGCTGGGAGGGATTGGGGGCAGGAGGAGAAGAGGACGACAGAGGATGAGATGGCTGGATGGCATCACCGACTCGATGGACATGAGTTTGAATGAACTCCGGTAGTTGGTGATGGACAGGGAGGCCTGGCGTGCTGCGGTTCAATGGGTCGCAAAGAGTCGGACATGACTGAGCAACAGAAATGAACTGAACTGATTAGTTTTAAACAATGCTAAAATTTTCAGAAAAAAAAAGGGGTATTGAGGAAATCAAGCATAAGAGAAACATTTTAAAGAGGGCTTTTGAGATTTCAAATATTGACTGTGTGTAAAGTGTAAGACTAACAAGGGGGTTCTTGAGCAGCCATGGTGAGTAGAAGGAATATGTGAAACGTGGTTGAGAAATCTATAGGGGTTCAGGATTTTTGGTCATCCACCTGCAATGTGGGAGACCTGGGTTCAATCCCTGAGTTGAGAAGATACCACGGAGAAGGACATGGATACCCACTGCAGTATTCTTGCCTGGAGAATCCTCATGGACAGAGTCCATGGGGTAGCAAAGAGTCGGACATGGTTGAGTGGCTAAGCACAGCATAGTTCAATTCATTTCAGTTCAGTTGCTAGGTCATGTCTGACTCTTTGTGACCCCATGAACTGCAGCATGCCAGGCCTCCCTGTCCATCACCAACTACTGGAGTCCACCCAAAACCGTGTCCATTGAGTCGGTGATGCCATCCAGCCATCTCATCCTCTGTCATCCCCTTCTCCTCCTGCCCCCAGTCTCTCCCAGCATCAGGGTCTTTTCCAATGAGTCAGCACTTCCCATCAGATGGCCAAAGTACTGGAGTTTAAGTTTCAACATCAGCCCTTCCAATGAACACCCAGGACTGATCTCCTTTAGGATGGACTGATTGGATCTCCTTGCAGTCCAAGGGACTCTCAAGAGTCTTCTCCAACACCACAGTTCAAAAGCATCAATTCTTCGGAGCTCAGCTTTCTTTATAGTCCAACTCTCACATCCATACATGACTTTGGAAAAACCATAGCCTTGACTAGCCAGATCTTTGTTGGCACGGTAATATCTCTGCTTTTCAATATGCTATTTATGTTGGTCATAAGTTTCCTTCCAAGGAGTAAGCATCTTTTAATTTCATGGCTGCAGTCACCATCTGCAATGATTTTGGAGCCCCCCAAAATAAAGTCTGACACTGTTTCCACTGTTTCCCCATCTATTTCCCATGAAGTGATGGGACCAGATGCCATGATCTTCGTTTTCTGAATGTTGAGCTTTAAGCCAACTTTTTCACTCTCCTCTTTCACTTTCATCAAGAGGCTCTTTAGTTCTTCCTCACTTTCTGTGATGTGGGTGGTGTCATCTGCATACCTGAGGTTATTGATATTTCTCCCGGCAATCTTGATTTCAGCTTGTGCTTCATCCAGCCCAACATTTCTCATGATGTACTCTTCATATAAGTTAAATAAGCAGGGGACAGTATACAGCCTTGATGTACTCCTTTCCGTATTTGGAACCAGTCTGCTATTCTATGTCTAGTTCTAACTGTTGCTTCCTGACCTGCATACAGATTTCTCAAGAGGCAGGTCAGGTGGTCTGGTATTCCCATCTCTTTCAGAATTTTCCACAGTTTATTGTGATCCACACAGTCAAAGGCTTTGGCTAAGTCAATAAAGCAGAAATAGATGTTTTTCTGGAATTCTTTTGCTTTTTCCATGATTCAGCAGATGTTGGCAATTTGATCTCTGGTTCCTCTACCTTTTCTAAAACCAGCGTGAACATCTGGAAGTTCAAGGTTCATGTTTTGCTGAATCCTGGCTTGGAGAATTTTGAGCATTACTTTACTAGCATGTGAGATGAGTGCAATTGTGCGGTAGTTTGAGCATTCTTTGGCATTGCCTTTCTTTGGGATTGATGAAAACTGACCTTTTCCAGTCCTGTGGCCACTGCTGAGTTTTCCAAATTTGCTGACATATTGAGTGCAGCACTTTCACAGCATCATCTTTCAGGATTTGAAATAGCTCTACTGGAATTCCATCACCTCCACTAGCTTTGTTTGTAGTGATGCTTTCTAAGGCCCACTTGACTTCACATTCCAGGATGTCTGGCTCTAGGTGAGTGATCATTGTGATTATCTGGGTCATGAATATCTTTTTTTTACAGTTCTTCTGTGTATTCTTGCCACCTCTTCTTAATATCTTCTGCTTCTGTTAGGTCCCTACCATTTCTGTCCTTTATTGAACCCATCTTTGCATAAAATGTTCCCTTGGTATTTCTAATTTTCTTGAAGAGATCTCTAGTTTTCCCCATTCCTTTGTTTTCCTCTATTTTTTTGCTTTGATTGCTGAGGAAGGCTTTCTTATCTCTCCTTGCTATTCTTTGGGATTCTGCATTCAGATAGGTATATCTTTCCTTTTCTCCTTTGCTTTTCACTTCTCTTCTTTTCACAGCTATTTTTAAGGCCTCCTCAAACAGCCATTTTTATTTTTTGCATTTCTTTTTTCTTGGAGATAGTCTTGATTCTTGTATCCTGTACAATGTCATGAACCTCCATCCATAGTTCCCTAGGCACTCTATCTATCAGATCTAGTCCCTTAAATCTATTTCTCACTTCCATGTATAGTCATAAGGGATTTGATATAAGTCATACCTGAATGGTCTAGTGGTTTTCTCCACTTTCTTCAATTTAAGTCTGAATTTGGCAATAAGCAGTTCATGATCTGAGCCACAGTCATCTCCTGGTCTTGTTTTTGCTGACTGTATAGAGCTTCTCCATCTTTGGCTGCAAAGAATATAATCAATTTGATTTCCATGTTGACCATCTGGTGATGTCCATGTGTAGATTCTTCTCTTGCGTTGTTGGAAGAGGGTGTTTGCTGTGACCAGTGCGTTCTCTTGGCAGAGTTTTATTAGCTTTCACCCTAATTCATTCTGTACTCCAAGGCCAAATTTGCCTGTTACTCCAGGTATTACTTGACTTCCTACTTTTGCATTCCAGTCCCCTATAATGAAAGGACATCTTTTTTGGATGTTAGTTCTAGCAGGTCTTGTAGGTCTTCATAGAGCTGTTCTGCTTCAGCTTCTTCAGCATTACCAGTCAAGGCATAGACTTGGATTACTGTGATATTGAATGGTTTACCTTGGAAACAAACAGAGATCATTCTGTCGTTTTTTTGAGATCACATCTAAGTAGTGCATTTCAGATTCTTTTTGACTATGGTGGCTATTACATTTCTCCTAAGGTTTTCCTGCCCACAGTAGTAGATATAATGGTCATCTGAGTTAAATTCATGCATTCCAGTCCATCTTAGTCCTCTGATTCCTAGAATGTCGATGTTCACTCTTGCCATCTCCTATTTGACAATTTTTCAATTTTCCTTGGTTCATGGACCTAACATTCCAGATTCCTATGCAATATTGCTCTTTATAGCATTGGACCTTGCATCTATCACCAGTCCCATCCACAACTGGGTGTTGTTTTTGCTTTGGCTCCATCCCTTCATTCTTTCTGGAGTTATTTCTCCACTGATCTCCAGTAGCATATTGGGCACCTACCAACCTGGGGCGTTCATCTTTCAGTGTCCTATCTTTTTGCATTTTCATACTATTCATGGGGTTCTCAAGGCAAGAATACTGGTTTGCCATTCCCTTCTCCAGTGGACCACTTTCTGTCAGACCTCTCCACCATGACCTGTCCATGTTGGGTGGCCCCACACGGCATTGCTTAGTTTCATTGATTTAGACAAGGCTGTTGTCCGTGTGATCAGATTGGCTAGTTGTCTGTGATTGTAGTTTCAGTCTGCCTGCCCTTTGATGCCCTCTCTCAGTGCCTACCATCCTACTGGGTTTTCTCTTACCTTGGATGTGGGGATCTCTTCACGGCTGCTCCAGCAAAGCACAGCCTCTGCTCCTTACCTTGGACGAGGGGTATTAGCTCCTCCTGGCCAGCGGACCTGATGTCAGGTGTGGGGTAACTCCTCTCTGCCACACTTGTACGCAGTCACAGCTGCCAGTGCTAGAGGTAGAGGTAGAGCACAGCATAGCAGAAGACTAACTCTGATAGGAACTTTCTAAATTTATGAAGTTTTGAGGTCTTTAGGAAAGAAACTATCTTTGAAAGAATGGCTCTCTTTCTCTGGTCCCTAAGATCCCAGGAATGAGGTGATGATAAAATGTCTACTGTTTATGTTGGAGATGAATTCTGCTTCCACTAGTTCCTGAGATTTTGTGAATCTTGGAAAATCATGAAGCATAGAAAATGTGCATTCATGTTGACTAAAAAAAAAAGCACAACTTGAGGGTTTTATTTTAAAACAACTTAATTTTATCTGGGGCAAAGTGAGGACTGCAGCTCAGGAGACAGCACCCCGGATAGCTCTGAGAGTCTGCTTCAAAGAGGTAGTAGAGGAAGGTCAGTATATAAGAGTTTGGTAAGGGGGACGTTCAGTGCAATCAAGCGCTTACTTTACAAAAGGTTTTGTGCTAGTCACAGGAGTTTATGTCACCAGGAAGGGATTTAGTGATTTTTTAGATAAGAGGGTAGCTTCCCTGGTGGCCCAGAAGGTGAAAGTTAAGTTGCTCAGTCATGTCCTACTCTTTGCGGCCCCATGGACTGTAGCCTACCACGATCCTCCACCCTTGGGATTTTCCAGGCAAGAGTACAGGAGTGGGTTGCCATTTCCATCTCCAGGGGATCCTTCTGACCCAAGGATCAAACCCAGGTCTCTTGCATTGTAGGCAGACGCTTTACCATCTGAGCCACCAGGGAAGTCTGCCTTTCCTGGGAAGACGGTGGTAAAGCGTCTTCACCAGGGAAGACAGTAAACTGTCTACCTACAATGCTGGAGACCTGGGTTTTATCCCTGGGTTGGGAAGATCCCTTGGAGAAGGGAAAGGCTACCCACTCCAATATTCTGGCCTGGAGAATTCCACGGACTGTATAGTCCGTCCACAGGGTGGCAAAGAGTCAGACACACGACTGAGCAACTCTCACTTCACTTTCTTAAATATTAGGAGATTCGAGGATTGGGATAAAGAATCAGTTCCTGACAATATCTATCTAAAGACCTGTCCCTCCAGATTCTCTGGAGCAGAACGCCTCCCTCTCCACCCTGAGTTCCCTCAGGCGGTGTGGGTCAGCAGCTGCAGCTGCATAGGGGTAGGTCTCCGCAGAGGCAGATGGCAAATGCCCTTGATTTTGTTCAGTCGCTGGCAAATGCTCTTGAAAGTGAGAGTTGCTCAGTCATGTCCAACTCTTTGCAACCCCGTGGATTGTAAACCACCAGGCCCTTCTGTCCATAGAATTCTCTAGGCAAGAATCCTGCAATGAGTAGCCGTTTCCTTCTCCAAGGGATCTTCCCAACCCAAGAATTGAACTGGGGTCTCCTGCATTGCAGGTGGATTCTTTACCAGCTGAGCTGCCAGGGAAGCCTGGCAAGTGGCAATTTGTAGATGACATTTAGAGCAATCACACACAGCAATTATAACATATAAACTCAGTCTTCCAGACGGGGGAGTGGCACAGGCATGGCTGGGCTTACTTCTAGCTGCTCAGGATAAATGCAGGTGTTGGGTAAGAGTGGCTCTAAAGCTTTGTTGTATTTGGAAGAGAATTTTCCAAAGCTATGAAATTAAAAAAAAAAAAAGAGAGAGAGAGAGAGAGAGAGAGAATAATGAAAATCCATTATAAAGCAATTGGACAGGAACCATATAGATCAAACTGGAGATACAATGGTTTAAATGGAGGAAGGGTGGTGGTACCTGGTGTAATTGCTTGAGCCAATTGAAAAAAGATGTCATGTCAACTTAATAAAACAAGTACGTCTTTAAGGCTAATATCCCCAGCCCAGACTCAGTGGATGTGCAGGAAAGACTTTCAAACTATGGGAAATAAAATTTTATTGGATGTACCTCTTCTCATAAAAGATTTCTTTAGACATTATCTTTACTTAATGTGTCCTCGTCTATTTCATGTTAATTAATGCATCTCTACTATGAGCCAGGTTCTCAGTGGGGCCCTGGGGACTCAAGACCTCATTGATTATCACAACTGAGAAACGACACGAGCGCCCTAAGCAGGCCGATTCAGTTTCAAACAGCAATTGCGGTCCTAAGGGTGACCAGTGGACCGTAACTTTTTGTTGTTTTCGTTATTTTTACTTTTTATTACTTTTTGGAGGAGTTGGCCAATTTCCTTTGAGACTGGTGGATTCCTTTTTTTTTTTTTTTTTAAGTAAGTATTTTTGTCTGTGCTGGGTCCTTGGCCCTGTGCAGGTTACTCTCTAGTTTTGGTATGCAGGCTTCTCACTGGTGTGGCTTCTCTTGCGGAGGAGAACAGGCTGTAGGAGCACAGGCTTCGGTAGTTGAGGCACGTGGGCTCACTAGTTGTGGCTCCCGGGATCTGGAACACAGGCTCAATAGTTGCGATGCATGGGCTTAGTTGCTCCCTGGCATGTGAAGTCTTCCCAGACCAGGGTTTGAACTCATGTCTCCTCCATTGGTGGACTCTTTACCCCCTGAGCCACCAGGGAAGTTCCTGGACTCCATTTTAATAAGAGTAATGGCAAGCTAGTCTGATGGCAAGGATTATAAGGATTATAGTTGAAAATGATCATCTGAAGAAGTGAGAATGATTTACAAAAAGGAAACAAGGGAAGCACCATCACATCCTGAGGAATGCTAACAGGAGGCAGAATGGACATTTTTATTTAGAAAGCATGGGAAAATTTGTCTTCTTATTTATAAAGTCAAATTGCTTTGTGGTAATTATATCAAGAACTCTAGATGTCTAGAGATATTATTCTGTTTGCATGCGAATTAACAAAGTAGCCTGACACAGATACTAGCAGACCCAAGATTCCTGGGTTAGACCTGGAGGATAATTTATTACTCACAGGAATAGCTGAAGGTAGAGTTTCAACATTTTTACACTGGTTCCCATGGGTATAGTTTCCAGGGAGTGATTGAGACAAGGGACCAGGAGGCACCTCACATTCAGTGGGCACTGTTACAGGAGAGAAACCCTGAGGAAACATTGTATAAAGGGCAGTGAACAATTCTGACCTGTTCTATGGAGAGATCTTGGATCCAGCTTCCAAAGCTCCATGCTATCTAAACATCCTTGAAAAGGACAGTCTGGAGAGTTGCTTCCAGTAGCCATTTCAATATGTACATGCAAGTTTTCTTAATTTTTGAAAGTTTTATTTAATAATAATTATAAATATTAATATTTGTTTCAATTTATTTGTGTACTTCATCTAATTATATCCTTTTATTAATAGTTATATTCTATTTTATCCATTTTCTTTCAAATACTTAAATTCTTTATTTTCACTTCCTTGCTTTCTGTTTTTCCTTCCTGGTTCGCTTATCAAATATGCAGTTCACCCTCTTCTCCCTTGGCCAACATATAAATTGTCTTCAATTTGAAATTATGTTTGTCTTTTTTACCTTATAGTTCCTAAATTCATTTAATTCTCATTTTATTTTTCTCTTTTATTAACAATTTACATTTCTATTCTGAATTTCAAAATTCTAACTCAAGGTTTTCTTCATATCCCCAACTGCTTGTTGAGAATGTTTAATTAAAGTTTCATATTACTTTGTACTTTTCTTCTCCTCTGTTGTTTGTTTGTTTTGGAGTTGGGGGTGTTGTTTGTTTTTTGAGTTGTTTAGTTGGAGGGAAAGCAGGTGTATTGGCTTAAACGCCTTGATGCTCATTTTCTGTTTTCTTCTTATGGTAACTTTGTATAGATAAAGACGGCATTTTGTGGGCCAAAATTCGCCATATACTATTCTATATTCAAGAATAGTCTCAGTGTGGCAACATTTAATTTTTTATTTAATTCATGGAAGTTGGGAGGGGTGTTGTGCCATCTTACCATTTTTCTCCTTTCCATATCCCTTTTTGTCTTTCACTTTCCAAGAACTGATGCCTTTATGAGGCTCCCTCTTTGGTTCTTGTAAGCTATCAGATGCTTTCCCCGCAGGTGACTCACCGGGGCTCTTGCCAGTATTTTCGCACTGAGAGAGAACTTTGTTTTTTTGGAGATGACTTTAGTTAAGTCACAGGACCTCTGTCCTTTTCTTCTCTTGTTCCGGTGACCTCCCCTCACACTCTGTAGGTGCTTACAGAAGGAGACCGACTGATAGCTCTGCTGGAAATTGATGTTTATTTGTTCCACTAACAGGTCTTTTGAACTTGTGTAGTTTCTCTGTCTTCTGACTGCAGATACTGTGATAAGTATAGAAGTTTGAAGTTAGCAACAAGGCACACTTTAAATATTATCTATTCCTCACTAGCACAACTATGGACTTAAATAGTAAATTTTTAAGAGCATCTATATTTTTTCAACATTTTTTTTCTAATTTGGGGCCCTTAGTTCTACATTCCAGAGAAGGCAATGGCAGCCCACTCCAGTACTCTCGCCTGGAAAATCCTATGGACGGAGGAGCCTGGTAGGCTGCAGTCCATGGGGTTGCTAAGAGTCGGACACGACTGAGCGACTTCACTTTCACTTTTCACTTTCATGCATTGGAGAAGGAAATGGCAACCCACTCCAGTGCTCTTGCCTGGAGAATCCCAGGGACGGGGGAGCCTGGTAAGAGGCCGTCTATGGGGTCACAGAGTCGGACACGACTGAAGCGACTCAGCAGCAGCAGGAGCAGTCCTACCTTCATATCCCTCTTAAACGAATTTTTCATGTTAATTGCTTATTTCATGTTAAGTTGCCCCTAAATTATATATGTATGTGTGTATTATATGTATACACATATTTTTGAAGTCAAGTTTTAGTGTTTCTTGACAATAAGATTTTTTTTTCTAGTAAATACATTCTGAGAGCTTGTCCCTATTTAGGTGGCCATTAATTTTATGTGAAACAACTGTCACCAACCAAGTCAGTCAGTAACTCTTCCATGCTATAATTTGGATTTAAAGATGTTATTTTCAATAAAAAAATAACCTGATATTATATTAGATTCAGGAGTTTCATAAGCAAATAACATTTTTATTATTTGATAATTGCTTTTTTGTTGTGTTTTCTGAAATGAAACAATGAAACCCAATCTTAAAAATCTTCTTTTCAAAATGTCTTTCAAATACAATATTTTACTAGTAAAAAACAAGTAATGCTTTTTAAAATTTCAGAGACAAATTCCAAATCTCAGTTTTTTACTCCCTATGGCAATATTTTCCACTGAAAACATGTCAAGCGATTCTCAGTGCACCCAAATATCTCAGTTGCTAAGCAACTGCTAATGAATTTTCCACCAAAAAGGTTTAGGACCAGGCCTCTGAGATATCAAATACTCACACAGCCCTTGATGCTTTTGCAAATGTCCCTCTACTGTAGCATAAAAAAGTTACTCTAAATAATAAGTACCTACTGATTATAGCAAAATATTAGAAAAAAGGCAAATAAATTTCATGAATCAAATAAAATTCATTTATTCCTAAGTCATGGTCTCTTTTATTACTTTTTCCCCTAAGAAATACAGATAATTCAACACCCATAAATATATTTTGTAAAAAACAATCAATATACTTCAATGACTTCAAATTTTGTCAAATATGATTAAAATTTTGATTTATGTTATTTTATTTAATAATTTAATTCAAAAGTAATGTTTTTTATTTACTCTAATTGTGATTGTATCATTAAAAATGAATAAATACCTAACACCAAAAGCTCTTCCCTTAAGGGAAAAATCTGAAGCATACAGAGGCACTGTGTGGGTTACTTGTTTCTCTGAAGTAGGTTGTATGCGCACAGAATCTGGAGATGGAAAATTATGAAAGAACTTTCAATTGCTCTTATTTTCTCAGTGGTATAGGAAACAGGTCATCTGTTGAGAGGGAAGATGGGGAGAGGCTGTTGGATGTTTAAAAAGGAGCTGAGGTGAGACTGAGTGATCGAAATGTGTACTTGTGCTGGGCTTCTTTAAAAGTTGTCTTAATGTTGATGTTCATGGATTAATTATGATTGCAGTTAGCACTATTTTTTTTTCTCCAGCTACACATGCAGGAATGGAGGAGTACATTTTAGATTTACTCATGGTTATCTATATGGAACTTAATGAATGTGAAGAAGAGGAAAAAGCCCTCATTGGAGAAGGCTTCATGGGATATGGATAAGAGAAAAGAAGGTGAAGATTTAGATCAGAAGAGAGGTACAGGATATAGAGGCCTTCACTGTTAACTGACTGTGGTAGATATTTTTCAGTAGTGTTCCTATATTAGTTTTCAATTGCTGTGTAGCAATTTACCATGTGCCTAGTGACTTAAGGGCTTCCCTGATAGCTCAGTTGGTAGAGAATTTCACTCAGTTATTCACTCACTAGTGAGTGACTTAAAGCAACACACTTTCATTTTCTTACAGTTTCCATGAATTAGAAGTCTGAGCATGGTTTGCTTAGGGTCACAGAGCTGTAATCAAGGTGTCAGCCAGCTTTGTTCTCATTTAGAGTCTCTACATAAGGGAGGGTCTCCCTCCGGGCTCATTCAGTTTGTTGGAGAATTCGTTTCCTTGTGGATTTTTGACTGAGAGTCTTGACTTCTTACTGGATCCAGCCTCAGGTGTGGAGGTTATCCACAGTTCCCTGCTCTGTGGCCCTTGGTGTAGGTTTTGATGCTTCCAGAACAACAGGAAAATAGATCTCTTCAGTTGGATAGGCAGATTCTTATGACATAATCACAGCTGTGACCCCGCCACTTTTGCTGTATAATGAAATCAATGAAGGGAGTGGCATTCTTGCACCCTTTCCACATTCTGTTGGGAAGAAGCCAGTCACCTTTCTTCACACCCAGTGTGATTCACTGGGTTTCACTGAGGGTGTGTCAGCTGCAGGCTGCAATTGGTTTTCATATCTTTATCTGCTTCCTTGGGTTGTTTCAAAGCAGACTCATTGATGTGAAGAACTGATTTATTCCAAAGACCCTGCTGCTCAGAAAGATTGAAGGCGGGAGGAGAAGGGGACGACAGAGGATGAGATGGTTGGATGGCATCACCGACTTGATGGGCATGGGTTTGAGCAAGCTCTGGGAGTTGGTGATGGACAGTGGAGCCTGGCATGCTTCAGTCCGTGGGATCGCAAAGAGTTGGACACAACTGAGCGACTGAAGGGAGCTGAGTTGATTTTGTCCTCCATCTTATTGCCTGCTTTGGCCAATAGAATAACAGCCAATGAAAGGCAGACAGAGATTGAAAAGTGCTTGCCCTTTACGACTTGCTTTCTCCTGGGACCCTACTACTGTTGGAAGAAGACAGGCTAGCAAGTTGGGTGGTGACCAAGGGTCACATGTGAGAGTGAGGCCATCCTAGAAAACGCAGCCCCAGGCGCTGCATCAGCTGATCACACGTGCGTGAGTGCCCAGGAGAGGTCCCAGGAGCCTGCCCAGAGCTGCTGGTTTGCCGCTGCGATTTTCCATCTCCACTTAAGATTTTTGTCTAAGTACTCCCTGCATTCTTTTAAGAAGGTGAACTTTTATACTTTATTCTTTATATTGAAATTGTTTTCTTTAGCGTGCACTCCATGTAGATACCGATCATGGGTTGAATTGCTTCCTCCATAGAGCTTCCCTGGTGGCTCAGAGGGTAAAGTGTATTCCTGCAATGCGGGAGACCTGGGCCCGATCCCTGGGTCGGGAAGATCCCCTGGCGAAGGAAATGGCCACCCACTCTGGTACTCTTGCCTGGAAAATCCCATGAACGGAGAAGCCTGTAGGCTACAGTCTATCGGGTCGCAAAAAGCCGGACACCACTGAGCGACTTCACCTCACCTCAGAGGATATGCTGAGGTCCTCACTCACCATGCCTCAGAACGTGACATTATTTGAAAATAGGGTTCTTGTAGGTGCACTATTTTTAAAGCATTTATGTAAGCTTGGTGTTAAGTCTTCCTTAAACATTTTATATTGGGTTGTCCAAAAAGTTCATCTGGGTTTTCTGTAAGATGTTATTCAAAAGCCATTATGAACACTTTGGAAAACCTGATATAATTTACTAGTGAAGTCACTGCAGCCTATAATTTTCTCTATAGGAAGATTTTCACTAGAAAGTCAATTTCTCGAAGGTATAGAGATACAGAGTTTCTATTTCTTCTTGTGTCAGTTTAAAACGTTTGGATATTTAAGGTAATTTTTTCCATTTCCTCCCAGTTGTTGAAGTTGTTACTGTAAAGCTCTTCATTATTTTCTTTTATTAGGTTTTAATGATTATAAGATGTTTAGTGATGTCCTCCTTTCTCTTAGTACTTAATATTATTTGTAAAACTCTCTATCATACTTCCTCTTTTATTTATATGTTAAAGTTAAAATATTTAATTTTTAAGTTGCAGGTTATTTTTAAATCTTGTGTTATTTATTTCTAATCTAATTCTCTTTGGGAAAAGACCTTACTTTAAATGATATTAATATATTTAAATACTTTGAAGCCTGTTTCCATAACTTATGTTCTACCTATGGAGAGCATATTGGAATATCTATTTGAGTTCACATATGTGCCTCTGATTTTCTAATATCTATTTTTTTCAGTTTACTCTCTAAGCTTCTATACAGACCATTTCAAGCCTTCCCTGTGTGTGACTGTGTGGGTATGCTACATTGTGTCTGACTCTTCGTGATACCATGGACTGTAGCCCGTCAGGCTCCTCTGTCCATGGGATTCTCTAGGCAACAATCCTGGAGTGGGTTGCCACTCCAGTGTGCTCCTCCAGGGGATCTTCCTGGCCCAGGGATTGAACCCATGTCTTTTGTGGCTCCTGCATTGGCAAGTGGGTTCTTTACCATTGCGCCACTTCCTCAAATTTCTAAACCTTCTCATCTGTTTTTTGCAGAAAATGACCTTACTTCTCACTGCATACAGAAAATAGATGGTCTAGACAGGCGTGCTCTCACTTTCTCAAACCAAATATAGAAACCTATTTTCCTCTTCACCTGATAAAGTAGTGGAGTTTTTCTTCCTATCAAAGACTAATCCCTTTGCTCAGAAACTTGCCTCCCTCTCTTTCATAAACCTTACCCCAAAGTTTATCCCTTATTTCTCATAGAGTTTAAGCCTTTCAGATAGTTCTTTCTCACTTGCTATTAAATTTGCTGCAACTCAGGGAAGAATAAAAAGTAACATTGCAACTAAACCCCTTTCTTAACCTCTCATCCTCCTGGGATTACCTTCAGATTTGTTTTCCCTCCCTCCCAGCAAAATTTCTCAAGCATTTTTTTCCAGTCTTTGATTTTTCCCTCACCTTCAGTTTACTCCTATTCAAACAGCAGTTTTACTGTTTTCCTTTCAAATAGTTGGAAGGAAAACAGTAAACTGTTAATGGGACAACTAACTGTGTTAGTTAACTCTAATACATTACCTAGAGTCATCTATCTTTTTATTAATACATCTATCTTTTAATACATATCTATCTTAATACACAGATGTATTTATTAATACATCTATCTTTTTGTTAATACATATATCTTTTCATTAATACATTAATACATTTGTTTCTCCCAGACAAGAAAGGATAATTTCAGGGACTAGTGTCAAAGACCATACAAAGTAGTTGTAATCACACACTGAGAGGAACAGACTCATGGACACAGACTGTTCAGTCTGAGCTGACATCACCATTCTAATAGATGGTGGTAGGACTCTTCCAGGGACAGAGTGAGAATTTCCATGAATTTTTTTTTATCCCCAATAGGAGACATATTGAGGGCTGCTTAAATCCAGGTTCTTATAAAAAATAAATAATATGAATGAAAATAATAATAATAATGAGAATATAATTTTGATTATTTGTTTTGGAATATTATTGCTATTGTACTACTATATCACAATATTCTATATTCTATGTAAAATATAATATGTCTATATTCTGAGAGGCAATGAGACAATCTTTCAAATTCTTCCTAATCTAGCTCTAATTTTTGTACACAATGCTTATATAAACTGAAATAAAACACTGCTGGATTGGCATTGTGTTCTCACTGACCCCACGGAAACACTTGTAGGAAGTAACTCTGCTTTTCATAGCAGTATAGTTATTTGCTTGCATTCAAAAAAGAACCTGTTCTCTTTTTTTGGTCAGGTTATAATTGTATAAGTCAATTGCACAATAAGTATATGTCTTGAAGGTAATATATGAAGATAAACTTTATTCAGAACATGACCTTGGTGCAACATTCTTGTCATTCCTTTGTGGGACCAGTGCCTTCCCAGGAAACAGGTACAATATCTCGAAGCATTCACAGTAGGGAAAGTCACTTTCTGGCATGGCAGAAGCCCTCTCAGATTTGAGGACAGGCAAAAAGAGAAATATTCACCTGCATTAAAATTTCTGTAGATAAAACTTGGTGACAATGAATTTCTTGGTTTTGATTTCCAGCCATAGGCTATACAAATTTCTAATTATATAAAATAGAAACTATTTTAAAAGGAATCCTACTGTCCTTAAATAGTGCTGAATGTAAAATCTGAGTATGTTTCACCAAGTACTTGCATTCAGTTCAGTTCAGTTCAGTCGCTCAGTCGTGTCCAACTGTTTGCACGCCAGGCCTCCCTGTCCATCACCAACTCCCGGAGTTCACTCAGACTCACGTCCATTGAGTCAGTGATGCCATCCAGCCATGTCATCTTCTGTCGTCCCCTTTTTCTCCTGCCCCTAATCCCTCCCAGCATCAGAGTCTTTTCCAGTGAGTCAGCTGTTTGCATGAGGTGGCCAAAGTACTGGAGTTTCAGCTTTAGACTTGCATTAGGGCTGTGAAGTGAAGTGAAGTCGCTCAGTCTTGTCCGACTCTTTGCGACCCTGTGGACTGTAGCCTATCAGGCTCCTCCATCCATGGGATGCTCCAGGCAAGAATACTGGAGTGGGTTGCCATTTCCTTCTCCAGGGGATCTTCCCAACCCAGAAATCGAACCCAGGTCTCCCACATTGCAGGCAGATGTTTTAACCTCTGAGCTGTATATATATATACATATATATATTACATTTTTATGATTATCCTGTCAGGTTATCTGGTTGGAATTAATGATAGAGATCAATCCCTTGACTGTAATTCTCTTAACCAAGTTAGTCTTTGCAAACAAGCTAGAGTCTAGAAAGAAAAAAAAGCAACCCTAGAGGACCTGATTCAGGAAAGAGTAGGGCATGACCTAGAAGCATATTTCACTAGAAGATTTGCCATATGCAAATGATAAAAAAAATATAGAGTTAAAATGTAACAAACTTGATAATTTAATATAAATATGAGCAAATCTCAAAAATTTAATGCCAAGTAAGAAAGAAAGTAAAATCAGTGCAAAATGTAATATATAAAGGGGTATGTATTAGAAAAGTGCCAGAAAGAGTAGGAATAGGTTTAGAAAAGCAGAGAATAGAAAATAAAATGTAACAAAATACATTTTTTAATGGTGAAATAGACACAGCAAGGATTGATTTGCTGTAAATGAAGATGATGATCAAATGAGTGAGAGAGATAAGGGATGAGGTCGAAAATTTACATAGAAGCCAAATTAAGCAGGGCTTCATAAGCTATAAGCAAAGCTTCAGCAAACTAGATACATCATCTGATTCATATTTCATATCGATGACTTGGATAGCTGTGTAGATGGGATGGAAGTCCTCCTGGGTCATTTGCAGTAGTTCAGGCGGAAGTGCGGGAGCAGAGAGGGATCAGAAATGAGATGTTAGTTTGCAGTGGGAAAGTGGCCGTGCAGGGAGAAATAAGTGATTAGATTCAGATAAATATGGAATTAAATCACAAAGCTTCCTGACTTTCTGCAATGGATACTGGAATGTGTGAGGGCTTGGGGAAGACCAGAGCTCAATTTTGATGTCCAGAACTTTTATTTAGTAAGCAGATTGCATGGTGGTGGTACAGGGATCACAATTGTGACAAAGATATGATGAGGAAAGTATGATTCAGAATCTGTTTTGTTATTTTTTTGGTGCTTCTTTTTTAAGTCATGTATCTCCTTGAGACATTTTGTAGGAGGAGGTGGGGCAGGTGTTTTCAGGTGAGAAGGGGGCTTAGGCTTGAATGTGTGGAGTGGACAAAACAAAATGGGATGGAAGATTTATTAACCAATACATAATTTTTAGATTTTACATTGGGTAAAAACCATAAAGGCATACTCATATATACAAAATATATCAGTGAATTTACAGTGAGATTACCTTTAATCTTCCTGGCTAGTGTTGATTCTGATACACAAATAAGCAATATGTTAAACCCACTCTAGCAAGATCAAAAATAAGGGATGAAATTCAGAGAAAAAGTGAAAAGTAAAAGTGAAGTCGCTCAGTCATGTCCGACTCTTTGGGACCCCATGAATTGTAAGCCTATCAGGCTCCTCCATTCATGGGATTTTCCAGGCAAGAACACTGGAAGGGGTCACCACTTCCTTCTCCAGAAAGGCTTCCCAACCTGGGGGTTGAACCTGGGTCTCTCACGTTATAGGCAGATGCTTTACCATCTGAGCCACCAGGGAAGTCCACCTAATAGGGGCTTTCCTACTGGCTCAGACAGTAAAGAATCTGCCTGCAATGCAGGAGGTCTGGGTTCAGTCCCTGAGTTGGAAAGATCCCCAGGAGAAGGAAATGGCACCCCACTCTAGTATTCTTGCCTGGAAAATTCCACGGAAAGAGGAGCCTGGTAGACTACAGTCCATGGGGTCACAAAGATGGAAACAACTGAGCAACTCACACACACACACACACACATAACCCCATAGATCTGAATTTCTATGGTAGAAGTGGGGGAAAGTATTAAGTGAATCTCTGCTAGAGGTAAATAGCATCTAGAATATGTAAATCAACTATATATAAATAGAATGCCATCCTCATTTAAGGGACTCAAAAATGGACCTACTAATAAGATATTGTTAAAATTGAGTATTCATTTCTGATTAAACAAGGAAAGAGCTCTTAATTTTCTATAAATGGAAAGATATTTTCTCAGCTTGCTGAAAATTATCTACCAGAAATTGCTGTAAACAAAATACTTAATGATGAAATGTTAGAAGAAATTTCATTAAAGTCAAGAATAATTATGATACACACTATCACTATAATTATCCAAGACACTAGTAGCGTACTGGAATAAATCATCTCTCTCTCATCAACAGGTCTCATGCAGACAACAAAATAAGCAGAATCCATCACGCAGACACTCCCTGAGACCATCCGGATTAAAGAAATATAGAGAGCTTCTTAAGTCGATGGCATGAAGGGACCTTCTGATGATAATAGGAGTACTTGAAACATCTATACCACTTACCATACACAGTTATTATTTTTTCAAATGCATATTAGCAATTTAAAAACCCTCTCAACAACCTTATGAAATTGGTATAATTATTATCCCTGTCTTATAAATTTAGTAAAATAAACTATGGCAGTATTAATTAAGTTGCCCAAAATCAACTTACTAGGAAAGATCTGGGATTCTCAGGTGGTTCAATGGTAAAAAAAATCATCCTGCCGTACAGGAGACCTGAGTCTGACCCCTGGGTCAGGAAGATCCCCTGGAGAAGGAGATGGCAACCCGCTCCAGTATTCTTGCCTGGAGAATCCCATGCACAGAGGATCGTGGTGGGCTACAGTCCATGGGGTCAAAAAGAGTTGACATGGACTGGGTGACTGAACACATAACAGGGAAGATCTAGACACAGGCAGTCTGACTCAAAGCCTGTAAGTTTTAACCACTAAGCTTCCTCACTGACCTGACACTTTTATTCTAACATTCTCTCATCATGGGCAATTCTTGCTTCTACTGCCTAATCATTCCATGCTTTTGATTTCTTAGACTACCCTAAGTAAGGCTTCCCAGCTGGCACTAGTGGTAAAGAATTCACCTGCCAATGCAGGAGATGTGGATTTGATCCCTGGGTCGGGAAGATCCCCTAGAGGAAGAAATGGCACCCCACTCCAGTATTCTTGCCAGAAAGATTCCATGGATAGAGGAGCCTGGTGGGCTATAGTCCATGGGGCTGCTGAGTTGGATGCAACTGAGCATGCACACCCTATGTAAGTTTTATTATTACTGTAATGTAACATGAAAGAAATGCCCCCAAATATCTTTTGCTATATTATTGCTATTAAGTCACTTTAGTCGTGTCTGACTCTGTGCGACCCCATAGACGGCAGCCCACCAGGCTCTGCTGTCCCTGGGATTCTCCAGGCAAGAACACTGGAGTGGGTTGCCATTTCCTTCTCCAATGCATTAAAGTGAAAAGTGAAAGTGAAGTCGCTCAGTCATGTCCAACTCTTAGTGACCCCATGGACTGTAGCCTACCAGGCTCCTCCATCCATGGGATTTTCCAGGCAAGAGTACAGAGCAGGTTGCCATTGCCTTCTCCATAAAAGTATATCAATTTAATGGTCAATCAACTAAGAAAATGCTGTAAAATAAGTATCTACTGGCACAGATTTTAGGACTCTTGTCCTTGCAGCCTCCCCAGTGTAAACTCTTCCAATTATCTCGCCTCCATTTGTTTAGAATATTTGTTTAGAAAGGTAGCATATGGTCAGACTAGGGGAAATCTGTATACTGTTTATATAATTGTTTGCTTTTGTTAATAAATTATACTATTAAAAGCATCAGGAGAATGGCACTTAGGAATAACAATGCCTGGAATATCATATCCTTTCTAGTGCAGCAATTGATTACCCTAATTAATGTATACAGACTGGAAAGTATTCTTTAACTCCAAATGGAGTTTTCATGTTCAAAACAAGCATTGGTAATAATGAATTCTACAGATAAATTCACTTGCATCAAATTTTAGGACTGAGTTTCTAATAACTGTTTTCAGGTTAACACAGTAATTAGAAAAAAAATCATGTCTTTACTGCAAAGTGTTAATGGATTTCTTGATATTAATTTGTTTTTAAGCAAACAACAAAGAACTTTGCTGATCACAAGATTTTTCAAAACAGTGAAATGAAATAAAATAATTCACCCAAGATCACAAATGTTGCTTTCTCAAAAACCAGGATTAGAATATTTTATAACAGTAGCAAAATCCTAAGTAAACAAGAAAAAAATGTGAGATACATCTGTTATTTCTATTACATTTTTAAGCTTTATTGAGTTATAAGTGACAAATAAAATTGGAATATGTTTAAAGTATACAATGTGATACAGTCAGTTTGATTAGCACATCTATTACTTCATAGATTTACCCATCCTAGAAAACATTAGCAAAAATAACACTAGTATGTCCATAACTATCAATAATTAACTTTAAGTGTAAATGGAATACATTCCTCAATCAAAGACCTATAGTTCTGTGTCGTTTCTACTGAGGTGGTGAACTTAGAGCCTGTTACACAGAGTGAAGTCAGTCAGAAAGAGAAAAATACAAGTATTGTATATTAACACATACATATGGAATCTAGAAAAATGGTACTGATGAGCCTGTTTGCAGGGAGGGAATAGTGACTCAGACATAGAGAATAGTCTTATGGACTCAGCAGGGGCAGGAGAGGGTGGGCTGAACTGAGAGAGTAGCATTGAACTAAATACATTACCATGTATAAAATGCATAGCTAATGGGAAGTTGCTGTATAACACAGGGAGCTCAACCTGTGACAAGCTACAGGGGTGGGATGGGGTGGGAGGTGGGAGGAAGGTTCAAGAGGGAGGGAACTTATATGTCCCTATGACTGATTCATTTTGATGTATGGCAGAAACCAATACGACATTGTAAAGCAGTTATTCTCCAATTAAAAATAAATTAATTTGAAAAAACAGACCCAACTATATGCTGTTTACAAGAGACTCCTTTCGGCTTTCAGTAAGACAGAGACTGAAAATGAAGGCCTAGAAAAAGATATTTGTATCCTAATTTTATCAACCTAAATGCAAAAGAGAATCCAAAGGTGACAATTTTTTCAGTGAAAAAGAAGTATTCCTAATTAGTTTTACCACTGTACATATATTTCAAGGAAAGTGATCGTACTATAAAAATACAAAAAATTAGATAATTAATTCCATTAGTACTAGTATGTGCCCACTAACTATATAGCATTTTTAAATATATTAATATATACTTTGTTTCATGCTAAGTCTATCTTGAATGTTTAACTACTTTCCCACTTCCTCTCCTGATTCCATTCTTGTAGATACTATTCTTATAGCGGTTATCTGTGTTTTTAGCTCTTCTTTGGAATGCAAGTTATGACCAACCTAAACAGCATATTAAAAAAGCAGAGACATTACTTTGCCAACAAAGGTCCATCTAGTCAAGGCTATGGTTTTCTCAGTGGTCATGTATGGATGTGAGATATTGGACTGTGAAGAAAGCTGAGTGCCTAAGAATTGATGCTTTTGAATTGTGGTGGTGGAGAAGACTTTTGAGAGTCCCATGAACTGCAAGGAGATCCAACCAGTCCATTCTGAAGGAGATCAGCCCTGGGTGTTCTTTGGAAGGAATAATGTTAAAGCTGAAACTCCAGTACTTTGGCCACCTCATGCGAAGAATTGACTCATTGGAAAAGACTCTGATGCTGGGAGGGATCTCCTGGGGGCAGGAGAAAAAGGGGATGACAGTATGAGATGGCTGGATGGCATCACCGACTCAATGGAGGTGGATTTGGGTGTACTCCGGGAGTTGGTGATGAACACGGAGGCCTGGCGTGCTGCAATTCATGGGGTCACAAAGAGTCGGACATGACTGAGTGACTGAACTGAACTGAACTGAAGGATTTGGGAGGGACCATTTAACTTAATTACTGCTAGTTTTGAGATGTCTGTGTGAGTAAGGTTGCAATAATGTGGAAGACTAGGAGATGGGGGTCACACATATCTGTGTTCCTATGGAAACTATTTGAATATTTGTTTTATACGGATTTGTATTCACTTTTTAAACTTGCTACTAAAGCGTACCCCTGAGCTGCTGAGCAAGCATTTGTATAGCTCGTGCATTGGCAGAATGGGCCAGAAGTTTAGTGTTGAAAGAACAAATAAATAAAGGATCTTGAAATTAAAAAATAAGTGCCTCTTTACATACTTGTATAAGAGATGTTAAACCCATATGAGGAATTACTGCTCTCTTGTTTAAGTTCTTGAATAACTGACTATTCATTACTTTCAGAATTAAATCCAGAGTACTTAAATCACCTACATGAGTCTTCACTTCTTTTTCTAGTCAGTCTTTTTGACCTCTTAGGGATCCACGTGCCCTATTCAGTACTGTCAACTCACATTGGTTTTCTTTTATTCTTGATTATTGCAGGTTTTTTACCAACTCAAGGCTATGGACACTGTTTCTTTTGCCTAAAATGCTATTACCCTCAAGATTTACATGATTAGTTCCTTCCCGTTAGTTACATCTCAACAAAATAACATCTCAATAAATAAGTTTATTTAAAATTCTCAGTAAAGAATTTCCACACATATTATTTGTCAGACCTTGTTTTTGTCTTCACATTATTTTATTTTGTTTGTGTTTACCTCTTTTTGTCTGAATTGAGGTTGCATTCTAACGCTTTTGCTTATTCTGTAAATCTTTTTTCCCCACATACCTTTTCTCAGCTCAGAATATATTAGGCATGTCAAAATCACTGTGTAAATTAGAACTCATGATTCCACTCTCTCATCCAGACCTGTTTCCATCTCCTAGTTTTCCTGTCTCAGTACCTGGCTCCACCATCCACAGAATCTACAGGTCTTCCTTAATTGTACTTCCTTAATTTTGTTCACCCTTTAGAGTCAATCTCTCAGCAAGTGCTGAAATCCCAACTCTAAAACATATCATGACTCACTGCTTCATTTCAGTTGTACCTTAGATCAAGAGGTTAGCAGGTGCCAAGGCTTTTGCTAGAATGTCTGCCTTTATGGTCTGACAGTGTGGAGATAGAACCGCGGAGACAAGAATGAGAAGAGATGTTTATATGCATCCTGAGTGGTGTTTAAGAGATATTCTGTTCTGAAACACCAGAAAGACTGGCATAGTGATAGATGTTTATGTACATCTAATGAGAAGGATGTGGGAGGCGGAGGGAGCATGAGTGGAGTCACTGACATTTGTTTCACAGGGCCTTTATTCAGAGAGATTGTCTTTCAGGTCATATGTGCGTGCCTGCGTGCTCAGTCGCTTCAGTTGTGCCCTACTATTTTCAACCCTGTAGCCCTCTAGGTCCTCTGTCCATGCAATTCTCCAGGCAAGAATATTGAAGTGCGTCGCCACGCCCTCCTCCAGGGGATCTTCCCGACCCAGGGATCAAGCCCAGGTCTCCTGCATCTCCCGCACTGCAGGGAGATTCTTTACCCCCTGTCACCTGGGAAGCTCTCAGGGCCATACATATTGTGCAAATTGGATTGTCCGTATGCTTGGGCCTGTGGTACAGGTTCAGGTTCTTCTGTGGAACTCTCACAGTATCTTGAGCACCTGGACCATTAGTACAGCGGTATTACAGTATCATAATCATGTTCTGTTTTTCACAAATTAGAAAATTCAACATCGGGTAAGGGTAACAACTAGGTTACAGGACAAAGTAAGCCTCAATTTAAAATGAATGTTTTCCTACTTTGCAGTCTGTACCCTTTACACTGTCACACAGTGATTGACCTGGGTCTTACTCATACTTAGATCAATGGTGCTAACTTATTAATGCCCATTAGAGCCTGTTTAATTTATAAACTGATATGCCACTTCAGCGTGAAGAATGTTCATTTTTTTACAAAGATATTTACTTTATATTGCTCACTGGGTAAAGACTGATTCAGTCAATTGATCAATATTTGGCACTGAATGACTGAGCAAATGTTTTAGATGAAGCTCAGAGGGCTTCTATTGCTTCCCCACAAATGCTCATGGTTCCCACATGATTTTCTTATACTTAGTCTGCTCCCCACAAAAATGATCTAAAATCATTTTTTCACCAAGTTAAAAACTCTTCCATTCATAATGCTTTGATGTCTACTAAATTACAATGTCAGCATGCAGATGTGAAACTGAGCTATATTTAGAGAAATGGCACCACTCTCAAATAAATGAGTTCAGGTGAATAATTACTTTCTATCTGTAAGACTGGAAATTTCTAATACATCATCTGCCTGTTCCAACAATGCAGAAAGGAAGAGTTAGTTCTTTGTGAATTATTAATTATAACCCTTAATAACTGATTGCAAACTTTCACTAGAGTGTGTATTACTTCGTTGTTAATTGCACACTGGAAATATGACATTTTAAGGAAATATAGTGAGAGATTTGCTTATAAAAGATATTCTACATAGATATAAACCAAATTAAATTCTTTTTAAAATTCTGTAGTTAAATTTACAATATCTAATAAGAACTTCAGTGATACTGACTTCAAAACTCCTTATATTTCCATCTACTAAGTATTTGCATGTAATTTCTGTACATTATTCTCTACAAAGTTTCTTATGAAGGGCTATTCCCCCAGACATTACCTGTTATAGAGCTGTTATAGAGCAAATGATTCATTTGACTATTCAGAGAAATCTTGTGTGATTCTAAGAAAATGTCCAGTGAGGTAGGAACGTCAAAGCGGGTATATTCCTGGCATGGTAAATCGTCCTCCCGTTGTTTAAGATGGACTGACTGAGTTTGGCACAGTATTGGGGGATACAGATGGCTTAGGTCTAATCTAGCTGTGTATTACTCCTGGAAGACAATTCTAACTTTATAATAGATTAAAGACAATAATATATATATATATATAGAACAGTTTCCAGATAATATATTTAGAGTTATTACTGTAGTATCTGATACCGTGGACTTCCCTGGTGGCTCAGTTATAAAGAATCCGTCAATGCAGAAAATGCTGGTTCAATCCTTGGGCCAGAAAGATCCACTGGAGAAGGAAATAGCAACCCACTCCAGTCTTCTTTCCTGGGAAATCCCCTGGGAAATTCTAGGGGGTCGAAAAAGATTTGGACATGACTTAGCAGCTAAACAACAACAATCTGATACTGTGCTAAGCACTTTAACTGCACTATTTTGATGAACATCCTCAAAGATTCCATAAGGAAAGTACTATGATTATCTTCATTGGCAAAGGAAAAAAATCAAGGTTCAAGAAGTCTTTGTGACTGGATCTAGGACATGTAATATGTGAGAGCCCTGACCTCTAAAGTAGATGGCGTTCTAGGAGGGGGTTGATTTTTTTGGTCAACAGATTTTTATGCCTTATTCACTGTTACAATCCACCTGCATTAAATTATACATGCAATTATAAGAGTTGTACTTTCAATATTTGATAATTTTAATTTATTTTAAATGTAAAATCTTCAAACTAGTGCACTAAGTCATCTGTGTTTGAGATCATAAAAAGCTTTAGAGATATAGAGTGTTCATCTTATCATTGCAGCAATTAAGTAGGTTGAAGTAGAAGCACAAGAAGCCTCATTATAGGTTAGGAACATTATCCCTGTTGTACCAGTTTGTCTAAAATGCAGCTGATAAGCTGTTGAAATATGAAATGTGCTTCAGTTGATAAAATGTCAGCAAAACCAAAAATGAGAGAATGCCATTTAAGAGCCAGGTTAATTAGGAAGTGATCCCTAAGTACCATCTGGTATATAGTGGAATTAATGATTTCAACACTTTACATTGATGCAAAGCCAAGGAGCCGTGAAGAGAGAGTTTTCTTCTGATAATTAGAGAAAGCAGTGTTCCGAGGCACAGGGAAGTTATGAGGGCAGGCTCTCTTTTATGCTTGAATCAGCTTCAAAATACCATTTAGGGCTTCCCAGGTGGCGCTAGTAGTAAAGAATCTGCCTGCCAATGCAGAGCTGAGAAGGCAATGGCATGCCACTCCAGTACTCCCGCCTGGAAAATCCCATGAACAGAGGAGCCTGGTGGGCTGTAGTCCATAGGGTCGCTAACAGACACCATTGAGCGATTTCACTTTCACTTTTCCTTGCATTCATTGGAGAAGGAAATGGCAACCCTCTCCAGTGTTGTTGCCTGGAGAATCCCAGGAACGGGAAGCCTGGTGGGCTGCCGTCTATGGGGTCGCACAGAGTCGGACACGACTGAAGCGACTTAGCAGCCGCAGCCAGTGAAGAGGCACAAGAGACGTGGGTTTGATCCCTGGGTTGGGAAGATACCCTGGAGAAGGGAATGGCAACCCATTCCAGTATTCTTGTCTGGAGAATCCCATGGACAGAGGAGCCTGGCAGGCTACAGTCCATAGGATGGCAAAAAATCAGACAAACCTGAAGAGACTTGGCACACAGCACACAAATGCCATTTGCCAGTACTATTCAGCTCATTTTTGAAGATTTTAAAGATTTTATTATCATTCAATACCCCATGAATCCTGAATTTTAGGAATTGATGAGTATTTTTCTTTTTGTTCTAAAAACATTATCCTTACATCATGCTGAATTTGTATTTATAAAAGAACAATTATGATAATTGAGTATTTTTAAGCGTTTGTAACTATTAATGCATTTTATTATGTTCACTTTTACTTGAAAATTTAAGTAGATCTATAAATGTGTATGTATATATGTGTGTGTGTATGTGCTCAGTCGTGTCCAACTCTTTGTGGCCCCATGGACTATACAACTCACCTGGCTCCTCTGTCCGTTGGATTCTCCAGGCAAGAATACTGGAGTGGGTTACCATTGCCTCCTCCAGGGATCTTCCCGACCCAGGGATCAAAGCTGTGTTTCTTGAGTCTCCTGCACTGCAGCTAAATTCTTTACCCACTAGTGCCACCTGGGAAGCTCAAATATTCTATTAATGTGTGGTTAAATATTGTGAAATACTCAATCTCTTAAAAATGGGACAAATATGTGTATATTCTATATGATGTATCACTATATGAATGTAATTTTAACTGACACGTAAAGAGAGGGACTATAAACCCTTCTTCCTTTCCTCTTTTCATTACAGTGGTATTTATTCTTTTCCCTGTCTCCCTTCTTCCATATTAATTTTACTAGTCTTGTTAAACTTTTACTTACATATCACTAGTGTGTTTTTCCAAACCTCATTATTTTTCTGAAGATCCCATCTCAATTCTCAACACCTCACTCAAGCAGGAAGTCTTGCTTCTCTATCACTGGAAAACATGAAAGACGGTAAAGTTACTTATGATATACCATGAGCTATATTTATCTTATCTACTAACTAAAAACATGTCCAATGAATCTGTACATTTTTAAATTCCCTCCGCAGTGTTGTTCTATGGTCAAACAGTCTCAGAGACTTTTTCTAAAATCATATTCTTTAAAAACTCAGGAAAAAAAAACAAATTAGTCATAATTATAGTCTGGATTGTTATACAATGTATTAGAGTAAATGCCAACCTGAAATTGTAAGTGGTCACTAGGAAGACAATTCTTACCAAGAAAAAAAGGAGGAATGAGTGAGTCACCACCTGAGATCATTACCCAAGTTTGATCAAAGCTCTATCATGTTTCCTAAATGTGCAAATTATCAAAACCATGTTAATAACTAAGATTTTTTACAAAAAACATAAATAGAAATGTCAAAGTGACTTATTGTCACATGAGTAACTTTGAGAAAAAAATCAATAAAATAAAAAGAAAATGCTAATATATCACTATAGGAGAAACACCAGTTTAATTTCATACTATATAAAAAGATAAGTTCAAAATGGATTTAAGACTGAAATATAAGAACTGAAATTATAAAACTGCTAGAAGGAAACATAAGATAAAACTTTCTTGATGCTGTTCTGAGCAAGGATTTTTTAGATACAACACTGAAAGCACAGATCACAAAGCAGAAATAGGTTGGAGTACATCAAACTAAAAAGTCTACACAGCAAAGGAAATAATTAACAGAGAAAAAGGTAACCTCTAGAATGGGAGAAAATATTTGCAAATCATATATGTGTTAAAGGATTAATATCCAAGATACGTAAGAAACTCATACAACTGAAAAGCAAAAAAAAAAAAAATAAGAAAGAAAAAGAAAACTTAACATCAAAATTGTAGTTAAAATACTTTTCAAAACAATATAGACTTTGATGTTATTGTGTATATATATATATATACACACACACATATATATATATATATACACATAAATATAAAATTGTACAATATGTATTTCAAAACCTGGAGAAAAGTAACTCTCTGTAACAAACTGGGACTGGAACATCGTGTTTTAAGCAAAGATTAACTGACAAGAGGTATCTAGATGCAGATTGCACTAATGTTTGTAAAACAGCCGAAATCAGGGTTGTGCAATTTACAGCATGTAGGCATGAAAGGGGCTTCCCTGGGAGCTCAGCTGGTAAAGAATCTGCCTGCAATGCAGGAGACCTGGATTAGATCCCTGGGTTCACTCCCTGCATTGGGAAGGTTCCCTGGAGGAGGGCATGACAACCCACTCCAGTCTTCTTGCCTGGAGAATCCCCACAGACAGAGGAGCCTGGCAGGCTACAGTCCATGGGGTCACAAAGAGTCGGACAGGACTGACTAAGCACAGCACAGCACAGTCATGAAAGGCAAGCCACGGCCTGCTCCTCTGGAAGGGTGATGCTAAAAAAGATTAATTTGAGGGAATAAAACTCTTTAAACTTACCCCACTCAAGCCCTGGAAATAATACTGTAGGAACCTTCAGTTAAGATGCCTCCCCCTTTTAAGTGAGTGTCACTAAGACCTGCCAAGTGGGCTCTTAACATCACTGGAAAGTTTATTTCACTCAGATTGTCTCAAATTTTAATGGCCGTCATAACATGAACAAAATAAATGGTTTTATTTTTTGAATAGAGCAACCATTCCCCAAATCTTATTTTACTCAGTACACATATACATGTGTTTCTATGTGTCTTTATCAATAAAGTAAATCTTCATCTTAAAAGCAAGAATAACACCATGAGAGTCAAAACCCTTCTTTTATCAAAATTGATAGAAACTTTTTGGACGATATAATAATTACCACCAGATGCTTCAGCAACTCTGCTGCAGCTATCATTATAGATTTGGTGACATGAATCTTTTAGACTTTATATAAATTAGGGCATAATGTGTTAAATTGCTATCCCAGGAGGAGATTCAGGTCTGAAAGAAAAAACTGGTAAACTCTCGTTCAGTACAGTTCAGTTCAGTCGCTCAGTCATGTCCGACTCTTTGCGACCCCATGAATCACAGCATGCCAGGCCTCCCTGTCCATCACTGACTCCCAGAGTTCATTTAACTCACGTCCATTGAATCAGTGATGCCATCCAGCCATCTCATCCTCTTTTGTCCCCTTTTCCTCCTGCCCCCAATCCCTCCCAGCATCAGAGTCTTTTCCAATGAGTCAACTCTTCACATGAGGTGGCCAAAGTACTGGAGTTTCAGCTTTAGCATTATTCCTTCCAAAGAACACCCAGGGCTGATCTCCTTCAGAATGGACTGGTTGGATCTCCTTGCAATCCAAGGGACTCTCAAGAGTCTTCTCCAACACCACAGTTCAAAAGCATCAATTCTTTGGCACTCAGCTTTCTTCACAGTCCAACTCTCACATCCATACATGACCACTGGAAAAACCATAGCCTTGACTAAACAGACCTTTGTTGGCAAAGTAATGTCTCTGCTTTGAATATGCTATCTAGGTTGGTCATAACTTTCCTTTCAAGGAGTAAGCATCTTTTAATTTCATGGCTGCAATCACCATCTGCAGTGATTTTGGAGCCCAAAAAGATAAAGTCTGACAGTGTTTCCACTGTTTCCCCATCTATTTCCCATGAAGTGATGGGACCGGATGCCATGATCTTCGTTTTCTGAATGTTGAGCTTTAAGTCAACTTTTTCACTCTCCTCTTTCACTTTCATCAGGAGACTTTTTAGCTCCTCTTCACTTTCTGCCAGAAGGATGGTGTCATCTGCATATCTGAGGTTATTGATATTTCTCCCGGCAATCTTGATTCCAGCTTGTGTTTCTTCCAGTCCAGTGTTTCTCATGATGTACTCTGCATAGTAGTTAAATAAGCAGGGTGACAATATACAGCCTTGACGTACTCCCTTTCCTTTTTGGAACTAGTCTATTGTTCCATGTACAGCTCTATCTGTTGCTTCCTGACCTGCATACAGAGTTCTCAGGAGGCAGGTCAGGTGGTCTGGTATGCCCATCTCTTTCAGAATTTTCCACAGTTTATTGTGATCCACATAGTCAAAGGCTTTGGCATAGTCAATAAAGCAGAAATAGATGTTTTTCTGGAACTCTCTTGCTTTTTCGATGATCCAGCGGATGTTGGCAATTTGATCTCTGGTTCCTCTGTCTTTTCTAAAACCAGCTTGAACATCTGGAGATTCACGGTTCACGTACTGCTGAAGGCTGGCTTCGAGAATTTTGAGCATTACTTTACTAGTGTGTGCTGCTGCTGCTAAGCAGCTTCAGTTGTTTCCGACTCTGAGCAACCCCATAGACAGCAGCCCACCAGGCTCCCCTGTCCCTGGGATCTCCAGGCAAGAACACTGGAGTGGGTTGCCATTTCCTTCTCCAGTGCATGAAAGTGAAAAGTGAAAGTGAAGTCGCTCAATCGTGTCCGACTCTTAGCAACCCCATGGACTGCAGCCTGCCAGGCTCCTCCGTCCATGGGATTTTCCAGGCAAGAGAACTGGAGTGGGCTGCCAGTGTGAGATGAGCGCAATTGTGTAGTAGTTTGAGCATTCTTTGGCACTGCCTTTCTTTGGGATTGGAATGAAAACTGACCTTTTCCAGTCCTATGGCCACTGCTGAGTTTTCCAAATTTGCTGGCATATTGAGTGCAGCACTTTCACTGCATCATCTTTCAGGATTTGAAATAGCTCCACTGGAATTCCATCACCTCCACTAGCTTTGTTTGTAGTGATGCTTTCTAAGGCCCACTTGACTTCACATTCCAGGATGTCTGGCTCTAGGTGAGTGACCACACCATAGTGATTATCCGGGTCATGAAGATCTTTTTTGTACAGTTCTTCCGTGAATTCTTGCAACCTCTTCTTAATATCTTCTGCTTCTGTTAGGTCCATACCATTTCTTGAGTAAACTCTTGAGTATCAGATAATCAGAAAAGATCAATAATTAGAGTTAAATTAGTCCATTATGTATTTATTAATATTTCCATGATAAATGATATTTAAAATAGATGTTTTGCATTCTAATTAAAAGATTTTAAAATATAAATGCTAAATAAAATTGCAGTGAATTGACTCACCCTATGACTATAATTATCTCTGATTTCTTAGCGCATTTAGCTGAAAACAGAAGAAAATCCAACAAAGAACTTCAGGGTCACTATTTCCTTTAAGAAAAGGGATATTTGCAATGTTGTTGATATTAAGAGAGGATATCTTAACTGATTTAAACACTGTTGGATTTACTCAAACTTTAAGAATAAGCAAGAAGAGCTGAAGAAGTTGAATTTCTGTAATGTTTCCTTTGGAATTCTTGGAACCAAGTTTCCCAACTTGTTTTGCATTTTGGCTTCTGACCAGATCAAAATATTTTGTATTTGTGAAGGCCCCACTGAGACTATACAAATCTGGTTGGAGTAATTGGATAGATCAGACTGTATTGTACTGATTATTCAAAAAGAAAGTACTTAAGTGACATGAACCATTTTCTGTAGTTTTCTGCAATACAACCTAATTTTTTATGTTAATCTCATTCCTTCCTTTGTATATTCAGAAGCTTTGGAAACCTACTCTTTGGTTGACTTGGGAATTTGAGAGTGAACTTCTTGGCAGTAGAACACCATTAAGAATCCAGCCTTCAAAGCTAGTGGAAGGAGAACATATACCCAAAGTCAGATACCAACAAAATCTAGAAACATCGTGGTAGATATTTCTATTCTAAGTGGTGATATGTGCACTGTATGCATATAGCAAAATGTTGTCAGCCTCCTGAATATCATATTATCATCTGTCTTCAATGTAGTTTGTCTCTCCGTCGTAGAGTTAGGCAGAGAATTTCTGCTCTGATTCCTTGGACTCTCTCTGTTCTTTTCCCTGGAGACTGGCACCAGTTCATATTTCCACAGTCAATCACACTGACAGAGAAAGATCTTCCTGGGGCTTTCTGAAGCTAGAAGGCAAAATATTTCATGTGAACTCAGTTGATATTTCTTAAAACAGCTGTTTTGGAAAATGACATGGTATCCAATAAAAGCATGTCAGCTTTCTTTTTTTTTAATGTCAAAAAAATCCCTTTGAGACAAAGCAATATCTGTTTTTTCCTTGACTCATTGTAAAACTTGAAGTGACATTGGAAAAAGAGTGTTCTAAGCAAATAGTATGTCATTAATTTTGAATTTGTAAATATTTTTAGTGTGAAAGGATAAACTAAATGTAAATAAGACAGAAGACTTTATCTCAGTGATGAAATTGCTTTAAAAATAATTTTAAAGCTATCTGCCTTATTTTCAGTGTAAAAACCTACAAGCTACAAAGAGTAATATTAATTTATAGCTTAATGTAATGACTATGTGTCTTTTAACATTTGCAATCCTTTTAAAGTAATCCTCAATAGCAGTATTTGCAAAGAAGTTTTTGTTAAATACTTAGCCCTGGGTTGGGAAGATCCCATGGAGAAGGAAATGGAAACCCACTCCAGTATTCTTGCCTGGAGAATCCCAGGGACAGAGGAGTCTGGTGGGCTACAGTCCATGGTGTCTCAAAGAGGCAGGCACGACTGTACAACTAACACAGTGCAATTAGAAGTTGTGTCATATTTTTTCAATATAACTGAATTAACCTATTCTTGGAACACATGGAGGTGATTAAAAATGTCCCTTACACACAAAAAAGAAAATGTGTTCACTACCATGATAGAATATTGTCTGAAGTCTGCAGAGCTCAGTAGCTTTTCTTCTACACTCTTCTGCTTTCTCTGCCTCTGATAGATCGCTGTCTGTAAGGTCTTCTGTAAAGGACTAGCCCTACTGGAGAGCTTCCACATCCACTAGAAGGGGCTCTTATATCTCCATTCTCTTTCTTCTCGAGGTTAAATTAATGGCCTATTCCAAATCTCATGTCCTAATGTCCACATGCATCATCCTTGAATGAATACAGTTGCTCAGTATTTCCATGTCTGTCGAGTCTTACTGAATGATATAGTTCAGGTCCTCTATAAAAACAGACAGCAAATTCAGTTTCACCTTTTGTTTTCCCATACAACCTTCTGTGTTTTCTAACCAGCCTGTCTCTCATTCTCCATTTGCATAGATTTAAACAAATGTATGGTATTCTCCACCTCCAGGTTGCTGCAAATCACATCAGTTGTGATTTCACTTACCTGTAACAATTCTCTAAATGAACAATCCTTGTCACCCGCTGGTTTCCTTTCCCTTCCTGGCACAAAATGTTCCATCCTTTTCATTTTTATATTCTGCGATGATTCATCTTTGTTGATTATCTGCTCATAGTCCATTTTATTTTAAACACACTTGAACCCAATATGAAGACAAGATAAAGACGAAACTTCTCCATCATTTATTCTCCTCCAGCTCTTTTTTTAGCTCTAGTGCCCATTTTTCTGCTAAAACTGTTGACAAACTTTTCTGTATATACTCTTTCCCTTTTGTTCTTTCTGTGAGCCCTGAAACAGATTACTATTAACCAAATATCTAAGTAACAAGTAGAGGTTATAATCATAGCTAGTCTAGAATTAGGAGACATGGATGATTTTCGAGAAAACTGGAAAGAAAGATTACTGACCTGGAGTAGCCAAGTAATTATTAATATGTCTGTTGCAGTAATTTTAGAAGTGCATCCTTGACTGTGCAATGACTACCAGCAGAGTCTCACCATGTATATTGCAATCATCTTGACCACTCATGCTGTCTGTTACATTTATGTATCACTTTAAAAGATTAAAATGAAAGTCACTCAGTCATGTCCGATTTTTTGCGACCCCATGGACAGTCCATGGGATTCTCCAGGCCAGAATACTGGATTGGGTAGCTGTTCCCTTCTCCAGGGGATCTTCCCAACCCAGGAATTGAACCAGGGTCTCCTACATTGCAGGCAGATTCTTTACCAACTGAGCTACCAGGGAAGTCCATGTATCACTTTATTCACTTTACTCATTAAATAGAAATGTTTAATCAAAATTTTATGGGAAATGAGAAAGTGTATATATAAATGCAAGTGTAAATACTGAGTCTCTAAGCATAACACCTTATAGACTTCTGAGAGGCTCAAAAACATCACTCTCAGCACACATTGTTCTTTTCAGGGTGAGTCACCCCTAGCATATCTGGGTCATAGAACTCGTGCTGACATAAGGCATGATCATAATAAGAAAGCACTGCATTGCCTACAGAATGTTAATGGAATTGCACATTTGAAAATGCATAACTTTAAATGTTTTTTTTTTAACATAGTAATCATTTTTCTCTTTTCAAAAAATTTTTTTTAACATACTAAGAATTTTCTGCTTTCAAAATGGCTTTGAACTTTAGGAAAATGAAGCATTATTACAACTAAACTACAGATGAAAGAACTGACACCCAAGAAAGTTAAATAACATTTTAGGTGATACCAAGTTCTGTATTCCACTCAGTTATGAGTTGAACGTGGCTTTTAGGCTTTGACTATCACTTTCTTTCAACCTCATTAGTCACAGTGGCTTCCTGCCAGGTGGCTTACTTCTTCTAGTCAACATGACGACTTCAGAAGCTCCAGAAGAGAGGCTGAGAGAATTTCAGGCCCAGGCAAAGATGCACCCGTGAGGTGGCCACATAGGATGGCAGTCAGCCAAGGGCTTTGGAAGCCAATAAAGATGAGCAGGGCTTAAAGAAAAGGAACAGCCCCAGCCTCTCCCCGACCAGCTTCTGAAAATCTTACCAAATTGACCAGCCTCGTCTTCCATTAATAATCAGTGGTATGAATACCACCATTTTTTCATGTAACTATGTCACCTCATACATCACTGTAATATGTATCCCTGTACATCACGTATCATTTGATGTATCACTGTATCTACACACTTTCCCACGGACAGACCCAAAAGATCTGTACCAACTGAGTGAGGCATTTTCAAGTATGGCTATTTCAGTGATTTTCCACTGTGCAAAACTGTGAATTTGAAATTTTCATACACTGAACTGGCCCAAACCTGGGAATCTTAAAAGGGCAAACCCACACTGGAATTTTCAGGAAATAGGAAGAAAAGTTTCAAATGCATCACCTTGAGTTTATGGCAAGAAACAGTATCAAGGTAGAGATATATATACAAGATTTATATATATATATATATATATAAGGTTTACATATATATAAACCTAAACAGGTAGAAAATATAAATAATCAAGGTCCATCTCTATTGCCTTAATAAGATAAAAATGTGATTTAAAAGTGTAGATCAAGAGAGCTGGTACTGTACTTGGCGGTTATGAACCGAACTGTTTGTCATAACTTCGATTTGTTTAACAAAATCAGGTTTTCACATAAACTGTGAAGTTACAGAATTTGCCATCTTGTTTCAGTCATGGTGGGTTTTCCTCTCAGAAGCTTTGGAATAACTTTAGGGTATTACAGTAAAGTATCATGGGACAGCACTGAGTATCATGTGATAATTTAAAGACATACTTGACATACCTGCAGATGTTTAGTCAATACTTTTTGGTGGGATTAAATGTCATTTTCATGTTCATTTGACTCAAAGGACATGAGTTTGAGTAAATTCCAGGAGCTGGTGATGAACAGGGAGGCCTGGTGTGCTACAGTCCATGGGGTTACAAAGAGTCGGACATGACTGAGTGACTGAACTGAATTGAAGTGTAATTTTATTTCTGGTTAGTGAGAGAAATCTTGTTAAGTGAAATTCTGGAGACTACTGAAAAAAAATATGAGGGAAAGAATGAAATATATTTTATCAAGCAATTGCTTTTTTAAATATGTAACTATTTCTTGCTATAATGGAAGCATTTATGAAATAAGGAACCTTCTTATTAGTATATAGATAATATAAACAGATCTAATCTGTTCTTCAAAGTATTATCTGGTGCTTTAATAACTTAATAATTGAAATGTGTTATGCTAAATATTTTAACTTTCTCCTAGATAAATTGTGCACAGAGAGAAGATAAAAAAAGTGAATTATCACTGCTTTCAAGCAATACAGCATCAAAGTAATTTAACAACGACCCTAGTCTTAAGCAGTGATGGCATCACTGACTGCATTATTCTGATGTGGATATTAAAGACTTATCCATGGCTACATTTTTTATTGGATTAACTATAATTAATTAGACATCAGTTCAAATAGATGAAAAATTCACGCTAATTTTAACAATAAAGCTAAGGACACATTTTTTTCTTCTGATCTTTTTCTGTGAGATTGGTTATGATTAACCTCTGTTATTCCTGATTCATTTCGTAGAATCAGGCAGAAGAGTGCCTGATTGAGGCTGCCAGTGGCACAAGTCAGTATTTAATGAAATCTTTATTTAAATGGGGCTTACCAGGTGATGCTGGTGGTAAAGAATCTGCCTGCCAGTTCAGGAGACACAAGAGACATGGGTTCAATCCCTGGCTTGGGAAGATCCCCTGAAGTAGGGAATGGCAACCCACTCTGGTATTCCTGCCTGGAAAAATCCATGGACAGAAGAGCCTGGCAGTCCATGGGGCTGCAAAGAGTCAGTCAGAACTGAGCATACTCATGTGTTTAAATGCAGATAAGCAGAGTAATTGGCACTTAATTGCTATCAGCGATAAGGTGAGGTAACAGTCCTATCTTTGAGTAAGCATGGATTTTTGTAGAACTCCGCTGTATGTTTCTAATCCAAGGACTCTTGAATAAAGCCTTATGATATATTCAATTCCTACTGAAATATTGGTTTATTACTCAGATTCTAATATTATATTCACCCAAAACTATGGTATTTCTTAGATATAAATTATTGATCTTCAACTGTTATCCAGTTTATCCGAAATGATGTCTAATGTGTATATTGTATTATTTACAATTCTATTGTTACTACTATACCTCAAATTTTATGAACTAAAAATGCTCATTAATGCAATGGCACCCCACTCCAGTACTCTTGCCTGGAAAATCCCATGGACGGAGGAGCCTGGTAGGCTGCAGTCCATGGGGTCGCGAAGAGTCGGACACGACTGAACGACTTCACTTATTAAATTCTAAAGTCTGTTAGTTTTCTGGCCTCTAAGGCAGATGATTGAACCACATGATGGTTAAGGTCATATCTTGTCTGAAATTGTGATGGTGGTGGTTTAATTGCTAAGTTTGGTCTGACTCTTGCAACCCCATGGAACTGTGTCCCACCAGGTTCCTCTGTCCATGGAATTCTCCAGGCAATAATACTGGAGTACATTGCCAGTCCCTTCTCCAGAGGATCTTCCAGACCCAGGGATCAAACCCAGGTCTCCAGCATTGCAAGTGGAGTCTTATGGACTGAGCCACCAGGGAAATTATGTTCTAGAAATTTTCTCACCCAAATGCAGCAATGTCAAATCCCGAGCATCACCTTCTCCTCACCAGTTCATGTCACCTTTGCTGCCTGAAATAGAGTCCACACTGCAAACCCATTCCTCTGTGCTTGAAATGGACATTTCCTCTCTGATAAAGTGTGCTTAAAATGTATTTAGCAGATGAGAGCTCATGATGTAGAATATGTGATCTTATTTCAGAAGGTGGATAATTTACTAAGATTTTCTGCTATATTTTCTAAGTTAGAAAATAGTCTGTGAGGTAGACATTTATAAGTTACACTCTTTGAGTCAGATGCCTGAAAATAAATCCGTGTATCTGGGAGATAAGCAGTCTTCAGCCATGACCTTTTTAGCACTTACCCCAAGACTGGTGGGGAAATATATCTAGAAAAATATTACTTCAGAGCAGCATGCAGACATTAAAAAATCTGCTAAATGTCCAAATATTATTTAATCATGATGGCATCAGATATTTTATTATCATAAGTAGAAAATAATACCTGACCCCTGATTTACTTTAACATTTATTCTTAGTAAGTTTTTTAAAAACAATCTCCTGTTTCAAAACTGTGAATCTGTAGTAAATAATGAAAGCACTGATGTATATTATTAAATAACTATGAGCAAATCTGTATCTCTGATTTAGGTCTCAATTTTAAGGGAATCGTTCATTGCATTGAACTTTCTTTTAAGCAAGTGGTGATTTTACTCACATGAGTTAATGATGACACCAAGGGAGGAAGGGTCTCCGTTACAATAACAAAGAATTTGGAGGAAGTTGTCAACATTAATATAGAAATTGACACCTGTGTAATAATTACCAATTTAGAACACCCTGTGGATTTTTTTTACTGTGACCTTTAATCATGTAAATACAGACAGTCCTTGACTTAGGATGATGGTCTGGCCTACAGTTCTTTTGACTGTAAAATGATGGAAAAGTGACATACAATCAGGAGAAACTACACTTTGAAATGTGAGCTTTTCCTGGGCTTGTGATGTGAGGTTTGAATCTCTCTCCTGATGCTGGAGAGTGGCAGCTCCCAGTCAGTCACCACGTGGTAACCAGCGTGAAAAGTCGAAACACTTGAACCACCTTGCCCCCCGACAGCCATTCTGTTTTTCACTTTCAGTACAGTATCCAATACATTATGTGAGCTCTATCAACACTTTGTTTTAAAATAGGCTTTGTCTTATGTGATTTTCCCAACTATAGGCTAATGCACGTGTACGGCGCGCGTTTCAGGTAGGCCAGGCTGAGCTATGATGTTTGGTGGGCTAGCTTTATTAAACACATTTTTGACTTATGGTATTTTCAACTTTATTGTTGTTTTGTCATTCAGTCCTTAAGTCACATCTAACTCTTTGAGACTCCAAGGACTGCAGCATGCCAGGTTCCCCTGTCCTTCACTGTCTCCTAAAGTTTGCTCAAATTTATGTCCATTGAGTTGGTGATGTCATCCAACCATCTCATTCTCTGTCACCCCTTTCTCCTCTTGCCTTCAATCTTTCCCAGCATCAGAGTCTTTTCCAATAAGTTGGCTCTTCACATCAGGTGGCCAAAGTTATTGGAGCTTTAGCTTCAGTATCAGTCTTTCCAGTGACTATTCAGGATTGATTTCCTTTGGATTGACCAGTTTGATCTCCTTGCTGTCCAAGGGATTCTCAAGAGTCTTCTCCAGCATGACAGTTCAGTAGCATCAGCTCTTTGATATAACCCCATCTTAAGTCGAGGAATATTATACTACAGAAATACAGATCAGTGGAACAAAACAGAAAGCCATGCACCTATGTACACCTTGTCTTTGACAAAGGAGAAAAAATATACAATAGAGAAAAGATAACCTTTTCAACAAGTGGTGCTGGGAAAACTGGTCAACTACATGTGAAAGAATGAAATTAGAACACTTTCTAACATGATACATAAAAATAAACTCAAAATGGATTAAAAATCTACATGTAAGATCAGAACTATAAAACTCTTAGAGGAAAACAGGCAGAACACTCTCTGACAAATCGCAGCAAGATCTTCTATGACCCACCTTCTAGAGTAATGGAAATAAAAACAAAAATAAACAAATGGGAACTAATTACTAAAAATGTCTCAAGGTATCTGATCTTCCCTATTTTACCACCTTTGAGATATTAAGAGTACAGCGTTCTTACTTCTTTCTGGACTGGAGAGTTCTCTTCCACTGCCAAGCACTTTGACCCCTCCTCCCTCTTAAAAGTAAGGACTTTAGGTTTAGGAAGCAGTAAGCAGTAAATGGCAACCCACTCCAGTATTCCTGCCTGGAGAATCCCAGGGATGGAGGAGCCTAGTGGGCTGCTGTCTATGGGGTCGCACAGAGTCAGACACGGCTGAAGCGACTTAGCAGCAGCAGCAAGCAGTAAAGAGGGCTTCCCAGGTGGCCCTAGTGGTAAAGAACCAGCCTACCAATGCTGGAGACGTAAGAGGCTGGGTTCCATCCCTGATTCAGGAAGATCCTCAGGGCATGGCAACCCACTCCAGTATTCTTGCCTGGAGAATCCCACAGACAGAGTAGTCTGACAGGCTACAGTCCATATATAGGGCCGCAGAGTCGGACAGAAATGAAGCGACTTAGTAGGCACACAAGCAGTAAGGAGCACTGACTGCCTCTTTCTCTGTCTGATACAGCATCATCCTAACTCTGCTTGTCTTGATTTTCCAGGGGTTGGAGCAAAACAACCCTCAGTCTCTCAAGAACAATAGGAAAAGGTGAGAAGCATTATTTTTCATGCCTTTATGTCATAATTCACTTAGGTTTAAAAAAAATGGTGATTTTTTAGAGCTTCATCCAGATTTTCTGATTCAATGAATATGCTACAGGTACTTCCCTTGTGGCTCAGCTAGTAAAGAATCTGCCTGCGATGTAGGAGACCTAGGTTCAATCCCTGGGTTGGGAAGATCCCCTGGAGAAGGGAAAGGCTACCCACTCCAGTATTCTGGCCTGGAGAATTCCATGGACTATACAGCCCATGGGGTTGCAAAGAGTCAGACACAACTGAGCGACTTTCACTTTTCACTTTCATGCTCCTTCCATAGCAAGGTGGTTACTGAGCAACCGAGAGTCATCAGGGACTCTTAGTTTTTACAAATCCTTGTTGGCTGGAGAGGACCACTGCTCTCTTCCCCAACTCACTGATAGGATGGTTGGATTGTGTTCTTATCATCTCTGTGTGTGCTATTTGTTCAAGGCAGCAAGAGCAGCAGCAGGTACTCCGTGTCAGAGAGTAGGGTGTATGCTATTTGGAGTACAGTAACAGGTCTTGGAGTTGGGAATGAAAATTTAATTAGTAAAATAATTATCTCAAGACTGGAATAAGCTACACAAAGTGCACTTACCTCTGCTTCCATGCACATCTCAGACCTGAAACTGTCGAAACTCAGAATAAGAGTTTGAATTAGCCGTGCTATTGAGTGAAAATTAGTACGATTAAAATTCTCAAGTTGCAAATCTCTGGTTGAGAAAGATAGTAATATATTGTATTAGTAGTTGTGACAGGGGTCCTCTAAGGGAAAAAAAAATAGTGTTCACTGAGAAGCATAATTTAATAATGGGTTTGGGTAGAATTTGAGCATGTGTCTATTCTTTTGTGGTTTGTACCATTGAGAGGAGACAATTTTCTAGATAATTGAGGTGGGAGAGGAAAGTCTCAGCTTGGAGAGGGGAGGTTAATGATGGGGAGGTGGGGAAAAGATACCAAAGGGGATGTCCTGTAGGCGTGGCTATGAAAAGCTAACCTGCTTCATGACCATTAAAATGCACTGTGTAAAGTCTGTGCAGTCCTAGGGGGCTTCATGTGAGTGATTTTTGCAGCTGATAGGGAAGTTGATTAAGGACTGAGATTCCTATTTCTTCACTATAGATTTAAGCAAGGAAAGGACATCCTCAGAAACCAAGAAGCAGAGGAGGCCAGAACATCACACCACGGAGACTTAGTTCTAATATAACAAACAGGACGAGGTGGAGAAAGGGCTTGATGTAGGCTGTAGTGGCCACGAAAGTGCTCCACTCAAACTTCCTTCAAAGAACCCACTGCTGGGAGCCCAGCTGACTGATGGCCCCCAGATAAAGCTGGAGCTTGGCCTCTTCCCAGCCAGTGATGGATCACGGCTGGAGGACTGGTGGGAGCCACTCCTTCCCGACGTGGGACTTTTCCAGTGGCAAGCTTTGCTCAGGCTACCCCCAAGCATAGACCCCAGGGCTTTATTCAGGGAGCTGCTTTGCTGGCAGAGCTCATGATCACTCTGTAGATCTAATGTCACTTACTGTGGGAAACTCTCCTCTACACACCACAGATGTTGGGGCCCATCCTTAGGGCTCACATACAATCTTGCTTAAGGATGTCTTACTGTGCCTCGTGATGGCATCTCTCTTTGAACAGACAGTTGGCTTCTTAAAGAAAGAAACTTCATCGAATTACATTATATTTTGGCGCACTTTCATAGAAAGTTTAACACTTAGCAAGTGATCTGTTTATTGTTTTCTGGAGGAATATGTAAATAAATATATGTTAGGAAGAATAAAGTCTAAGCCACCTTGGAAAAAAATCACTTACCAACATAATAGAACTACTGTTCCCTTAAAGTCTGTTAAATCAGTGTTAGGCTCTCATATCTAGGCAAATATCTCATATATATGTTAATACAGAATAACAGCTATATCCCAAAAGGCTATTAACAGTTAAGTTTGACTTCTTTGAAAATAAATGTAATAAAAATGCAATAGGTTTCCTGAATTTGCCTCCATGGGGGAAAAAAGTCTGTTTTGTTGTCAGTAAAAATGATGTTCTACACATCTTTGTGGGCCACATGACTGAGCCTTTTCTTGTTCCATTTTGAGATAGGACGCTTGCTCCTTGTCACCTTCAGTTTGACATTTTACAGGAACTAGAAGCATAAGTCAGGTAGGGAAACATGTTACATATTGTTTTTTCCCCCTCTAGCTGACTACCAGTAATCTTAAAAGTCAACAATGTCAGATTTCAGTTTTGTTGTTCACTGAATTACCACACTGTGCATTGGAAAAAAAAAATTGCTACTGTTTTTATTGTTCTAAACCTTTCCTATGTGATAATTAAAAGAAAAGAAAAAAAGCTTGACTTGCTTGACAGCTGGTTTTATTTTACCTCTGTTTAAACATAATACTTTAAACTTCGTACCAAACTGGTCAGATGGAGTAGTTCCCTGACTAATACAATATGTATAAACTAAGAAGGAATTTAGCTCCTGATTGGCCTTCAGCATTTACTCAGTGATTTGTCTTGTTATTCTTAGGGGCCTACTATGTGTAATGTGTTATGTGAGCTGTAGATTGGTTACAAAAATGAATGATATACGTATCTGTTCAGAAGGACTCTAATGGGGTCCACATTTGGGGAAATAGTACAATATTATTGTTCATGGTAAAAAAAAATTTTTTTCTACCAAAATATGTTGACTTATACTGTAGGAACTTATTTCTATTTATAAAATCATAAAACTAAATACAGGGTGTCTTTTTTCATGTATCTAATTTGCAAGCTTTACCTTAATTATATGTGGATCGTTAATATCAACAGCAGTGGCTTAATAAATTTCTATAAATGTTCACATCTTATATCTAGTTAACAAACATGCATAGATTTAGGTATGATGTAATGCCTCAACGATTCGTTGAAGGAGAAATCTTAAATTCTCTAGAGTTATTATTGTGGCCCAAGTACCCTCCACCCAGAACTTTTGCCTGTAATTCATTGTATCATCACCAGATAGCAGTAGAGTCCTCGCACAGAGTGCTCAACAGAGAGTAAGAAATACCATCATTTGTAGAACCGGAAATCTTGTATTGAGTACAGTAGTTCATCATAGAAATAGCTAGATTAGCAAATTTGAGAATCAAACTACTGTTTAGTAGTTTGGTTTACAAAGTAATCACTTTACTTTACAAAATAATCAATGTTCAAATAGAAAAGTATTCAGAAGGTATTTCATTCATTTATTTTTTCAGTAAATATGTATTAAACACCTGGTAGGTTTTCAGGTAACTCCCTAGGGTCTAGAGAGAAGAAAGGACAAGACAGAGCTGCCCTCTGTTCTCTTAGGGCTCACATTTCAGTGCACAAGGGTCATTAATTTACAATTATTAAAATAAGCATGGCAACTAATACAGCAAAGAAAAAAAGCAGAGTACTCTGATAGAACATAAAACATGAGGAAGGGCTTTAATCTTTCTGGGTGATTTTTAACCAGAGATCTGAAAGAAGAGAAAAAGACAATTAGACAAGGATGATGAGAAGAACATTCTCACCAAGAATGTTTCGTGAACAAAAAGCAACAGGGCTTGTACTCAAAAAAGTAATTTAATATTTATTGAGAGAATTACTTGCTTTGCAAGAATCTGATTCTTTTCCATTAGTTAGACTACTTCTAACTAATCTTAGCCTTTAGACAGTTTCGCTACAAGGATGACAGACAAGTAGTTTCAAAACCGATAGTAGAGGGTATAAACATGATTTATTTAGAATTGGGTGTGATGTTCCTGGTTGGCCTTGCCTCTTGGGAACACAAAACCAGTGTGCGCCCTTAGCAAAGGGCTGCCCTATCGCCAGTTGTTGCAAAGCCCACAAATGCCACTGTGAGATCCCATCAAGTATGATGAGCCACCTCATCACCAAATAATTGTATTTATATGTCACTGCTCCGCTACTGCTCAACCATACAAAATAGGTAAAAATGTTAGCAGTCACCATATGCAAGCATCTCTCTGAATGAAATGTTCCCTTTTCCTGCTTAAGAATTTACTGGCTGGCATGCTCAGCTGTGAGAGGCATTTCTCCAGAATTGGTATTATGTTCTGATCATCTCAACACCAGAAACCCCCTATTTCTTTCGCACTGGATCAGTCAAGCACTGCTCAACAACTTAGATACGGAGCATGCTGTGTGTTTTCACTACAGTATTAAGAAGCTGCTGTTGCTGCTAAGTTGCTTCAGTCGTGTCCAACTCTGTGCAACCCCATAGACGGCAGCCCATCAGGCTCCGTCATCCCTGGGATTCTCCAGGCATGTACACTGGAGTGGGTTGCCATTTCCTTCTCCAATGCATGAAAGTGAAAAGTGAAAGTGAAGTTGCTCAGTCGTGTCCGACTCTTAGTGACCCCATGGACTGCAGCCCACCAGGCTCCTCCGTCCATGGGATTTTCCAGGCAAGAGTACTAGAGTGGGGTGCCATTGCAGCAAGTGCTAAATGCTCCAGGTTAGGTTAAAAATTTAAAAAATTTAGACACTATGTATTTTACTACTAAATGATGAGGAATTTTAATCAGAAATAAAAACAAAGGGAGAAAAAATAAAGGAAAATGAAAGTGTATGTTAATTCACGAGATAAAACCTTTATCGTCAACCGAGTATAGATCCCTCAAAAGCGGTGTAATTTGTTTCACATGTTCATTGCCCTGTCACCTGTGTACATGTATGTTTCCATGGTATTAGCATCCACATGAGTCATGCCACCACACAGTCCCCTGAGACCTTGGAGAGATCAAGGCAGGACTGGTATATCAGGTTTAAGAGCTGTCGCACGGGGCATCTGAGGACACAGGTAGCCAGGTCCCAGGGGAGCCATTTATCCCTGAGGTGGTGGAGACACTGTCATTAGGAGGGGAGAAATGTGTATGTATATACACATCATATATGTTTTGCCCAATCAATTAGATCTTCATTTGAATGTTTTCATTCCCCAGATCTGATCAAGAAAAAAGATCCTAGTTTTAGAAAAAGAACAAAGGAAGAACTAGTGTCACCAACTACCCAGACTTTTAATTTTGTACCATTGTCCCAACTGTAGGTGTATACTTCAGTGTACCTGGTAAAATGCTAGTATGACATCTCCAGGACCAGAGCTGTGATGGTTGCTCAAAGGGGAAAAGATGAACAATTTAGTTTGTTGTCAGTCTCACATAGACAAGCAGGGCGGTCTCAGCAGCATCTGTCTATATCATCAGGGTTCCAACCACATATGGTATCGTCCACCATCCCCACTCCATCTTAATTTCAGGGGCATCTGATAAACCTCAGTGTTATACCTCCAAGTAGTTTTACAAATGAAACAAGTGAGCAATTTCTCATTGACTACTTTACTCCTAAAATCCTCATTTTAGAAATATGACACTAATTAGGCTCAACGACGTTGTCTACCCTAGGGACATGAAGTTTAATAACATTGAGAACAAAAACAATTTGTGATTAGCTCCTAAATAATGTGTATGGGACGGTAACTATTCCTTTTTCGTCATAATTGAACTTCAGGTTGAGACTCTAATTTCTTATTTTTTATGTGTAGAGTAAGATGACAAACAGAACTTAAAAATTCCCATGTGCCATTTATGAATGTTTAGTTAAAAAAGTGAAAAAAGGGCTTCCCTGGTGACTCAGATGGTAAAGAATATGCCTGCAAGGTGGGAGACCCAGGATCCATCCCTGAGTTGGGAAGATCCCCTGGAGAATAAAATGGCTAGCCACTACTGGAATTCTTACCTGGAGAATTCCATGGACAGAGGAATTCACCTGGTGGGCTATTTATACCATTTATGAATGTTTAGTTAAAAGCAATTTAAAATCAATGGAGTCAATTTGAAAAAAGTGGGAGGAGGGGGACAACTGATATTGGAATATTGGAATATTCAGTACTTAATTGAAAAAAGAAAGCTGACTAGGCAGTTCACAGATAGTCCAGGCATGAAAGAATTATTCTGAATTTACATTTTGCATAAGAAACAATTTCTAATCAATAATAGGTACTTAATTCCTTGGGCATGGCATCATAATGAAAGTGCCTTTGGTTTCTGAATCATTAAACTGATGACATAAATTCCTGAAAGATAATCAAATCCATTTTTCCACCAAAAATTTAAAGAAGTAATAAAAAGCAGCATTCATGATGAAAATGAATGAACTCACAGGTATTAACCCAGATGAGAATGAAAAAAATCAACATAACTGCCTGTGTTTAGCTGGAGTCAATGACTTATCACCTGTTCCAACTTTTTAAAGTTATGGCCTAAATCTTACCGGTTAAACCTTAATGTTTAAATGTGCCCCTTTTGTAAGTATTTGCAATTTGAATGCTAAATTTAAAGTGGGAAAAAGAAAGCAGTTTATGCATACTCTAGTTTTAAAATGTATAACACAGTACTAACAGCAGTAGGTAGGATTCAATAGGCGATTTTTGATATCTAGATTCACAAATATCGGGAATGGAGAGTCTGTGCCCTATTGTCAAAAGCTCTGAAGGGTCTGCGGTGTTTCCCGACTTTTGAGCTAACTAGTCAGATGCCTCAGGTCTGTGGAAGGTGCCAGAAGTTTTGGAAGCCCAGTGTCAGAGCGGAAGGATGGGAGCACAGCAGTAGAAGTAGCCGGAGCGTCAGTGTGTGCACTGTTTCCTCGAGTTTCTCTTCCGTCAAAGCGAAACAGGCACAGCCAGACTACGCTCCACACACGGTGAGCTGTGTCACAGGACAGGAACCCAGAGCTTGGAGAACCCAAGTCTTTTATGGTCAGTAGAGAGCCCGTCTGACCTTCACCAGGGGGAAGAGCAGCGTCTTTATAGCCCTGGACAGCACACACACTTGCCCTTTACTCCAGAGGGAGGCACCCTCTCTCATTCCCAAGGCTGTTGGCTGTACAAATAATCCTTGAAAAGGCAGCCCAGAACAAAAGCAGTCAATGCTTCTGTTTGCAAGACCTATAGAAACTCGACACCCGCAGAGAACAGCTTCCTGACATACATTCCTCCAAACGTCTGCAGTCTGTCTGCAGTCTTCAAAGCGTGACCTTCTGGCCTTCTGGCCGTATCACAGTTAAGTAAAGCTTTTACAATGTGTTGGAATTTTCTGTTTGTCTTGTTGCCCACAGTGACCACTGATATCTGTTCCCCTTATTTTCAGCAAAAAAAAAAAAAAGAAGAAGAAGAAAGAAAGAAAAGAAAAAGTAACAAAGTGGCCCTAGAACATAGTTTTAACAAGTTCATTAAAAAATGACTGATAAACTTGGGAAAAAAAGAGAAGAAACAATGAGTACATTTTGCACTCTCCATGAGGATGGAGAGAGGAATACTTTTTTTTTTGCATTTTATTTTATTTTTTATTTTTATTTATTATTATTATTACGTTACCATACTGTATTGGTTTTGCCATACATCAACATGAATCCACCACAGGTATACATAAGTTCCCACTCCTGAACCCCCCTCCCACCTCCCTCCCCATATCATCCTTCTGGGTTATCCCAGTGCACCAGCCCCAAGCATCCTGTATCCTGCATTGAACCTAGACTGGCGATTCGTTTCTTATATGATATTATACATGTTTCAATGCCATTCTCCCAAATCATTCTACCGTCTCCCTCTCCCACAGAGTCAAAAAGTCTGTTTTGTACATCTGTGTCTCTTTTGCTGTCTCGCGTACAGGGTTATCGTTACCTTCTTTCTGAATTCCATATGTATGTGTTAGTATACTGTTTTGGTGTTTTTCTTTCTGGCTTACTTCACTTTGTATAATCGACTCCAGTTTCATCCACCTCATTAGAACTGATTCAAATGTATTCTTTTTAACAGCTGAGTAATACTCCATTGTGTATATGTACCACGGGTTTCTTATCCATTCATCTGCTGATGGACATCTAGGCTGCTTCCATGTCCTGGCTATTATAAACAGTGCTGCGATGAACATTGGGGTACACGTGTCTCTTTCAATTCTAGTTTCCTTGGTGTGTATGCCCAGCAGTGGGATTGCTGGGTCAAAAGGCAGTTCTATTTCCCGTTTTTTAAGGAATCTCCACACTGTTCTCCATAGTGGCTGTACTAGTTTGCATTCCCACCAACAGTGTAAGAGGGTTCCCTTTTCTCCACACCCTCTCCAGCATTTATTGCTTGTAGACTTTTGGATCGCAGCCATTCTGACTGGTGTGAAATGGAATACTTTTAAAGACAGAAATCCAGGTTATTAATGAGAAATTTAAAGTCTGAATTCTCTATAGTTTCAATAAAAGTAATTTTGAGTAGAAAGTTTTTCAGTGATGAAAGACAACTGACACTTTCAATCTCTTTTGATTACAAATATATTAGCACGGGCTACATTCAAAGATGCAAGAGTCTTCAAAGGCAAAATCAGACTTCAAAGAATCGCCCAATGCGCTTGAGGGATGCCTTCTTTAAGAGTCGTTCAAGTCTTGGATGAATTTCATAATATAAAACAGTCATTTAAAGTTAATTAATAAAAAAGACAAAGTCTTAGATAAGAATATGGGCTTTGAAATGCCCCCAAAAGGATATCATAATGCAATACTAGTAAAGTACAAAGTAGGACATTCCTGCAAAATTTTGTTAAAGAAAAAAAGAAAAAAAAAATTGAATGATTTGATGAAGGTCAGAAACACAATTTTTCCCTTGTTTTTATTTTTTAAAATACTGCAACAAAAATAACAAGGCAAATAACCCCAAACAGTTTCTGTGCTATAAGACTATTTTAGTAGTAGCCACTGATGTGCCAAACCAAGAGTTTTAGCATATAAACCAAAGGATAAGAGCAAGGTAAGTCATGTTACCTGCTTGTGAGTGAAAATGACCAGTATGTTAGTCCACTTCTGAAGATGAATTAATTTATATTATATAGTTAAACATATCCATCCCCTGAAAGTGAACGTGTTAGTTGCTCAGTCGTGTCTGACTCTTTTTGACCCCATGGACTGTAACCCACCAGGCTCCTCTGTCCATGAAATTAAGAATACTGGAGTGGGTTGCCATGCCCTCCTCCAGGGGTCTTCCCGACCCAGGGATCGAACCCATGTCTCCTGCATTGGCAGGCAGATTCTTTACCACTAAGCCACCTGGGAAGCCCATGTATCCTTGGATCAGTGTCTGGACCCGAGTCGGGACATATCCGATGACTGACATCACAGCTCTTCCAGACATTCACGATCATCCTCATAGTCCCTTACACACGTCCTTGCCTTTAATCAAGTATCCTCAGATTTGGTAACTCCTTCCACTCTTCTCTGCACTCCGCAAAGACCATCTTTCAGAGCATGTTCAGCTAAACGTGCTCCATTTTTCTCCTAGGCTGCTCCCCGCTCCTGGTGTTCAGAGAGGACCAGTGTTCAGGCATTTGGATGTTCTGCTGTGCCATGAAGTCTGATGTCAGAGCAGACTCCTTCCCTTTGCCTTTGTATCAGGGTAGAAGGAGTCTGAATGACATCTGTCAAGTCTTTTGTACTGATTTTTCAAGGTTCAGAAAATCTAATCCTATTGGCTGTAAATGTACAATACAGGCTTGCTTCTTCTTCAGGCGTAAGTATGTGGCGCTTTTTTTCCCCCCACAGTTCAATCATCTCTTGAGATCACCAGTAGCTTAATGATAAAGAATAAAATACAAACGTGAAAATGACTAGCTGATAGAATGTCCTTGCCATTACTTGAGTTGAAGGATTAAAGACTTATCTTTGTCAATTTCTTTCTGTAAACTTGTCAACAGAGTTGTAAACATCCATTCTGCCAGAGTCCTCTTAATTATTATTACTGCCATTTAGTCAAGTGCAATAGTCCCTCAGTTCTCCAAGGTATTTGAATCAGTAGGCATTTAGCTAAATTAGTTGATGATGGTTAACAATGATGTCACACCATTCCACAAATTACCAGTATCTTGTTGCCAATTAGGGAGGATCACTGTGTGTAGGTCCAATGGCACAACCTAATTAATCCCAGAATCTCAGCTTTGAGGATTGAGTTTCTTGGACAATTCCTGGTACTCAGCACCATATCAGTCAGTGTCAAGTCAGAAAATCAGAATCTACATGTTATTGAAATAGAGTGAGTTTAACATATGGAGTTGTTTGAAGGGACATTGAAGGAAGGACTTTCAGGCATAAAGGAAATACTGAAAATAAGAGGCAATAAGAAGAAGCTCACTTTTATAAATGAGAATACAGATGAGAAGGCACGGGCTGTTACTTTCTAGAAGCTATGAGGATGAGGGATCCCAAAGTATTAGCACTGAGACCTCCGAGAGGAAATACAGCCCAGATGGTCCCAGCATCGCAGAAGTTCAGAGAGGACACACAGAGCTGAGACATACACCTCTAAGGAGCAGAAGCTACTTGTCTGTCACTAGTCCCTCTGAGTGGAAATGGCAGGACAGTTCTGGGAGTGTGAACAAAAACCCTGGACCCTGAAACTACTTGCTACTCATCAGCCAGTGCTTCTGAGAGCAAGGTTGGGGAAGAAAGCTGCTGGAGAATTACGCAGAGAGAAGCAAGTGGATCAGTGAGGAGCAAGTCCCATCTGTGTCTTCCCGCCTTCCTGTCTCCCCCCAGAATCCCCTTTTGATACATCCTAACAGGGAGTATAGCTGGCTTTGCAGGGTCCCAGCACCAGTATCATGATAGAGAAGTATGGAATCTGGAAAATGTAAGATAATCTGTGGTCTTGATGGAAGAAAGAAAATTTTAATGGGCTTCCCTGGTGGCTCAGACAGTTAAGAATCTGCCTGCAATGGAAGAGACCTGAGTTTGATCCCTGGGTCTGGAAGATCCCCTGGAGGAGGAAATGACAACCCACTCCAGTGTTCTTGCCCAGACAGAGAAGCATGATGGGCTACAGTCCATGGGGTCACAAAGAGTCGGACACTGAGCTACTAACACTTTACTTTTTAGCCTGTTATCAAGGTTTTTTGCTCTTGTTAAATTCCACATAATTCTATGTGCCATGATTGATTGTAAGTATTTATCTAAGAAATGAAACACACACAAGAGACACACTAGAATGAGACTGGTAAATGTAAAAACAAAAGCATTCTGAGTGAGCAGCATAGTCTACTATGCCGGGGTCTGGCTTCAGAGAAAGCAAATTGCATGTGAACTTGTGACCGCCAAGAGGTTGTTAGAAACAGAAATGATTGGAATTTCTTGGGTAGAATTTTGAATATTTATACAAATTATATTCCATATTTTTAAAATAATTTTAATTTATTCAAGTCTACAATGCTATTGTTGATTGAATAGGGAACCTTATAATTTTTGACTGCAAAGAAGTTTGACAATTTGACAACAGAGAAGCAAAAGTACTGCAGTATATTTTTTGACACATTATCAATTTTTCATTTGATCTTCATGTAACACAGTGGAGGCAAAGACCGTTATAACTGGCTTCATCTTTCCCAAACTTATGGTTGATTAAAATTCAACATTAAGCATCATGTTCATGTACATTTGGCTTTTAATCAAGAGATCAACATACATAAAGTTTATTATGCAAATGGGCTATGTTCCTCTTTCATATTCACAGCTCAGGAAACTAAAATATTTCAATTAAATTGGAAGTCTCTTCCCCTCTGCCAGGTTTTTCTCTAGGATTATGCCTTACTAAATAAAAAAGGCAATCATAAAATTGAACAAGCTTTTAACCAGAAATAGAGCACCCCCAGAGTCTCAAGGACACTTCATGTGGAGGCCTTTCATTGGTCTGAGAGATCGCTTGATGGGCCCCCAGCGCTGTAAATAACCTCTGATGACCAGATCACAGATCCACCGTATCAACTTGGGTGTTTTCTCTTTTCGGCAAGGAGTCTTGGATGCCCCTGAGTGACAGCGTAGGGCTACAAGAGAGATATCTACCTATGTGATTCACTGAGAAGAATCAAGCTAGACCCCAAACTTCTATTATTTCTTGCACTCAAGTGGTTATTGGCTAATCATCTTACACATGGACTCAGAATCTAGTGAAGGATTTGGAGCTAGCCATAAATGCTCTTAATGGAAATGTTATCTCTATAAGAATAAGGATGACTATGAAAAAGTAAAAAGAAATAATTAAATTTCCTTGTGCTATTTTGTTTTCCATTGGCTTAAAATAGAATAAATGTAATATACCTAGCTTTTTTGTTTTCAGAGAGAGAATTTGCTGTTGGAAGAGATTTAAGAAAAATAAAATTTGTGCCTTATTTTCACAAGAGGAACAATGAGATTTTTCTGAAGTAAGAGACATACCTTTTGGGGTAATAATTAGAAACTGAAATTTAAGGAACGATAAACATGTTACATCAAACAGTAAATTTCTCTTGAAATGAGATTTGAGCATAAGTAAACCAAAAATGATAGATTTTTTAATAAAAGACACTGCCTTCAGCTACTGTATTTAATTATTGTGGGTTTCATTTAGAGAAATGTATGTTTTTCAGAATAGAATAGCAGAACACACTTAGAGAGGCATGCACACACACATACAAACCAGCACCTAAAATCATTTTATTGTCTTCCTGCCTTTTGCACACATACTTTTAAGTCTTCCAATGCAAGGGGCACAGGTTCCTCTCTGGTCGGGGAGTGAAGATCCCACATGCCTCCTGACCAAAAAACCAAAGCAAGAAACAGAAGCAGCATTGTAACAAATTCAATGAAGACTTTAAAAATGGGCAGCATAAAAAAAAACTTTTTAAATTAAATAGTATATGATGAAGCACATGAATATATACATACATGAAAGAAATAATTCATTAAGACATGACCTTAATTCATATGGTCCTATAAAATATTTAGTAAGCAAACACACACACACATACACAAGTGCTGGAAGAACAGAGATATAAATAAAATTAGCAACGTAAAGCTGGGCTTCCCAGGTGGCTCAGTGGTAAAGAATCTGCCTGCCAATGCAGGAGACATAATTTTTATCCCTACCTCTGGAAGATAGGGCTTCCCTGATACCTCAGCTGGAAAAGAATCCACTGCAAGAGGGGAGACCTGGGTTCGATGCCTGGGTTGGGAAGATACCCCGGAGATGGGAAAGGCTACCCACTCCAGTATTCTGGCCTGGAGAATTCCATGGACTACAGTCCATGGTGTCGCAAATTGTTGGACCCGACCCTGGAGTAGGAAATGGCACCCCATTCCAGTATTCTTGCCTGGAGAATTCCATGGACAGAGGAGCTTGGCTGGCTGTAGTCCATGGTGTCTCAAAGAGTCAGACACAACTGAGTGACTAAGCACACACACACAGAGCAATGCAAGGCCAGAGCTGAAATTGGGACACACTTATGAAAGTGGCAGAGTAGAGTAAGAGAAGCCAGATTTCAAAAATGATCTTATTACAAAGCAAGGAGCTGGCTGTAAAGGAGCAAGATTCAGCAATAAAACTTGTGGAACACAGGGCAGTCTGATGTTTTGACAACTGGCTACTGGCTACTCCTACTTGAACCCTTTCCAATGCAGCCACCTCAGAAGTGTGTGTGCGTCCAGGGAAGAGCAGATGAAAGCAGATCCGAAAGAACTGCCCGGCACACTTTCAACAGGGAGACACAAAAGAAGAATTATTCTCCTTCTCAATTTACTGCAGCTCTGTCCATCTCAGCACTGACAGCCTTGGTAGGTATGATGACCAGCTGGGGTCTGAACCTGTATTTTATATTTTTGCTCATATCTGCAGATTCAAAGAATAGCCAGGTGTGGGGAATTAAACAGCAGACCAGTCACAGTAGAGAATCGCCTGCTCTGATTCTAGAGCTCATGTTGGAATCTCAGAAGTGTTAGTGTGAAAAACCTTGAAAACTGCAGTCGTCCTGTGTAATCTGTTTATTAATTTTCACTGGACTGTATTAGCTCCCAGAAGACTGGTATAGCCTGAGCATCTATGAAGCATCTGCAAAGACAGGCTTATAATAGTGAGGAAAACCACAAATTCAGTCCAAAGCTTAATTACTGCCCCTCAGAAATTATTTTCAAGATGGATTGTGAATAAAAGGGTATTAGATCAGCAAAAATGTAGAATTCTTCAAAGTTTTATCTATGCCACATTGTATATAGATTTTAGTAGCCTGTTATTTGAAAAAATAAACAATGTTAAGAAGTTAAGTAAGATCTCCATGGGAGCTTCTAGAAAGACTTTTAGTACTGAGCTTTAGAAAGACTTTTAGTATAAAATTTACCTGTATTTACCCCTGGAAACTTCAAACCCCACCCCTCCACCCCCACCCTGTAACTCAGTTGGTAAGGAATTTGCCTGAAATGCTGGAGACCTGGGTTCAATCCCTGGGTTGGGAAGATCTCCTGGAGAAGGGAAAGGCTACCCACTCCAGTATTCTGGCCTGGAGAATCCCTTGGACTGCACAGCCCATGGGGTCTCAAAGAGTCGGACAGGACTGAGTGACTTTCACTTTCATCCCTGCAAAACATAAAATAATATATAGATTTATAAAATAATATCATATTTTCTAGGTGATTTTTTAAAAAGCCTATAGAGTAAAGGAAATAACACACACACATACAATTTCTTTGGTATCCTGCTTTTTTATATTAGATAACTTGCATAACCAATGGTAGCATATTGTCTAGAATTTCTAAACTTAGGTGTTCATACAAACATGAGATAATGTTCTTACCACACACACACACAAAATAGTAATTATGTGACTGCAGATGGTGATTGCAGCCATGAAATTAAAAGACGCTTACTCCTTGGAAGAAAAGTTATGACCAACCTAGATAGCATATTCAAAAGCAGAGACATTACTTTGCCGACTAAGGTCCGTCTAGTCAAGGCTATGGTTTTTCCTGTGGTCATGTATGGATGTGAGAGTTGGACTGTGAAGAAGGCTGAGCACCGAAGAATTGATGCTTTTGAACTGTGGTGTTGGAGAAGACTCTTGAGAGTCCCTTGGACTGCAAGGAGATCCAACCAGTCCATTCTGAAGGAGATCAACCCTGGGATTTCTTTGGAAGGAATGATGCTAAAGCTGAAACTCCAACACTTTGGCCACCTCATGCGAAGAGTTGACTCATTGGAAAAGACTCTGATGCTAGGAGGGATTGGGGGCAGGAGGAAAAGGGGACGACAGAGGATGAGATGGCTGGATGGCATCCCAGACTTGATGGACGTGAGTCTGAGTGAACTCCGGGAGTTGGTGATGGACAGGGAGGCCTGGCATGCTGTGATTCATGGGGTCCCAAAGAGTCGGACACAACTGAGCTACTGAACTGAACTGAACTGATGTAATGAAGATGTTAGTTAACACTAAAATGGTAATCACATTGCAATATATAAGTGAATCAAATCAATACTTTGTATACCTGAAACATATACAATATCTGATGTCAATTAGGTTTCAATAAAGCTGGAGACAATATGCATTATTTCCCAATTTTAGATATGGAACATAAAATTATAAAATGTCAGAACTGGAAGAGTCTACAAAGATCATCTTGTCCAAAGCTAAAATTTACAGTTAAGAAACAGAATCAAACAAAATTCTTTAAAGCAATTATCTTTCAAATAAAAAAATAGAAACTGGTAAGAATTAAAAAGACCAAATCACGTAGTTAAGGATATCAGTAATAAGAATGAGGAAAAAAGCAAGAAAGAAAAAAGAAGGGGAAATTGTGGTTTTTATTTGTGGATACTATTGATACATGCTGTACATCACAGAGCAGCATTTGTTCTCTTAATTTTTCTACTACACCAAAACATTGAATGAAGATTTTCAAAAATATTCAGACATACCACATTCATAATCTTCAAAGAAAACCACTTCTTTCAGAAAAGTGGACCTCATTTCATTAAGGAAAGCAGAGATAGCATTTCTCTGCTTCTTTTTTGCATTTTGCAACAATATCCTCACCCACAGAAAGAGAAGAGTCATGGAAATATTCTTAAATGCCGACTCTCCTTAGGTGTTTTGTTAGAATATTGTTTTTCTCACTCCTTCTTGCAAATCAGTCACTAGATATGAAGCATCCTGAAAGATGTCTCCCTTCCTTTCCATGTATGCTGCCTAAAGAATTTGTCTGGTTGCTGCTTTGCTTTTAACCTCTTAAGCTGCCACTTATTAATCTGCTATTCTTGCTTATATTTACTTTCTGCTTACTTATACTTTAAAATTCTGTATTAGTTGGAATTTAGATACAGTTGTTAATGAATGAGACCAAACTGTGGTGACTTCAGAAATCAGGTATATTCTTTCAAGAAAAGGAAGTCTGGAGGTAGCTGGTCAAAGGCTGGCATTGCAGCCAATTCTGTGACATGATTAATCAAGGACTTTTTTCTCCTCTGATACCATTAGTATTTGCCTCACAAGCCCAAGGTTGTTGCCGCTGCTGCTAAGTCGCTTCAGTCGTGTCCGACTCTGTGCCACCCCATAGACGGCAGCCCACCAGGCTCCCCCGTCCCTGGGATTCTCCAGGCAAGAACACTGGAGTGGGTTGCCATTTCCTTCTCCAATGTATGAAAGTGGAAAGTGAAAGTGAAGTCACTCAGTCATGTCCGACTTAGCAACCCCATGGACTGCAGCCCACCAGGCTCCTCTGTCCATGGGATTTTCCAGGCAAGAGTACTGGAGTGGGGTGCCATCGCCATGGTTTAAAATAGCTACTGGGCCTCCAGGGCATCAAGTTAAATAAAAACAACAATTGCAGATTTTCCTAAATCACAAGGAGAGGTACAGAATTTAACTGCAGATTTCAGGATTTTGGTAGACATATTTTATTTTGTAATACAGATATGTAACAAGTCCATGGGGTCAGGGTCATAAACGGTTGGACATAACTGTGTGACTGAGTACACACATACCCACAACAACTAGTTTAGTTAATAAGACTCTTAAAGAGAAAAAGGTATTAAAAAGCAGCATGGCAAAACTAAGATTTAAATACTCTAGTCATATAATTTTTTTAACTGTTAAAAGGCAAAAATATCACCACATAATGCTATTTAAGAAACTTTAATTTTTCACAAAGTCCAATTTAAAAATATAAACTAGATAAGGATGAGAAATAGAACTTTCGGCCGCCTCGAGGTTCAGGTGGATTTGACAGCTTAAATAAAAGGAGTCATGTACTTTCTACAAATGGATTCAATGGTTAAGTTAAAATGTCATCAGAAAAATACAAATGGAAATGTGAAATTTACAATTTGAATAATTACCCAAATTCTAGAGATCCGTTTAAAGAAGTAACATTGTTCTAACTCTGGAGAGAACAACCAGTTCATGAAAGAAAGATAAGACCAAATTTCCTTGGTTCCCTAAGAATTAAGAGCTCATAGAGAAGGATACAGGTAAACTAATTGCAAGCAAAAGGACTCTTGGAAGATTCCATTTACCATATTGATAGAAAAACTATCAAGAAAAACTATCAAAACCTGTTCAGTATATCTGCTTGAGGAAAAAATTAGTACTCCAAAACTTCCTGCCATTTCTCTTATCTGCTGAGAGGCATTGTCTACAAATACAGAAAAATGGCAATACACTGGTAAATTTGGAAGCTCTCCCACAATTAATTTCAGCTTTAGAGAAAATGTTAAGTAGTCTGAAAAAAAAAATAAAATTGAAGACAAATTGTATTAAGTAAAAAAGGAAAAAAAGAGTAATTTTTGTCTTGAAGCAAAATATCTGGTTGTATCATAGAATAGTTTGAAAATCAGCAAACTTTTACATGTATCAGTTGTAGAAAGCTTAAGGGAAAATTAATTTTATTTTCTCTGCTTTACTAGAACTACTCAAGTAGTAGAACTTTGTAACAGTTCTAAGTATTTTTCAATTTCTAATATAGACCTTCAATTTGGAGAATGTTATCACAGAATATTCCTTTCTTCTTTTTGTTATAAGATGTAAAAATTTAATAAGCAGGATTTACTCAGCAAATAGAACTGTCTGATAGAATATATTTAAATTTCCTTTAATTTATCTGCACATATTCAGATTATAGCTGATCCAGAAATTAGAACACTACATTATGTATGAGACAAAAAATGAGCAAAGAATTACCCAAAGTCCCAGAGTCCCTATGGAGAAAAGACTAATGGGGCATAGAGAGAATAACTGGAACAAAATCCATAAGAATTCAGATCTATTCTTCTTAGATTAATGTAGATCTTTATTTTTGTATGAATATGAAGAGGTAAAGAATATACCCTTAGGGTGCTAACTCAGGGCCCACATCAAAGATCTATTGTTTATAAAAAACTGATCTTCTGACCCAGTAGCCAAAACTCACCTTTCCTCCCTCAGAGAAATTAAGATCCTCAGCTAAATTAATCGAAGCATCTTCATGTCTTCTATTCGGATCGTCTTTATTTTTAATTAATTAATTTTACTTTTGGCTGCCCTGGGTTTTCCTTGGGGCACAGACTTTCTCTGGTTGCAGTGTTCAGGCTTCTCCTTGCAGAGGTCTCTCTTGTTGTGGAGCGTGCTCTAGAACTCAGGCTCAGCAGCTGTGGCCCACCAGTTTAGCTGCCCCAGGGCTTGTGGGATCTTAATTCCTGGAATGGGACTGAATCCATGTCCCCCATATTGGCAGGGAGTGTTTAACCACTGGACCACCAGGAAAGTCCCTAGGATCATCTCTAAATCCAAAGCTACTCTACTGAGTCTCTGTGGCTAATGAAAAACACACATTTTTCTAGTTAATTAATTGTAAATAAATTTTGCTTTCTTCTCACATTGCCATTCATTTTTATAATGTCCCTAATCAAGCAACTCTATGAGGTTTACACAGAGAAAAATGATCTCATCATTGTAATTTTGTAGTTAGAGAAGTATTGGAGCCCAGGAAAGACTTTTGTCCCTTCTCATACCAAATGAGTCTTAATGTTTTCCTTCCTAGCAATTATTTTTAAATAAAAAGAGTTGATACCAGCCTAGCTGTTCATAGTTAGTGTCTTGTAGAATTTCATTCCTAACCAGGAGCAAAATAGGTTCAAATGGTAAAAGCTGGCCCTTTCTAGGGCTTCCCTTGTGGCTCAGCTGGTGAAGAATCTGCCTGCAATGCAGGAGACCTGGGTTCAATCCCTGGGCTGGGAAGATCCCCTGGAGAAGAGAAAGGCTACCCCCTCCAGTATTCTAGCCTGGAGAATTCCATGGGCTGTATGGGGTCACAGAGTCAGACACAACTGAACAACTTTCACTTTTCTGGGGCACGTCAGTTTGCTGTAAATAAAGGAATAAGTATATACACCGAAAGTGTCTATGTTTGTGTTTGGAGTAATACTGATGTGATGCCTGCTGTCATTAGTGTAAAAGTCAATAATAAAAAAAAAGGTAATATTGAGTCTAGAGAAAATACTTACTAGATTATCATGCTAAATAGGCCACACTGGCAGAATCTTTATGCAAGAATCTTCTATAAAACAAACACAAAGCAGGAGGAGAATAAAAAATTCTGTCATAGATATGGAAATGTGGCCCCGAATCAAAATAGCGCCGGAAATGATCAGAGTGTAAAATCCACGGGAATTACATTTGGAAATGTTAGCATAGCCATCCAGTTGCCCCAGATAAAACTTCAGATACACATTTGCCAAAACCCGCCTTGAAGCAACACGGCAGAGACTAACTGTAACCATTAAGCAAACATTGTGAGAAAGCCAGAAGGAAATTTTTCTGAGACAGCAGAGCCTGGGGAATTCATGATTTTTGTGTGACTTAGATAATTAAGAAAAAGTAAAGGTAAGACTGAACTGGAACTTTGTTCTAAAAGATCTTTTCAGCTCTTCAAAGAGATTTTGTATCATTTCCTTCTGCTATGGATATGGCAATATTCTAATAGAAGTTTATTATCTGAACAGGTTGCACCAATTTCCTATAGAACTATAACCTCATAGTGGCTAAAACAAAAATAGATACCGTGTTTCCCGCTCAGACATTCAGATTTATCTATCCAGCAATGCTGCTGCTGCTAAGTCGTTTCAGTCGTGTCCAACTCTGTGCGACCCCAGAGACGGCAGCCCACCAGGCTCCCCCGTCCCTGGGATTCTCCAGGCGAGAACACTGGAGTGGGTTGCCATTTCCTTTTCCAATCCATGAAAGTGAAAGTGAACGTGAAGTCGCTCAGTCGTGTCAGACTCCTAGCGACCCCATGGACTGCAGCCCACCAGGCTCCTCTGTCCATGGGATTTTCCAGGCAAGAGTACTGGAGTGGGGTGCCATTGCCTTCTCCATATCCAGCAATAGAGGAACATATTTTACTGGCCCAGCTGTTTGTAAACTATGCAAAGATTTGTCACTTACTCGGAAACTTCATTTTCTTGTCATTCCCAATACTCTTGAAAAATAGGGAAAAAAATAAACATCAAGCCTAAAATTTTTAGCTAACCAACCAGATGCCAAGGAATTCACAAAACCTATAAGAATTGGGGTAACACCTTTTAAGCACCCTAAACTGTTGTTCATCACAGAATTTTTGGAAGAGATTGGAACACGAATACAGGATATTTGGAAAATGCAGACAAAACCAGAGTTCTGCATAAGACCACTGGAAAATTATTCTACATGTCACACCCTCATTTGTAGTGCTTAAAAAAATAATTATCCCTTTGGTTATACATTTCCTTTTTACAGTTTTAAAACTATATGCTTCTGACTTTGCTTCTTTTTTTCATATTGTTAACAGTAGGACTTTCCTTAGGTTTAAGCTTTACCACCCTAATTTAATTTTCATGATTTATTGTTAGTTATCACTATTACAAATAATATTAGTGCTGTATTTCACTAACCTACCAGTACTGTAATGATATGTTTGTGTTTACACACAGATAAAGAAATGTTCTTGCTCTCCATAAGGGATGCATAAGGGCTATAACCGTGTCATGATGACACCAAGAAACAATATATTATGACTCCAATAAGTTATTTGTGTCTCTTCTGAAGCTTCTGGATTGTCTATGTGGGAGATTATACTCTTCAGTGTTTGGGTTTAAGAATAACTCTTTTGTGGAATTAGTAGTTAGATCACTTCAACCTTTCACAAGTAATCTAAAGAGATAAAAATGTTTTGGGTGAAATAAATAATAACTGTTGGAACAGATTTCTAAAAATATCAATTTAATCCATAGTAATGGCCATGGAACATTAAACATTGAAAAGGAAAGAGAAGAACTTGCTTTTCTAAAAGTTGTTAGTATATTACACATCATAGACAAAGTGCTCCATGGACATGATCTGACTCTGGGGGTTTAGGTTTTAGAAACCTTCCATCATATATCAGAGATATTGTCTGTAGTAAATGGTGATCCCTTTACTTCCAGTTACCTGTGCAGTCTGTCCATTACTTTTCCATTACCCATCAAAGAAAAAGGTTCTCTGGAGCCTGCTTGATTGACACAGGACTCTTCAAAGAAGTCAACTATTTGTCTTAAATGAATGTCTTATTCTCTCTGGCAATAGTTATCCATGTGGGGATAAACAAATAAAATATGTTTCTGTGGAGAAAAAATCAGAAGTCATCACAAGGAAGAACCCTCAAGTTTTATGGAGATTCAGAATATCTCTGGGAAAAGAAATTTGTTTATTTCTTTCTTATCAAATTTAATAGTTTAAATACTTAAATAGCAGATGTTGTTTTAAAGTATGCCAAAGTTGTCTCCTGGTACAGTTTGCTGATCATTATTTTATGTATGAAAAAAAAGCAATTTTAATGAATTGTGGAAGAATTTCACTGTTACTGGTTTTACATGAAGTTTCCTCTAGATAGTGTTAAACTTTTAAAGAGGAAAATGATTGCTAATAAACTATAATAATAACCTTCTACATGTTTTATAACAGGAAAGAGTTTTGAGGGAATAGAATGGTCACCATTTCAGTTGAATCTATTATGCATGCATGGCCGTCAATGCATGTTATTATAAAAGTTGAATTGTGACATTCACTATAGGGCTGCGTGGGAATATGAGCAGCTTGGATATAAAAGCTTAGGAATCATCAACTGCATCACAATTACCTATAAAGTAGAGGTTATAGAAATGTAAACGAAATTGTCTCATCTTCTTCCATGCAAAACGCCTTTAAAAATCTTTCATATGGTTTGCAATTTTGTCCTTTAATGAAACTCAGTAATACACTGAAAAATTGGAGTATGTTCCACGGTCAAAAATCCCTGACTCCTCCAGGGTTCAGGAACTAGCCAAAAGCTATGCTTTCAAAAGGTATACAATTCCTATCTCAGTTGGCATATTTCAGATCAGAAAACTCTCATGGTCAATGCAGTAATTGTTCTATTAGGTCTTATTACATATGGTGTCTTTTCTCGTCTCTGGTAACATTACACGTGGAATCAGCCATATGGTCCAAGCAGCTGTCTAGATCTGCCATGGTGCACGTCTGAGTCTGGCTCCACTGAAAGCCAGCTCTTTCCTGTCACAGACCGTGTAAGTCAGGGCACACACCTAAGTGTGAGACAGGCTGTCTGCAGAACTCAAAGAAACCCATCAAGTAGTGTGCCTTTCTTCTTTATCGTGGAAGCTTTTTTTCTTTCTTTTCTTTTTTTTAAGATTTTTGATGTGAACCATTTTTAAAGTCTTTGTTGTATTCATTACAAAATTGCTTCTGTTTTATGTTTTGATTCTTCGACTGAAAAAGGCATGTGGGATCCTAGCTCCCAGACCAGGATTGAACCTTCACTCCCTGCATTGGAAGGTAAAGTCTTCACCACAGGACCACTAGGGAAGTTGCTTGATTAGTTTTAAAATAGGAGGTATTATGGGATTAAATGCAAAGATGCATGGTACAGATAAAAGTAGTGTTATCGTCACCAAGGTCTATTAAGAGGCTAAGGTAAGGTAATAAGGAGAAGGTACAGACTGAACCAGATATGTATATTGGGAAAAGATGGGGATGTTCAGACAGGGATAAAGGGACATGCACTGTGAGTTATTCTGGGCTAACTTGTCACACAATAGAACCAGGGCATTTTACTCTAGGCATGTTCACACTCTTTGGATATAGTTGGGTCCAAAAGACCCTGTCGGAATGAAATCTTTTGGGCATTTTTATGCACAATAATGTATGAAAAAGACATTTCGGTTCTTACTTCACGCTACTTATTCCATTACAGCAGACATTTGCTTGACACAAAATTCATTTTGGCTTTTTGCTTTAATGAAGATGTTACTTTTATGATTACAAAAGACCTAATTACTAAGTTTGTCATTCCTCTTCCCTAATTCCATTAGTAATCAACCAAATGTATTATTAATTAAAAGACCATTAGCATAATGAATTGTAACAAAACAGCAGTTCAGATAATACGAGCTATTTAAAACATTCACATGCTTAGAGAATGAACCTTTTTTAGATTATGAGAAGTTATGAGCAGAAAGTCATGATTGACATCTGATTTTACCTGATAGGTATCACCAAATCTCATAACATTTCTAACCCCAACATCCCCATGCCATCAGTGATCCTTTATTAGCTTATACCCATAGATAATGTTCAATATATTTCTGGGACAAGTTTGCAAATTAATATATAATTTTACAAAAATATTTTAAAAGTTCAGTACATTTATTACTAAGCTTTGTTTACAAAGTGGTAAGTTATACCACAGATTGTCTATCAGTAACTTTTGAGTCATTTAATTATTTTTTAGAAATTACTCATGTAATTTTTTTGTATGATGCAACTGTCACCAGAAAAGATGATCCTGTCTGAGGAGTAGGTTGACCTACGTAAAGATGTTACATTTTCCTAAAGACTCAGAAAACATGAAGTCTCCGTGCACAGAACAGTGCCTTCATCATCTGTGAAGTATTTTTAATTATGCTGAACCCTCTCTTAGATTCTGCTAGAATAATAGCAGTGATGATATTTTGTATAAATATACTTTGTGTAAGTATACTTGAGTAATGTGCTATATACGAAGTCACAAGAACATCACATTTGTGAGAGCTGTTTGCAACTAATTGTCTTAATTCAATATTTTTGTTCATATTTATACACAGAAATTCACAAACATCGCTTTGTTAGTTTCAGGACAACTGGAATGAAAGAGGCTGAATATTTATTATCACCTATGTTAAATGCATATTCACATAATATTAGCTATTCTAGCAGTTTTTTCCTTCAGAACACTTTTTGCTCTTCTTTCAAGCATATTACATGTTCCCATTTTTATGTCTTCCACTTTTATTTATCATTTTTTAAAGTCATATACTTATTATTTTGATTTGAATAGCTGAAACAGTACTTTTTTGTGAAGCAAAATACATAACTGACATTTTGAATGACAACTATAAAGCTTAATTTCTAAAATCTATTAGAAATTTCATATATATTAGAAAGTAAACTTTCTTAATTATATATATAGTAAGATATAGCGGTATGGTAGGTAATGCCAAATTAATTATTCTTTTTTTTTCTAAAATGTGACCAAAACTACAAACTCTATTCTGTCATTACATCATCAGACTCTATAAAAATCTAATACTGTTTTTATATGAACAGTTCTTATGGAAACATTTCTCTTGAGCCACACCAATACAGTTTCATATATTATCTTGGTTATTGTCTATTCTGGCCACAGGAATTAAACAAAAATAAGTGCAGTTTCTGGTCTTTTATAAGGTTCAAAAGATTTACTTTTTATCATACTTTTTAAGCAATAGTAATAATCTTTTACAAAGTTACTTTTCTTTTATTCTGGGCTTTGGTTTTTAATATTTTATTTGAATATCTGAATTTATACATTCACAAGAATATATAAATTCATTTAGATAAAAATTACATTGTATTAGAAAAAAGGAATCCCAACAATTTAGAAGTGGGAGCAGCATGTTGTTTTGTGAATCATATACACCAAGGAGTCTCCTAAAGCATTGTTGCTACAGAATGAGCCCCCAAAATATCCCTGCTCATGGGGACCCCACAGATACTCCTGTGATGGAGAACAGAACACGTGCTTTGATGGAGCTGAAACAGAAGGACCTTGGCGATCACCGAGAAATCTGGCACATGTTACCTTCAGCAGCAACATTCACATGGGGACTTGTGTTGTTAATGTTTCTGCTTTCCGTAGGTTAATTCTATTGTCCTTAAGCATTATGCTGTTGTTGTTTAGTTGCTAAGTCATATCTGACCCTTTTGCCACCCCATGGACTGTAGCCCACCAGGCTCCTCTGTCCATGGGATTTCCCAGGCCAGAATACTGGAATGGGTTGCCATTTCCTTCTCCTAATCCAGGGACTGAATCCATGTCTTCTGCTTTGGTAGATGGGTTCTTTACCGCAGAACCAGGAGGAAAGTCCACTTAAGCACAGACACGGGCTTATTTCAGAATTTTAACCCTTTAAAGAGCCATGTCAAAGTTTATTTCCCTACAGAAGAGGGAGTAGGTTAGTGTTTAAGGCCCAGGGATGATTTAATGGGCGTGACAGTGTGTATTTTGCTCCTTAACTGGTAACTTTTGTGGCTCAGATGGCAAAGAATCTGTCTCCAATGCAGGAGATCTGGGTTCAATCCCTGGGTTGGGAAGATCCCCTAGCCAATGCCCTGGAATGAGAAAGGCTACTCATTCCAGTAGTCAGGCCTGGAGAATTCCATGGACTTCATAGTCCTTGGGGTCATGAAGAGTTGGATATGACTGAGCGACTTTCACACATTCACTTGAAAGGAGAGAAAGGAGTATAAATATTGTGGTTTATTTTCCAATCCAGCAAAAGCCATTTTTTCTCCTCTTTATAATAACAATATCAATGTGAATATGTCAAAATGCACTTGGCATTAAAATGTTTGTGTCAAAATAGCATATACCTTGAGGAAGTGTTGAGAGATAAGATCTAACCAGTAGATTAGAGTCTAATAGTATGTATCCTTGGAGTGCACTGTTATTAATTCTGTAGATGAAGAGTCATTACTGGGGTGGTGTCAAGGGAATATGGTTGTGGAAGTGGTGTTTTGGGAGGACTTATTTACTCCATAGCGAGGATTTGTTGTTTAGTATCTAAGTCATGTCCAACTCTGTGTGACCCCGTGGACTGTAGCCCGTCAGGATCCTCTGTCCATGGGATTCTCCAGGCAAACATACTGGAGTGGATAGCCATTTCCTCTTCCAGGGGACCTTCCCAACCCAGGGATCAGATCCAAGTCTGTTACATCCCTGCACTGGCAGATTCTCTACCACTGAGACACTGAGGAAGTCCTAGGAGAATTTTGAGTTTGGAGAATATAAAGAAAAAGATCACTTAATCACCTATAACGAAGTCATATAGGAGTGGAAATGAGAAGAGCAATTTCAAAGACAGAAAACACAGGATTATGAGAAGCATAGTATATTGGAGATGAAAAGCAACAAGGACTATTAAATATAATACTCCAGTTTGTTTTCTCTCATATTAAAAAAAAAAAATTCAAATGTAGGCGACCCAAGGCTGGTAGAGTTAGTTGATTAATGTCCTTGCCAGGAATTTTGGTTCACATCTGCTTTCCAGATAGAAAGAAGAGCGAAGGGGGAGGGGGAAGTTGGAACAAGGAGCATTGGTGCCATTTATCAACAAAAGAAAATAATTATGCAAACATTCTTCAGGTTTCCCCTTAGGTCTCATTCGTTAGAACTACATGCGTGCCCACTGACCGTACCAACTGGCTCCCTTGTCTCCTGGCATCTGGTGGCAGGGCCGGGCTGGGGGGGTGGCCAGAACCACCAGGAGACCAAGATTTGGGAGTGTTTACTTCCTGCCTCTCCCAGCGGGGCCACAGTCTGCCAGTGAAGAAGTCGGTTTGCAGAGGCCACAGCCCATATCAAGCGGCCCTCTCCTACAGCTTGACTCTCACAGATACAGGCAATCTCCCTCCCCTCTTACCCCTTTAAGTATCTCTCACTGGTTTCTCTTGGGCTTCCCAAGTGGTGCTAATGGTAAAGAATTTGCCTGCCAATGCAGGAGACCTAGAAGATTCGGGTTCAATCCTGGGTTGAGCAGAATCCTGGAGGAGGGCATGGCAACCCACTCCGGTATTCTTGCCAAGGAAATACATGGACAGAGGAGCCTGGTGGGCTATATAGTCCATAGGGTCACAAAGAGTTGGACACGACTGAACACACACCTACACACAAACACACTGGTTTCTCTTAACCCAGCCCACACCTTTGTAAACAGTTCCTTCATTTCTTTAATCACTATTTTTGTAAGTGCTACTCGTTTCCTACTGAAACTCAAGCTAATGTATGGGGACACAAATAAAATCAATTAGAAAAATCATTTCTGAATAAAACTGGGGAAAAAAGAAATCAGTAGATTGAGTAGGAAGGTAGATAATAAAAAAAATTAGCTGCTTAATTAAAAAAATTAAAAATTCTCAAATTTGCATGAAAAACATGACAAGAAAAATGTTAAACAACCAACAAATTATTCTTATGAGAAGGTAAATGGCAGGCATTATGATTTTTAAAGACATAGATATAAAAAGGACCAGAAAATATGGCATCAGTGTGTTCATCCTTTGGACTGCAAGGAGATCCAACCAATCCATCCTAAAGGAAATCAGTCCTGAATACTCATTGGAAGGACTGATGCTGAAGCTGAAACTCCAATACTTTGGCCACCTGATGTGAAGAATGGACTCATTGGAAAAGACCCTGGTGCTGGGAAAGATTGAAGGCAGGAGGAGAAGGGGATGACAGAGGATGAGGTGGTTGGATGGCATCACTGACTCAATGGACATGGGTTTGAGCAAGCTCCAGGAGTTGGTGATGGACAGGGAAGCCTGGTGTGCTGCAGTCCATGGAGTTGAACACAACTGAGTGACTGAACTGCACTGTGTTCATCCTTTTAAAAATACTTAAAAAGTGTATATATTGTGGGGTTTGAATTCAGTTAATGTATATATAATTGAAACTAAATAAAATGTCAGAAATTTTCTGAAAAATCACATTTTACTTTTGTTCAAATAATATATTAAAACAAGGAAAGTTACTTTTGAAAAATTGTTCAGAAGTTAAGTATTTCCTGCACTGCTTACCACAAATTTCTGGGAGTTATAGTTGAATCTGATAATTAATGAATAATAAAATGAATCACTTTGAAAAAGTAAACAATAGCCACCAAGTAGAATTTATCACAAAATATATCCTCCAAGACATCCAGTGAGAAAAAACAAAAAAGTAATGGAAAGACAGGATGTTCATCAAAAGCAAAAAGAATAAATTGTAGGTAACAGAACTAGAACTAACCTGAATATTTAAGTTATAACAACAGCTAAAAATAAAACAACTTGTTTGTTGTTTGTTTTCCTCAAACAACAAATAAGTAAGAAACTAATGGTGGTCAAGCAGAAAATCCTATATTTCCTGCAAATTTTGATGATACTAAATAGCAGAAGTAACTTTATAGGCAAATTAAAACAGACATTACAGTTCAGTTCAATCGTTCATTCATGTCTGGCTCTTTTCGGGCCCATGAATCACAGCACATCCCTGTCCATCACCAACTCTCAGAGTTCACTCAAACTGATGTCCATTGAGTCGGTGATGCCATCCAGCCAAGTCATCCTCTGTCGTCCCCTTCTTTTCCTGCCCCCAATCCCTCCCAGCATCAGGGTCTTTTCCAATGAGTCAACTCTTAGCATGAGGTGGCCAAAGTACTGGAGTTTCAGCTTCAGCCTCAGTCCTTCCAATGAACACCCTTTACTGTTCTCCTTTAGGATGGACTGGTTGGATCTCCTTACAGTCCAAGGGACTCTCAAGAGTCTTCTCCAACACTACAGTTCAAAAACATCAATTTTTCAGTGCTCGGCATTCTTCACAACCAAATCTTACATCTATACATGACCACAGGAAAAACCATAGCCTTGACTAGACAGAACTTTGTTGGCAAAGTAATGTCTCTGCTTTTGAATATGCTGTCTAGGTTGGTCATAACTTTCCTTTCAAAGAGTAAGCATCTTTTAATTTCATGGCTGCAATCACCATCTGCAGTGATTTTGGAGCCCAAAGAAATAAAGTCTGAAAATGTTTCCCCATCTATTTCCCATGAAATGGTGAGACCAGATGCCATATCTTCATTTTCTGAGTGTTGAGCTTTAAGCCAACTTCTTCACCCTCCTCTTTCACTTTCATCAAGAGGCCTTTTAGTTCCTCTTTACTTTCTGTCATAAGGGTGGTGTCATCTGCATATCTGAGGTTATTGATATTTCTCCTGGCAATCTTGATTCCAGCTTGTGCTTCTTCCAGCCCAGCGTTTCTCTTGATGTACTCTGCATATAAGTTAAAAAAGCAGGGTGACAATATACAGCCTTGACACACTCCTTTTCCTATTTGGAACCAGTCTGTTGATCCATGTCCAGTTCTAACTGTTGCTTCCTGACCTGCATATAGGTTTCTCAAGAGGCAGGTCAAGTGGTCTGGTATGCCCATCTCTTTTAGAATTTTCCAAAGTTTATTGTGATCCACATAGTCAAAGGCTTTGGCGTAGGCAATAAAGCAGAAATAGATGTTTTTCTGGAACTCTCTTGCTTTTTCGATGATCCAGCGGATGTTGGCAATTTGATCTCCGGTTTCTCTGCCTTTTTAAAAACGAGCTTGAACATCTGGAAGTTCGCAGTTCACATACTGCTGAAGCCTGGCTTGGAGAATTTTGAACATTACTAGCGTGTGAGATGAGTACAATTGTGCGGTAGTTGGAGCATTCTTTGGCATTGCTTTTCTTTAATGAAAACTGACCTTTTCAAGTCCTGTGGCCACTGCTGAGTTTTCCAAATTTGCTGGCATATTGAGTGCAGCACTTTCACAACATCATCTTTCAGGATTTGAAATAGCTCCACTGGAATTCCATCACCTCCACTAGCTTTGTTCGTAGTGATGCTTTCTAAGGCCCACTTGACTTCACATTCCAGGATGTCTGGCTCTAGGTGAGTGACCACACCATCATGATTATCTTGGTCATGAAGCTCTTTTCTGTACTGTTCTTCTGTGTATTCTTGCCACCTCTTAATATCTTCTGTTTCTGTTAGGTCCATACCATTTCTGTCCTTTATCGAGCCCATCCTTGCATGAAATGTTCCCTTGGTATCTCTACTTTTCTTGAAGAGATCTCTAGTCTTTCCCATTTTGTTGTTTTCCTCTATTTCTTTGCATTTATCGCTGAGGACGGCTTTCTTACCTCTCCTTGCTATTCTTTGGAACTCTGCATTCCGATGCTTATATCTTTCCTTTTCTCCTTTGCTTTTCACTTCTCGTCTTTTCACAGCTATTTGTAAGGCCTCCTCAAATAGCCATTTTGCAGTTTTGCATTTCTTTTCCATGGGGATGGTCTTGATCCCTGTCTCCTGTACAATGTCATGAATCTCAGTCTATAGTTCCCTAGGCACTCTATCAGATCTAGTCCCTTAAATCTATTTCTCACTTTCACTGTATAATTATAAGGGATTTGATTTAGGTCATACCTGAATGGTCTAGTGGTTTTCCCTACTGTCTTCAATTTAAGTCTGAATTTGGCAATAAGGAGTTCATGATCGGAGCCACAGTCAGCTCCCAGTCTTGTTTTTGCTGACTGTATAGAGCTTGTCCATATTTGGCTGCAAAGAATATAATCAATCTGATTTCACTGTTGACCATCTGGTGTCCATGTGTAGAGTCTTCTCTTGTGTTGTTGGAAGAGGGTGTTTGTCATGACCAGCATGCTCTCTTGGTAAAACTCTATTAGCCTTTGCCCTGCTTCATTCCTTACTCCAAGGCCAAATTTGCCTGTTACTCCAGGTGTTTCTTGACTTCCTACTTTTGCATCCCACTCCTCTGTAATGTAAAGGACATCTTTTTTGTGTATTAGTTCTAGAAGGTCTTGTAGGTCTTCATAGAACCGTTCAACTTCAGCTTCTTCAGTGTTACTGGTTGGGGCATAGGCTTGGATTACCATGATATTGAATAGTTTGCCTTGGAAATGAACAGAGATCATTCTGTTGTTTTTGAGATTGCATTCAAGCACTGCATTTCGGACTCTCTTGTTGACCATGATGGCTACTCCATTTCTTCTAAGGGATTCCTGCCCACAGTAGTAGATATAATGGTCATCTGAGTTAAATTCACCCATTCCAGTCCATTTTAGTTCGCTGATTCCTAGAATGTCAACGTTCACTCTTGCCATCTCCTGTTTGACCACTCCCAATTTGCCTTGATTCATGGACCTGACATTTCAGGTTCCTATGCAATATTGCTCTTTACAGCATTGGACCTTGCTTGTATCAACAGTCACATCCACAGTTGGGTATTGTTTTTGCTTTGGCTCCGTCCCTTCATTCTTTCTGGAGTTATTTCTCCACTGATCTCCAGTAGCATATTGGGCACCTACCAACCCAGGGAGTTCCCCTTTCAGTATCCTATGATTTTGCCTTTTCATACTGTTCATGGGGTTCTCAAGGCAAGAATACTGAAGTGGTTTGCCATTCCCTTCTCCAGTGGACCACATTCTGTCTGACCTCCCACCATGACCCACCCATCTTGGGTGGCCCCACACAGCATGGCTTAGTTTCATTGAGTTAGACAAGGCTGTGGTCCCAGTGTGATTAGATTGACTAGTTTTCTGTGATTATGATTTCAGTGTGTCTACCCTCTGATGCCCTCTCGCAACACTACCATCTGTCTTACTTGGGTTTCTCTTACCTTGGACATGGGGTATCTCTTCAGGGCTGCACCAGCAAAGCACAGCCGCTGCTCCTTACTTGGACGAGGGGTATCTGCTCACCACCCTCTCCTGACCTTGAACATGGAGTAGCTCGTCTAGGTCCTCCTGTGCCCATGCAGCCACTGCTCCTTGGAAGTGGGTTGCTCCTCTCCACCGCCTCCCCTGACATTGGGGGTGGGGTAGCTCCTCTGGGCTGCCGCCTCTCACCTTGGGCGTGTGGTAGCTCATCTCAGCTGCTGTCCCTGACCTCAGGTGTGGGGTAGCTCCTCTCAGCTGCTCCTGTGCCTACACAGCCTGGCACTAAAATTCAAGGCAAAAGTTATTAAGTGATACAGAATTAGTCATTTCCTATAAGTAGAAAGAACTTTGCTAATATAATCAATTTTATACCAAAAGTGTTTTAGACAAATGAAACTGAAAGAAAAATGAAAATTCCAAACTGTTCAAACTTTAAAGAAGGTGTTGGCATAAATTCAGAAGCTGTAGAACATAGATCGACTTCAGTCATGTAGCCTGCATACATGCTAAGTCGTTCTATTGTGTTCAACTCTTTTTGACCCCCGTGGACTGTAGCCCACCAGGCTCCTCTGTCCATGGGATTCTCCAGGCTAGAATACTGGAGTGGGTTGCCATTTCCTTTTTTCGGGGATCTTCCCCACCCACGGATCAAATCCATGTATGTTATGGCTCCTGAATTAGCAGGCTGGTTCTTTACAGCTAGTGCCACCTGGGAAGCCCCTCATCCCTGTCATGTAGGCTTAACATGTGAAATTCTTAGAAGTGTGAATAGTAATTTTATGTAATATGGATTCTGTCTATAGTATATAAGAATATGTGTGTTAATAAAATACATATTTAGTTTTTGTAACGGGACACTAAAAGAAAATACTTGTACTAAATGACCTCTAGTTCCCTTACAGGGAGCTAGAATCTTTTTTGTTGTTGTTATATTCACAAACTGATGCCTCTATTGATAAGTTACTCCCTAAATGCACAGGAGTGTTTTTCTCCACCCCCCGCCCCCTGCCTTTTTTTTTTTTTTTTTGAAACTGCATCATGTCTCTCAGGCCACTAGAGTACATCTGAAAAAAATTATTGCTTCAGTGCCTCCTCACAGACTGTATTTTTGAGTCTTAACTTCCTATATTATATTCTGGGCAACTGCCAGAAAATTACAAGACACTTTCCTTGTAGTATTTTGTCATTTTAGGCATCCAGTCTCGGCTGAAAATCCAAAGAGAAAATGAAAAAAAGGTCAAATTTCTTAACACTGAGGAATTTATAAAACTCTAGGTAAAAGTTAATTCCCAAAACTCTCATAAGAGCACGGGCACAACAGTGATGCCTTTTATATAGGTTGTTGGCAAAATAATTTGGTCTATTTTGAGTCTCCTTTTAAATTAACCAACCAGGTTTTGTTGATCTAAATGGTCCATTAAATAAAATGCATTAGAAAAAGTATTGAAAACCCTAACAAAAATCACTTTATAAGAATGTACCTTTTCATTATCTGCAGAACTTCCCTCGCCACTTATTTCCTGGGCAGAATTTTCTGTTTCTTAGCTTTGCAGTATTAGAATAAAAATATGCTAGAGCAGTGTATCTAAGTGTGGCAATTACCATGAGCCACTGCAATTGTGAGGTCTCCTTCCAACAAAATCAAACACAAAATGAATAAAAAATTATGTAGTTATGTGTAATTATGGCATTGAAAATAAATTATTGTTGTTGTTGTTTAGTCACTAAGTCATGTTTGACTCTTGAGACCTCCATGGACTCTAGGTTGCCAGGCTTCTCTGTCCATAGGATTTCCCAGGCAAGAATACCAGAGTGGGTTGTTGTTTCCTTCTCCAGAGGATATTCCCAGCCTAGGGATGGAACCAGCATCTCCTGCATTGCAAGCAGATTCTCTACCACTGAACCACCTGGGAAGCTCAAAATGTATTACACCATACAATTAATGTTCCCCTCTGATTTTCTTCTTCTGTTTGGGTATTATTCTGAGATATGGACCTTGAGGGCAGTATGCTAAGTGAAATAAGTCAGAAAAAGACAATTACTGAATGATTTCACTTATTTGTGGAATCTAGAGAACAAAACAAAGTAAAACAAAGCTCATAGACACGGATAACAGATTGGTGGTTGACAGAGGACAGGGAGATTAGGGGTGTGGATGAAATGGGTAAAAAGGATAAAGTGGTACAAACTTCCAGTTATAAAATAAGTAAGCATACTTATAAGTTATAATGGGTTCCAGTTATAAAATAAGTAAAGATGTGGTGTACAGCCTGGAGACTATAGTCAATAATATTATATTGAAAATTTGAAAGTTGCTAAGAAAGTAAATCTTAAAATTTCTCATCATTTTATATATATATATACACACACACACACATAGAATTGCTTTTCTTTCTATATTTTGTTTGAATAAGATCCTGCTCTGTCAAAGGACTATGAAAGATCCAAATTCTTATTTGGGCTGTAAATCAATCACACAAATAAATTTACTTATTCTGTGTTCCAGATTTCAGGGATAAATGGAAATATCTTTGACTGAAAGGCAGGCATAGATCGCATAAATATTAAGTGCTGAAGAAGGCAGGTGCAATTTGTCTTAACAGCCCAATGGAGAGAGCAGACGGCATTGCTTAAAGAAACTCAGGAAACAGCAATGCTTCATGTAGATTGCAGTTGCTCTGGGACTTGGAGAATAATTAGGAAATCTCTGGGTAGTAAAGGAGAGAAAGAGCACTTGTCCTGTTAACAAAATTCAAGAATTAAAAGGAGAACAAGTAAAAAACCTGGAAAACCCAAGTACAGCAACGGAAAGGTAGCAGCTTCAGTTAGTTGCCATGGAAGAATCCACTTTCATCAGGATTGCTCTACCCCCAGTGGAATTAGTTGCCATGGAAGAACTCAGCTTCTATCAGGTTAGGCTACCTCTGATGATACACTGAGTTTTTTATTTGATTAACAGTCTTTAAATAATAGTTGCTTCTTGATTATGTCAAGACTGTTGTTAAATCTATTTGCAATTAGCTGATACTCTGATATATTGTGCCTAATGATTGTGAAGAGACATTTTTACTTCTTTCTCTAATTAAAAAGCTGTCTAATCTTGATGGTTACCAAGTTATTTAAAAGGTTTGCCTACCTACTCGTTAAGTTGTAACCTCCCGAGGAGTCCATATAAAGACATTAATTATACCATAAAATGCTGTATTCAGTTTTAATTACATCAGCACATATTTCTTCCCCTGTCATTTTGCTGATAATAATCCCTGAAGTACAAGCAAGCACCCAGTTATCTGGACATTTGGGAAAAACTACACATGAGACTACACCATTGGTGGTAAGTAGCATAAGTAACATCAGCGGCTAGAAGAAATACCCCTCAGATCAGTGACTAACTCATGTGACAGATGAGTGCAGATTAGTGCCTCTCCCCCAGTGACAGAGAGTCAGTGCTGGTTCATTCTGTCACTCTGCCATCTTGAAGTCCTGCACTTACAGTTGCAAGGATGAGAGAAAGAGAGAGAGAGCATAAAGATTTTGTAGGACATCATTTCTATGATGTTCTGGACCATTTGCAGGCATGGTCCAAACCCAGTTACGCTGCTCACACTTTATCTTATGGGACGTTAAGGATGTTGAGAGATATGATCTGATCAGATTAATGAAATAGAAAAGATAAACATCTAGCCAGTCTCTACCACACCTGCCTAAAGGATTAAGAGGAATAATTAATACTTCTCCCTTTCTTTACACACACACACACGCACACACACACATACACACACACACACACACACACACACGAGAGAGAGAGAGAGAGAGAGAGAGAGAGAAAGTAATTTTGACAGTGGAGACAATGGAATGGGGGATTAGTGGTTCCAGAATTTATATTAGAAGGGTTTAGAAGATGCATATTTCATAAAAACAGGTGCCAGAGCTTCCATTCACACTATTTATTCAACAAACAAACTTTTAAAAAACTGTTGATGTGTCTTGAGGTGGAGGTTGGGAACTAGGTTAAACATTTTTGACATGCTTATCAAACATCCTTTCTTAATCCTTTTCCCCTTTTCCTATCTCCCTAAGGAGATAAAATGATAAATTCTCCTATTTCTACACTCACTTGGCTAAGAATGTTCACATGTTACATTTCTGTCCAATGAGACATAATAAAAATTCTGCTAGAATATTCTTGGGAAGATTTTGCTTTCCTGGTAAAAAGGTTGAAATATCTGTTGCCATCACTTTCTTTATCCCTTCTGCCCTGAGGGTGGATGTAATGTTTTGATACTGGCAGCCACTTTGTTACCATGAGCCTATCAGAGCTGCCACCCTGGCATCATGGAACTGAATCACAATTAGTATCTACCTTTCTCTCAAGACTTTTTATTATCTTAGAAAAAATAAATCCATATTTATTAAACTTACTGCTTGTAATGTGGGTTTATGTGAAGCTGGAAGCATTCCTAGTTCTGGAAAGTTCTTTCCTAACTGAGAAAACACAGCATGGATCTAAGGCCTGACCCTGGGAGGTTACGAGAGAATCGGCATGGGTTTAAAGACAAATTTTTAAATAAAATAGGGAAGGCTATTCTTTTGGTTTTCATGTTTCTCTCTTCATACATAACTTTGTGATTTTGCATATGGTCTGTTGTTGTTGTTTTTCAGCCACTAACTCATGTCTGACTCAACAGTCTCAGACTGCAGCATGCCAGGCTCTTCTGTCTTTCACTATCTTCCAGAGTTTTCTCAAATCTATGTCCATTGAGTTGATGGTCTAAATTCTGGACTATTAAAATTAAATTACAAATAATGAATTTATTAAAATTTAATTCATCTATAGTGAAAACAAAGCGATTTCTGCTATCCAACATTGCTTAACATTTCCAAGTGTTCATCAGTTTGGATCTTAGGTAACTAATTGTATGTTTATTTCTGTTGTTCAGTTGTTCAGTTCTATCTGTACAAATGGTGTCACATTAACTTGTGGTTATATACTGGATACTTGATGATGTATGTGATTACTTATGCCACAGTATTCTTAATTATAAACAAATTCCATTAACTCCGACTTAACTTCTTAAGAATATGTGATACAATACAAAACTTAACTAGCCAAAATTTAACTTACCACCATCAGTGAATAAGAGGCACTTACTCAGCTAGTGGAAAATATTTTTTTAAAAATGTTTCTCAAGAACTACATAAATTCAACACCTAAGACATAGAATTTTAACACAAGCAAACACTGATTATACTGGTGATTTGAAATCCTCATTACAGATGTCTTCATCAAACATCAAAATTGCTTAACCTAGTTCAAATTACTACCATGATTCCCCGTTTTCCCTTTAAAATGTCACTCTAAACAGCAGAGGGAAGCAGATGTTAGCTGAGAGGAGGGAGGATGAAGGGAGTCCTCCCTGCGTGTGTTCTGTGTAGCTTGATTTTACTGTTGTCTGCTACCAGATGGTGCTCCTTCACTGATGAAAGGGAATCCGGAGGACCAAAGGAAATCACCACTAATAGATGAATTAAGGTGGAAAAGGGAGAAGTAGGTTCCTCTGAAGTGCGTTTACAGAAATACAATCGGTGAGAAAGAGGCTGTTTTCTGTGTGGCATTCAAAAACATCATTATGCTAGAAGAAAATTATCATATTTTTAAAGACTTCCTTTGAAAGAAAGAAAAAAAAATCAACATACATTTACAAAGAAAATACAATTATGGTACCTAAATGTGTATTTGATTGGGAACTAAAATACTACCTACTCTAAATATTTAGAAGTTCAGTAAATGGGAGGATCGATAAGAGAAATTTTTATGAAAGAAGTTAATGCATATGTGGAACATCAGAAAATGACTTGGTCTTTGAACAAAGGCTAAATATTGAAAAGGTCTAAATGGTTTGCACTTGATAATAATAAGCTTAACATACTTTACATTTTTACTTTCTAAGTAATTTAAACTGGCCTTGCTTCATAATTTCCTCAAATATATGTATGTCCTTTTTCTAAGAGGGCTAATATTAGCAAAACTTTGTTTAAAAAATTAGGTATAATAGCAATTGTTTATTGAACTGCACTGGAAAAAAAAGTAAGTGCATAGATGGAAAAGATTAACAATTTATGGACTTAAACTAAATTATAAAAGTACATAGTTTTGAAAACATGGAAACACATGTACACTCTTTAACATGTCCTTTGTATCTGTCATCTTTAGAAACAACTGACAATGTGTATTAGTATTCTCATTTTACAGATGACGAAACAATAGCTCAAAAGGCTAAATAATTTGCCCAAGTCATGCTGCAAATAAATTAAATATTAAAATTTAGAAGTGCCGACTCCCAAGACCCAGACTACACAGTGCGGCTGAAACGTCACCGCACTGATGTGGGTTGCATAACGCCTTCCCCCATGCCAGTCACAGTCTTCCTCTCTGCACTCAGAGCCATGATAGTATTCTCGTCCCTATTTTATCCACGTAGCCTCCTACCAGTCTGTGAGTTCTTTGTGTCTACCTGAAAATCTGTGCCTAGGGTATATTATCTCAAAAAATATTTTAATGATGGTTATAAACAGCAAAGCCCGAGGTTGTAGTGACAGGATCTTGGTTTTCAGCCAAAATGACTCAAATGATATTGTGAGTTGAATTGAAAACTCAGCTGAAGCACTTTTAATGATGTATCATTTTACTTAAACAAGGGTACCCTATTTATCTCTCAAATAACTCATGTAGTCTTTTTTTTTTTTTTGCCCATGCATAAAAGTTTCCCTCAGATGGAGAAAAGTCACATTGCTGTAAAACCCATTTCTTCCCATCCCTTTCCTATTGATATAGGAGATAGATGGGCTTCAGGTTAAACGGTTACAACCAGCCTCCTGTTTGCATTTCCTGAGACAAAAGATAGGTGAGCCCCAGTTGAGGCATTTATAATCAGCCTCCCATTTTCCCTCCAAATTGGAGGTAACAACAGAAACGGGGTAAAAAGCTAGTGTTTGTCTCTTGTAAACACCTTAAGGTAATAGTCACTGTAAGGACAAAGAGGGGTAAAACCCTGTTTGAGTAAAGGGTTAAGGGATCTCCACTCACTTCTCTTTTGAAACAAGGGAGACACTACACATGAACAGAAATCCTCCTTGCGGGCCAAGTGTCAAGGGATAATGCTAGGCCATAAGGAGGCATGCTCCTCCCAGAAGCCTTCACTTTGAGATCCATCTTGCTTAAGAGATGCTTGTGCATCCCAAGAGGATGTCCCAGGACAGGCCAGATGTGGGAAAAGAAACCAGATAATGGGCCTGAAGGAAGACAAACAGCTGGAAGAAGTGACCTATATAAATGACTTAACGGTCTCTTTACAGCACTCCTTCTCACCCTTTTGCTCCAGGTGTTCTTCTGCCTTGCTTCTGTCTTAACTAAACAAACCATTTCTCTGTGTGCTCTCCCACTTGTTGTGATATGTCTCTAATAATAAACTTTATACCCGCATTTATGAATTCTGCCTCTGTGATGGATGCATTTTTCACTGGGGGCAAAGACCAAGAAAAAAATAGTTTCTAGCTTCTAGTCCTTGCTGGTCTGGTGGCAAGGATTCCTGGTTCTCACCCAGATTCAGTTCCTGAATAGGGAATTAAGATCTCACATCACGCCACCGCCCAGTGCTGCCTCGCTGAGGTCATTATCAGGCAATCAAGATTTGACTGTTTCATATTAGAATTATTTCATATTATTCTGTAACTAGACAGATAAAACGTCAATATTTTACAAAAATCCATGAACAGTAAAAATGACACACATTTCAAGATTAGCTTCTGTGGGGACTTCTCAGGTGTCACTAGTGGTAAAGAACCCACCTATGTATCTTGAACATAGTTCAGACATTTTAGAAATAGAATTGGGCTTAAGAGTCAGTATGCTGAGCTCAAGTCATGAATATTTCTAACTATGAGACATGAAAAAAAAAATCTCTGAGTCATTCTTTATTTTACCAGTAACACGTAATAGTTTAAAACATGCCACCTGTTGTTCAAAGAACTTTACGTGTTCAACTCAACTGAACTTTACAATAACCTTATGGTAGGTTCTATTATTATGTACTTCTTGAGTCAGAGAGATGTTAAGTAACTGGCCTGAAGTCATTCGTTGTAGAGACAGGATTTGAACTCAGGAAGTTTGGCTCCTACCAAATGGAAATGACTTCCTATCTCGATGTGAAGATTCATTTATCTTTGCCTCAACAAACCTTTGCTTAATTCTTGAGACATGCATGGTCCCAGCCTTGGTGTCAAAGAGCAGAGGACAAAGATCTTTTATCACACACCATATACACAGATGCCTTGTTTTATTGGGAATGTACTTTGCAACCTGTGGATTCTGGTGGAAAGAAAAACAGGTATTAGTAACATATTTATAAATATTCAGATTATTTTTTGTTTCTCTCAATATTTCCCATGCTTTAAACAAAAATTCTGTTTATTCCAAAAATATATGTAAAACACCTGCTACCAAAATAAATAGTTTTAAAATGAAAGCTATTTGAACAAGTGGAGGAGCAGATTTTTTGGAAGATTACTTCTTAGAGTTCAGTTTATTGGGATAGGCCTTGCCTATTTCCTGACATACATATTTCCGGATAGTTATAATATGGTATAATGTTATCAACTTTCTTTTTAACTGATTTTGATAGTAAAAGTGTTTGTTAGTCACACAGTTGTGTCCAACTCTTTTGCAATCCCATGGACTGTAGCACACCAGGTTCCTCTGTCCATGGAGTTCTCCAGGCAGGAATATTGGAGTGGGGTGCCATTTCCTTCTCCAAGGGATCTTCCTGATCAAGGGAAGGAACCCAGGTCTTCTGCACTGCAGTTAGTTTCTTTACCCTCTGAGTCACCAGGGAAGACTTACTAACTGACTCTAGTAAGTTTCTAACAATTTGTCTTCATTCAGTTCAGTCGCTCAGTCGTGTCCGACTCTTTCTGACCCCATGAATCGCAGCACACCAGGCCTCCCTGTCCATCACCATCTCCTGGAATTCACTCAGACTCACGTCCATCGAGTCAGTGATTCCATCCAGCCATCTCATCCACTGTCATCCCCTTCTCCTCCTGCCCCCAATCCCTCCCAGCATCAGAGTCTTTCCCAATGAGTCAACTCTTCGCATGAGGTGGCCAAAGTACTGGAGTTTCAGCGTCAGCATCCTTCCCTCCAAACAAATCCCAGGGCTGATCTCCTTTAGAATGGACTGGTTGGATCTCCTTGCAGTCCAAGGGACTCTCAAGAGTCTTCTCCAACACCACAGTTCAAAAGCATCAATTCTTGGGTGCTCAGCCTTCTTCACAGTCCAACACTCACATCCATACATGACTACTGGAAAAACCATAGCCTTGCCTAGACGGACCTTTGTTGGCAAAGTAATGTCTCTGCTTTTGAATATGCTATCTAGGTTGGTCATAACTTTCCTTCCAAGGAGTAAGCGTCTTTTAATTTCACGGCTGCAATCACCATCTGCAGTGATTTTGGAGCCCCTCAAAATAAAGTCTGACACTGTTTCCACTGTTTCCCCATCTATTTCTAATGAAGTGATGGGACCAGATGCCATGATCTTCGTTTTCTGAATGTTGAGCTTGATGCCAACTTTTCACTCTCCTCTTTCACTTTCATCAAGAGGCTTTTTTAGTTCCTCTACTTTCTGCCATAAGGGTGATGTCAATTGCATATCTGAGGTTATTGATATTTTTCCCGGCAATCTTGATTCCAGCTTATGCTTCTTCCAGCCCAGCATTTCTCATGATGTACTCTGCATATAAGTTAAATAAGCAGGGTGACAATATACAGCCTTGACACACTCCTTTTCCTATTTGGAAATAGTCTGTTGTTCCATGTCCAGTTCTAACTGTTGCTTCCTGACCTGCATATAGGTTTTTCGAGAGGCAGGTCAGGTGCTCTGATATTCCCAACTCTTTCAGAATTTTCTACAGTTTATTGTGATCCACACAGTCAAAGACTTTGGCATAGTCAATAAAGCAGAAATAGACATTTTTCTGGAATTCTTTTGCTTTTTTGATGATCCAGCGAATGTTGGCAATTTGATCTCTGGTTCCTCTGCTTTTTCTAAAACCAGCTTGAACATCTGGAAGTTCACGGTTCACATACTGCCGAAGCCTGGCTTGGAGAATTTTGAGCATTACTTTACTAGCATGTGAGATGAGTGCAATTGTGCAGTAGTTTGAGCATTCTTTGGCATTGCCTTTCTTTGGGATTGGAATGAAAACTGACCTTTTCCAGTCCTGTGGCCACTGCTGAGTTTTCCAAATTTGCTGGCATATTGAGTACAGCACTTTCACAACATCATCTTTCAGGATTTGAAATAGCTCAACTGGAATTCCATCACCTCCACTAGCTTTGTTCGTAGTGATGCTTTCTAAGGCCCACTTGACTTCACATTCCAGGATGTCTGGCTCTAGGTGAGTGATCACACCATCGTGATTATCTTGGTCATGAAACTCTTTTTTGTACTGTTTTTCTTGCCACCTCTTCTTAATATCTTCTGCTTCTGTTAGGTTCATACCATTTCTGTCCTTTATCGAGCCCATCTTTGCATGAAATGTTCCCTTGGTATCTCTACTTTTCTTGAAGAGATCTCTAGTCTTTCCCATTCTGTTGTTTTCCTCTATTTCCTTGCATTGATCACTGAGGAAGGCTTTCTTATCTCTCCTTGCTATTCTTTGGAACTCTGCATTCAGAAGCTTATATCTTTCCTTTTGTCCTTTGCTTTTCATTTCTCTTCTTTTCACAGCTATTTGTAAGGCCTCCTCAAACAGCCATTTGCTGTTTTGCATTTCTTTTCCATGGGGATGGTCTTGACCCCTGCCTCCTCTACAATGTCAGGAACCTCAGTCCATAGTTCCCTGGGCACTCTGTCTATCAGATCTAGTCCCTTAAATCTATTTCTCATTTCCACTGTATAATCATAAGGGATTTGATTTAAGTCATACCTGAATGGTCTAGTGGTTTTCCCTACTTTCTTCAATTTAAGTCTGAATTTGGCAATAAGGTGTTCATGATCTGAGCCACAGTCAGTTCCCGGTCTTGGTTTTGCTGACTGTATAGAGCTTCTCCATCTTTGGCTGCAAAGAATATAATCAATCTGATTTCAGTGTTGACCATCTGGTGATGTCCATGTGTAGAGTCTTCTCTTGCGTCATTGGAAGAGGGCGTTTGTTATGACCAGTGCGTTCTCTTGGCAAACCTCTATTAGCCTTTGCCCTGCTTCATTCCGTACTCCACATTTGCCTGTTACTCCAGGTGTTTTTTGACTTCCTACTTTTGCATTCCAGTCCTCTATAATGAAAAGGACATCTTTTTTGGGTATTAGTTCTAGAAGGTCTTGTAAGTCTTCATAGAACCATTCAACTTCAGCTTCTTCAGTGTTACTGGTTGGGGCATAGGCTTGGATTACTGTAATATTGAATAGTTTGTCTTGGAAACAAATGGAGATCATTCTGTCGTTTTTGAGATTGCATTCAAGCACTGCATTTTGGACTCTTTTGTTGACCATGATGGCTACTCCATTTCTTCTAAGGGATTCCTGCCCACAGTAGTAGATATAATGTTCATCTGAGTTAAATTCACCCATTCCAATCCATTTTAGTTCACTAATTCCTAGAATGTCGACGTTCACCCTTGCCATCTCTTGTTTGACCACTCCCAATTTGCCTTGATTCATGGATCTGACATTCCAGGTTCCTATGCAATATTGATCTTTACAGCTTCGGACCTTGCTTCTATCACCAGTCACATCCACAGCTAGGTACTGTTTTTGCTTTGGCTCCATCCCTTCATTCTTTCTGGAGTTATTTCTCCACTGATCTCCAGTAGCTTATTGAGCACCTACTGACCTGGGGAGTCCCTCTTTCAGTATCCTATCATTTTGCCTTTTATACTGTTCATGGGGTTCTCAAGGCAAGAATACTGAAGTGGTTTGCCATTCCCTTCTCCAGTGGAACACATTCTGTCAGACCTCCACACCATGAACTGCCCATCTTGGGTGGTGCCACAGGGCATGGCTTAGTTTAATTGAGTTAGACAAGGCTGTGGTCCTAGTGTGATTAGATTGACTAGTTTTCTGTGATTATGGTTTCACAGTGTCTGCCCTTTGATGCCCTCTCACAACACCTACCGTCTTACTTGGGTTTCTTTTACCTTGCACATGGAGTATCTCTTTAGGGCTGCTCCAGCAAAGTGCAGCTTCTGCTCCTTACCTTGGACGAGGGATATTTCCTCACTGCTGCCCCTCCCGACCTTGAATGTGGAATAGCTCCTCTAGGCCCTCTGGTTCCCATGCAGCCACCACTCTTTGGACATAGGGCAGCTCCTCCCAGCCACCGCCCCTGACCTCGGACGTGGGGTAGCTCCTCTCAGCCACTGCCCCTCGGGCATTGTGGTCCTCCCAGCTTCTGCCCCTGACCTCAGACGTGGGTAGCTCCTCTTGACCGCGCTCTGCACGCTGTTGCAGCACCCTGCGCTCTTTATACTCAAATCTAAATGCTAATTTGTCTTTATCCACAACTGTTTTTGACAGATTGAGTTGAATAGATAGATTGTATTTCCAATGGTGCGACTGGTCTTTGGGTGGAGAGGGGAGTGCTTCCAACCCCCTGTGGTGGGCCCACCTGGAGGGCTTTGTGCTGGTCACCGCTCTCCTGTTTCTTCTCCCCGGGGGGTGACATTACTGGTGGTGAGTCTAACTGGCCCATAGCCCACACTCGTGTTGTCCCCAACAGTAGATGCGCTAATCTCCTCCCCGAGGCTTTCAGCACCACTTGAGACCTTTGAGAAAACTCTGCCTATATCTAGTCTAAAGGATCAGGGACCCTATTTCCTCCATAGTCCTCCAGCCTAGTCATTCTCACTGATAAAGCTTCCATTTCAATCGTTAGTCACCTGTTCCTCTATTTAGGAATGTGTTAGCCCATATGGCAAAGAAGAACTAAGGTTTCATATTGAATTAATGTTTCCAGTCAGCTGACTTTGGGGTTGGGGGATTCTTATATATTATTTGGGTGGACTCAGTATAATCACAAGGATCCTCAAAAGAGGATCAAAAGAGGCTGAGAGAGGAGTGAGACGTGAAGAGATGGCAATGTGAGAAGCTCATGGCCCAGAGTCTGTACAGGTGATGAAATGAAAATATGAGTCAGAGAACAAGGGTGCCCTCTAGAAGGTTGAAAATCCACAGAAACACATTCTCCTCTGGAGACTCCAGAAAGAAACACAGATCTACACATAAATTTATTTCATCCAGTGAGACCTATTTCAGATTTCTGATCTCTGTATTTGGAAGATAGTAAATCTGTGTTGTCTTAAGCCACCAAGTTAATGGTAATTTGTTACAGCAGCCATAATAACCTTATACATACATATATAATCAAACTTTTATGAAAGCACAAAGAAGCCTGGACCCAATCTTCCTTGAATTTTAGTGAATATTGTCCATAAGCAAAAGTCAATCATAAGCAGAAATTTTCTATCATTTTAGGTATGATTTTATTAAGATTTTCACAGTTATAAGCCTCCTTGTTAAATCTGCTAAATCTAGTTATTTAGATTAACAGATTTAAATTCAAGTGGCATCAATTTATAGATGGGTAATTTTTGCATCTTATGTATCCTCTGCTTTTCTACATGATATGATTTTATGTTTGTACATGAAAATAAAAGCAATTTGGGCACATCTTTTAAAAAATGTTTAAATAAACATTATGATTTAACAAACTCTGCTAAGAACTGTCAAAAGAAGTAAGAAACATGAACACTTTTAAATACTATGTGTGAAGTAGTTTCTCCTAGCGTCAAGTCAAAATGTATTAGTGACTCAGCACTGTGACAGCCAGCACACTGAAGATTAGCTCTTTAAAGTACAGAGACAGACTAGGAAATTAATGGTATTTTGTCTCAGATTCAATCTAAATGTCTGCATAGAAAATACTGGAATAATATTTCCTAGCAGATAGTCACATTTTGAAATTTGGTAAAGAATGCTAATTTTACTTTAAAATCTCCTGTCTAGCTTTGCTAACTGATCAGGGTGCCCAAAATAGTTTTGCCCTGTACCAGAGTATTTGAATTTTTTAAATTATCTTAATACTTCCATGCCTGGCAGGAAGTATTCACACATACTTACTTCACTGAATTTTGATTTTGTATGTTTGTGAAAAATGGCTTCCTGAGTAGTTCACAGTAAAGTATCTGTCTGCAGTGCAGGAGATCTGGGTTCTATCTCTGGGATGGGAGGACCCCCTGGAGAAGGAAATGGCAATCCACCCCACTATTCTTGCCTGGAGAATCTCATGGACAGAGAAGCCTGGTGGGATATGGTCTGTGGGGTTGCAAAGAGTCATACACGACTGAGTGACACACACACACACATACACACACACACCACCACCACCACCACCACCACCAAACACAAATGTGTTTTGCATTTTATTTTGAATATTTTAAATTTTATTTTTCATCAAATATCCATACCAGAATAAAAGATGAACTCCATTTCTTTAATCAGAGTATAACTTTAACTAATCTTTTATAAGATTAATGGCCAAAACTCACTGATGACGAAGGACTGAAGATAAATTTTTAAAATATAGAGTCATCTACTTTATGTTAAAAGTGAATTCAGTAAGTTTACTGAATTTACTTCAAATTCCTATCTTCCACTCTGCTCAGCATACCTGTCTCTGAGACAGGCTTCTCTGAGTGCTATGAAATCAAAACTGAGGTTAACCTGTATGAGTGGCGATGTCATTTATCCAATCTAAATTAGATCAGTTAACAAGCAAAATGTAAGTTCATCTGTCACATGAAAAAACATTATCGACAAACAGAATTGATTCAAAATGTGTACCCAGCAGTTTAGTGTAGGGATTGTTATTTCAACAACAACCCTTATTTGGTGAAAGTTGAAGAACAACAAAAAGTGACAACTCTAAAAATATTTCCTGTATTAATTACCTATGTGCACAATTTCAATGAATAATGTATATAGTTTTTGCAACAGTTTTATTTTCCTATCTATTTGATTGGATTATTGAAATATGGTCTTAGGCATGAGTCTAGTAATAAAATGGTTCTGATTTCATTTATCTTTTATTTATCATTTTTCTAGAATATTTTTTTTTACATTTCATTCTTATTGTATTGTACAAAAACACAGATACCTGGCAAATAGAAATTAAAAAGCAAAACTGTCCCTTACCACAGATGCTTTGAGAAACACTGCTATGAAATCCACCTCATATTAAAGATAAGGAAAATAAGCCAAAAGAAGATTAATGGTTTCTCACAGAAAAATCAAGTTGTATTGCAGCTAGATGCCCAAAGAATGCTAATAAATATTAAACTGCAAAGTGGAATAGTCTTTCTACAGTGTGTGTTGGCTTTTATCCCTATCTTGTTAAAAATTTGATTAATACCCAGGAGAAAGACAGATAAAGGGCATAGCTTTAAGATTTGTAGATCGCAGCAAGCTGGAAGTGATAACTAAAGCAATAGAAACAAAAGAAAGGGGAAAATGAAATAGTTTTGACCATCTAGTATGCTGTGTAGAAACTCAGACAAAAATTTATAGAAACTGAGCACAAGTCTGGTACTTTTCAAAACTCAGTGGTATAATTTCAGAAAAGAGGAAACTTCCTTTGCAGTAGTTCCTTTAAAAAATCTGGAGATTTGGAAGTATATATACATTTTGATTAGCAGGATGAGATTCCTAAAAATGCTAACAGAGAAATGCTTGGTTTGCAGAATAGAAAGTTAATGCTAGATGTTATATTCCTCCAACCTCCTGGATTAAAGGGCAATTTCAAACAATATTTTTATTTCTGCCTTTCTCAGATGAAAAGGATGTCTTCCATCACAATCATTTCTCAATTTACCCAAGTCTTAAATCTAATGGCCAAGGGGTTCATATGTAAAGCCACACAACAGGCAAGGTTTAGTTCTTGCTTCTCAATTTTAAGGAATACTTTTGCAGAGAAATTGTCTTATGATTGTTAATAATAGTTTAATAATTTTACTATTAAAACATGTCTGTCTATATCATGGGATAGTCTATGACATGTTTACCTCCTTTGGTAATGAAGATTTCAAGAAATTCTACCTGGAGAAGGAAATGGCAACCCAGTCCAATATTCTTGCCTGGGAAATCTCATGGACAGAGGACCCTAGTGGGCTACAGTCAATGGGATTGCAAAAGAGTCAGACACGACTTAGCAACTAAACAACATAGTGTTTCATGTAGATGGATTCTTAAAAAAAAAAAAGAAAAGAAAAAAACTTAAAGAAATTTGGAGTGTGTATTAGGCCACTCCAAGGAATACCCACTTCCCTGCCTCCAGGTCCCCATTTCTCATCTGAGCATAATCACAGTACTGCGTTCCCTCTTTATGCTCCTATTATTGGCTTTTCTTTCACTCCTTGAGTATACAAGGTTCCATCTGTTTGATTACTTTTCTACATAAAGAACATCCTCTTATCCTTTCTTGTAGCTCACATGGGTTGGTGATACAGTTTATCAAGTATTGTGCATAACACAATGTCTTTATTTTTTCCTGAGCTACCTGTTGATTATATAGAGACTTCTGGGTTGAAAGGTTGTTATGTTCATTCAGCACTATACAGACATTGGCCCAATATCCTCTAAATTCTATTTTGTTATGAATGTATTTTTTATTGAAAGATAGTGCTTTATAGAATTTTGCTGTTTTCTGTCAAATCTCAACTCTATTGTTTTTAAAGTCAGGAGTCATTTGAATTATTTCCCAGTGTATACACGATGCCACTTTGCTCTCACTATATTTAGATGCTCTGTTGTCTTTGATTTATAGTATTTTGACTATGGTGTGTCTTAGCATAGTTTTCTTCACATTTAACATACTTGAGATTTTCTGAGCTCACAGAATATAAATTTGTATCTTGCCACAAATTTGAGGATATGTCAGTTGTTATTCTTTGAATATATTTAGCCTTATTTTTTCTCTCTTTATAGGACTCCAAATATATGTATGTTATTGCTTCCAAATATTACTAATATCTTTAGTCTTCAAATAATTTCTATGGATCTGTCAGGCTCATGGCGTTTGCTATCTCCATTTTGCTGTATCACCATCAAGCATGTTTATTGTTTTTTTAAAGATTTCAAATATTGTGCTTTTTAGCTATGAAGTTTTCCTTCTTATTTTATATTTCTCAATGGAAATAGTCTCTTTTTCAGCTATTGCAAATTAAGCTTCCTTTATGCCAGAAAGCATGGTTATAACAGCTGCTTTAAAATCTTAGTCTGTTAATTCAAAAATCTGTGTCTTCTAGGAGTCAGTCTCAAAAAATTGTCTTTGATTTCAAATATAGGTCACATTTCTCTATTTCTTTATATGTTGTGTGATTTTAAACTGAGTCCTGTGTGCTATGAAAAGCATTTTGTTGGAGAATTTGGATTCTGTTATTTTACCCTAAAGAGACATTTTCATTTTGTTTTAGTTTTAATAGGCAACTAGTTCAACTGTTCTCAAAATGAAAACTCAGTCTTTTGAGTAGCAGGTATTAAAATTAAAAGCAAAATGAAGACCAGACTTGAGAATTTCCTGAGAAGACAAAACCATTTAAGTTGTATAAGCAAAACTAAGTCTATTTCATGAGCACAAAAGAAAAAGCTTAGGTTATTTCTTGCAAATGCATCTGATAATCATAAAAGAAACATGTCATCTTCATAAAAAAAGTATGAAGTAATCACTTTTACGCAATCCCTTGCCAACCAGAAACCCCCATTGTAATCTCTCCAAAGGGTAAACAACTTCATTGTTTTCGCTTTGTAAGTCATCCTTGTAACTTAAAGAAGCCCCTTTTGAAAGCTCCTGGTTTGCAAACATATATGCATGATAATATAAATAATGCTCAAAATTCTCCATGCCAAGCTTCAACAATACATGAACCATGAACTTCCAGATGTTCAAGCTGGATTTAGAAAAGGCAGAGGAACCAGAGATCAAATTGCCAACATTTGCTGGGTCATCGGAAAAGCAAGAGAGTTCCAGAAAAAAACATCTATTTCTGCTTCATTGACTATGCCAAAGCCTTTGACTGTGTGGATCACAATAAACTGTGGACAGTTCTGAAAGATATCAAAATACCAGACCACCTGACTTGCCTCTTGAGAAATCTGTATGCAGGTCAGGAAGCAACAGTTAGAACTGGTCATGGAACAACAGACTGGCTCCAAATAGGAAAAGGAGTATGTCAAGGCTGTATATTGTCACCCTACTTATTTTACATATATGCAGAGGACATCATGAGAAATGCTGGGCTGGAGGAAGCGCAAGCTGGAATCAAGATTGCCGGGAAAAATATCAATAACCTCAGATATGCAGATGACACCACTCTTATGGCAGAAAGCAAAGAACTAAAGAGCCTCTCGAAAGTGAAGGAGGAGAGTGAAAAAGTTGAAGAGTGAAAAAGTTAAAGCTCAACATTCATAAAGCAAAGATCATGGCATCTGGTCCCATCACTTCATGGCAAGTAATGGGGAAAGAGTGGAAACAGTGAGAGACTTTATTTTCCTGGGGCTCCAAAATCACTGCAGATGGTGATTGCATCCATGAAATTAAAAGACAGTTACTCCTTGGAAGGAAAGTTATGACCAACCTAGACAGCATATTTTAAAGCAGAGATATTACTTTGCCAACAAAGGTCCATCTAGTCAAGGCTATGGTTTTTCCAGTAGTCATGTATAGACATGAGAGTTGGACTATAAAGAAAGCTGAGCACCGAAGAATTGATGCTTTTGAATTGTGGTGTTGGAGAAGACTCTTGAGAGTCCCTTGGACTGCAAGGAGATCCAATCAGTCCATCCTAAACGAAATCAGTCCTGAATATTCGTTGGAAGGACAGATGTTGAAGCTGAAACTCCAGTACTTTGGCCACCTCATGCGAAGAGTTGACTCATTGGAAAAGACTCTGATGCTGGGAGGGATTGGGGGCAGGAGGAGAAGGGGAAGACAGAGGATGAGATGGTTGGATGGTATCACTGACTCAATGGACAAGTTTGAGTAAGGTCAGGGAGTTGGTGATGGACAGGGTAGCCTGGTGTGCTGCAGTTCATGGGGTCGCAAGGAATTGGACAGGACTGAGTGACTGAACGGAAGCGATGCATGATGAACTCTTACTAAAGACTGTCTATTGATTTAATGGCTTTAATTCTGCTCATTTTTGGACTTTTGACAGATTGAATCTTAGATTGGTTATTTTATCTTTATGTTTAAGCCAAGACTCAGCCCTTAGCTCTCAAGGTTTAGGGATAGGCCAGGTATTTAGGGGCAGTGGTAAAGAATTCACCTGCCAAAGCAGGACACATAGTAGACTCAGGTTTGAGTCCTGGATCAGGAAGATACCCTAGAGGCAGAAATGGCAACCCACTCCAGTATCCTTGCCTGGGAAATGCCATGGACAGAGGAGCCAGTTGGGCTACAGTCCATGGGTCACAAAGAGTCGGACATGATGGAGCACAAACTCAAAGATACTTAGGTAGAGTTTATGCATGGAGTTTGTGCCCCTAGTTTCTGGCACTCCCCTTCTCCAGTTTCTTCTTTCCCCGGAAAATGGCATTTTCTAGTCTGTTGGCATTTTAGCTTCCATTTATGCTGCAGGAGAGGCCTGCCTTCAAGCTAGAAGTGGTGAAATGAGAAAATCACTAGTGCCCTTTCCTTTTTCCAATAGTGAAATTCTTTCAGATTTCTTCTAATTTTTGGATCACTCTGCAGTGTCTTCTAGTAGTTGTGTGTGTGTGTGTTTATTATTTATTTAAAAACATTTTTCTCTAGAGTTAAATGCTGCCGTCTGTGGGAGGGTTGAAGCAATCTTGGTTTCTTTGGTCCTTAATCAAAAGTGAACTCAGGCATGAGAATATTGAGTCTTAGTTAGAAAGCATTTTCCTGTACCCAGGTCGAAGAAAATATTCTAAAGTAATCAGATAACTAAAACTAGGTGACATTGATATTAATGCTTCCTCCAATATTTATTTTCTCCAGTTCTTATTACTATTTAATTTTTTTGTTACTGACTCAATCTTCTTATTCATTATTGGTCTTTTCAGATTTATATTTTTTTAGGATTCAGTCTTAGCAGGATTCATGTTTTTAGCAATAAATCTAACTTTTCTAGGGTGTCCAGTTGATTGGTATATAATTGTTTATCATAATATCTTAAGAGCCTTTGTATTTATGTGGTATTAATTTTAATTTCTCTCCTTTTACTTCTGCCTTTATTTTTAAGCCCCCTCTCTGTTTTTCTTGGTAAACCATCCTACAGTTTTTAACAATTTTGTTTATCTTTTTGAAGAATGAACACTTAGTTTGGTTAATCATTTCTATTGTTTTCCTATTCTCTATTTCATTTATTTCTATACTAATCTTTATTATTTGCTTTCTTCTGTTAAATTTGGGCTTAATTTGTTCCTTTTCCTAACCCCTTGAAATATGCTATTGGCTTGTTTATTTGAGACCTGTTTTCTTAAGGTAGTCACTTATAGTTATTAATATAACCTTTCCTCACAGAACTACTTTCGCTGCACCCCATGAATTTTTATATATTGTGTTCCATCTTTGTTTGTCTCAAGATATTTTTTGATATCTCTTTTGATTTTTTCTTTGGCCAGTGGGTCTTTCAGGAGTGTCTTTACCTCGCTTTAATATCCAGGTATTTATGGATTTTCCTGTTACTGATTTTCACTGATTAGTTCAGTTTTGCACATGTGCAGAGCTACTGGGTAGACTGTCCATTCAGGTACCGCTGGAAGCAGGAATGCAGTTCGCAGAGATTTGAACACTGCTTGCTCTTAAGTCCCGTCCTTCTCCATTTCCCCAGCTACTGAGCTCCTAAGATTCTTCTGGGGACCCCATGAAGTGAGACTGGAGCAGGCCTCCTGGGAAGTGCCCTGGCAATGACGGGGAAGCTGGATATCCACCTTCGATTTTCTTCCCCACTGGACTGGGTTAGGTGGTTTTCTGGCCATCTTATATCTCTATTTCCTGAAATAATCTGAATCAATTTCCTTGGTGATTGCCAATTTCTTTCCAGAAGGAGCCCAGGGCATTTGTGAACGTGAAATGACCTGTAACTGATACCTCTTTTCAAAATCTGGAAGTAGAGATCCCTTAAAAGTTGGTCCAGCATGGCCCTCAAAATAATTACTTGTTCAAGAAAGGACTAGAAAATACCTGAAATAACACTCCACTGGGAGGGGATTTTAGGCTGGTAATCCAGTCTCTATGAAAATGTCTAATGGTTTTTGCAAGGGTGGTGCGGGAGGTGGGAGTGATTTCTGCCTAATATCAATACATACCTAATATAGGCAAATTTTCTAGACCCAAGAACAGTGGTCCAGTAGGTTGTGCTTTTAAGAATAAAATTAAGAAAAAAAAGGGAGTGGGGGAGGTGAATTAAAATGAACTGGTCTTTTGTGCATGGGTCACTAATGTGAACTCTGCAGAAACAATATAAGCATGTGATTCTAGCCTCTGTAGAAAAGCATCATTTGTTGCATTGGACAGGCCCAGTCATCTACAGTGATACATTATACCAGTGAGAAACAAGGAAAGTATTGGTCACATGAGATTAAAGCTCTTTCTTGATTTATGTTTGGAAGTAGTCCTAAACCTTTTGATTAAATCCCAAGGAATTTTAGACTTTTTCCCCTGTATTTTTTTTTTAAATTTATTTAGTACTGGGAGAAAAGGCCTTAAGTAGAAATAATTTGGAGGCCAAAATACAAACTGTAAAAGAAAAGGAAAGTGACAGTATTTGTACTTTGAATTAGTGAAACTGATTATTTGCTCTATTGCTTTTAACTTCTGTCTCTTTTAAAGTTGTAATCATTTTTTGCTTACTATAAGTAAAATCTTTTCTACATTAAAGATATTGAATCTTTACTTGTTTGTGGTAAAATCCTATTTTCTAATTGGTCCTCTTTTTAATACTGTTTTTGTTAGTTCATTTTTTGATATAGGGCAGAGCAAAGCTGTACTGCTTAAAACCCTCTTACTCTAATAGATCCAGTTTCTTCATGGTGGTTTTTGGCTGGTGGACATTGACAAAAAATAACGGGGCATATAATTAAAGATTAAAAAAGAAAAACAACTGATGTTAGAGAAATAAAGGAAATACATAAGATTAGGAGCTGGTTATGCAATAGCAAGTAAACATAAAATATTAGGGAAGAACAAAAAAGCTAAAAATTAGTCATTGTAAAGGACCTTCAATTTATGTTACTAATAGAGAAGATAAACAGGGCTTCCCTGGTAGCTCAGTCAGTAAAGAATCTCCTCCAATGCAGGAGACCAGGGTTCAATCCTTGGGTCTGGAAGATCCCTTGGAAAAGGAAATGGGAATCCGCTCCAGTATTTTGCCTGGAGAATTCCATGGGCAGAGGAGACTGGTGGGCTACTGTCCATGGGGTACCTGGTGGGCTACAGTCCACGGGGTTGCAAAGAGTTGGACATGACTTAGAGACTAAAACACCACCAATATAGAAGGTAATTTAACTACATGGGCTATTATTGTCAATATCCACCAGCCAAAAAGCATCAGGAACATAAAGAAATAAGGCACACATACTCAGTATTAGGGAGAGAAAATACATGTGTGGGAGATGGATAATTAGAAATGCAAATTAGATAATTTGCATTTTGAGTAAATTTAGCTCAATAAATGTGAAAAATTAAAAGAACAGTATAGATTCCTTAAAAACATAATTTGCCAAAATGGGCTTCAAAATAAATTCATGAGGTAAATAAAATAACCCTATAACCACCAAATGAAATTTTATATTTAGATAAAGTGTTCCTACAAAGAAAACAGAATGCTCAGATAATTTTACAAATGAGTTCTAACAAACATTCTTGTATTTGGTCATTTCAATCCGATGCAAACTCATCTAGAGAATATAAAAATAGAACATCCTCAACTTACTTTGTGTGACAAGTTTGTTGACTTCAAAATTAGACAAATATATCATGAGAAAATCACAATTACAAATGTTGATATACTTTACTGTCTGAGCTACCAGGGAAGGTAATGTTGATATAAACATCTTAATTATTAATAAGCTCAATTCAGCAACAAATATAATAAATCATTCCCAGTCTGGTTTCATCATAGCAAGCCAAATTCGGTTTAATCTCAAAAGAAAAAAAATATCTTCACAAAATACATTGCATTAACAGATTAGGGCAAAGAAACATATGATTATCACAATAAATACAGCAAAAGCATGAATAAATCTCATCATGCATTGATGAAAAAAGGCAATTATCAACCGGCAATAGAAGGGAGTACCGCATCCTGATAAAGGGAATCTATGAAATACACACAGCATCCATTCATTTGCTCAGTGGTGAAATGTACAATTACTCCATTCACATTAGGAACAGTACAAGAATATTCACATTGCCAGATCCACTCAGTGCTTTACAAGACGCCCTAACAAATCCAGTAAGAACATTAAAAAGTTATAAAATTAAAAGGAAGGAAATGTATTCCATTAATTACAGATTACAAAATCATCTTATATATTTCCAAAAATTTACAGGTAAATTATTAAATTAGTAAGTTCCCTGATATAATATAAATACACAAAAGTCAACTGTATTTTCTACATACTATCATTAATTAGGACATATAATTAAAAATAAATATGATCTGCTGTAATATATAAAGTGCTCATACTTAAATCTATCAAAGGATTAACAAATGTTATATAAAAGGAGAGATATGCCATGCTTATGAATTGGGATTAATTAAAGAGGTCAATTCTCCCAAAACTGATGTAATGCATTTACAATAACATGTATTGTTCTTTGTTTGCTTGCTTTGAGGAACTATGCAAACTAGTTCTAAAATGCATATGGAAGAACAAAGGCTTAAGAAATAGAAAAAAGAAAATAAAAAGACTTGCCTTGCCAGATTTCAAGGCCAATAAAAAGACTGCAGTAATTAAGACAGTGCAGTATTGTCATCGGGTAATGAAATTTGCCAGTGGAGTACAGCAGAGAACTCAGAAATCAGCTCACACAAAATATAAGGACTTGATATGCAGTAGAAATGGCATTGAAGATTAGTGGAAAGGAGAGGGTACTGAATCTTTTCAGTCTAGGACAGCAGGTTATTCATACAGGGGGAAAAAAAAAAACACTCAGAATGGACTTAACAATTAATGTAAAGCAGATTAAATGGTGAAGGAAATGGCAACTCACTCCAGTATTCTTGCCTGGGAAATACCAGGAAATTTCATGAACAGAGTTGAGTAGTGGTCTACAGTCCATGGGGTCCCAAAGAGTTGGACATGACTGACCAACTAAGTACGCAGATTAAATATTTAATATAAAAGGCAAAATAAGCTGTCCATCTCCTGGTAGTCCTGTCCGTATGGAAACCCTTTTCCCTGGGTGTAGGGGTAAGGGGACCTCTGACTAGCTTCTAACCAAATCTGCCTGGGTGTCGCTTCTAAGATTATGATAGCACGTTAGCAGTTTCTCTATAGACTCTCTCATCCTGACTTCGTGAAGTTAACTGCCAATGGAGAAGCTCACATGGCAAGTGATTCAAGGTCTCCTGCCAATAAGCAGAGAACTGAGGCTTTTAGTCCAATAGCCCACAAAGAATTCAGTCGTGCCAACAATCACATGAGCTTGGAAGTGGGTGCTTCTCTGATGAGATCCAAGTCCCAGCAACGTCACTGCAGCCACATGTACGAGCAGATGACCAAGTTCATCCAGGCTTGGTTTCCTGACCCACAGAAACTGTGAGACATGAATGTGTGCTGTTCTAGGCCATTACATGTGTGGTAATATTGTTTGGCAGCAATTGATAATGATAGGAAAATAGAGGAGAACATTTTCAGTGCCAAGACACTAAGATTCTTTGATATGATCTTAAAAAGAATAAATAATAAAGAAAAATTATTTGTAAACGTATTTTGTCTACATTCAAATTAAGAACACCTGCATATCAAAATGTATCATAAAAGTCATAGTACAAAGATCATAAAAATATAAGCCAAGAAGTTATTCACAGCAAGTATAACCAAAAAAGGATTAGTATTATTAATATACAGTAAATGTCAATGAATCAATGAGAAAAAAATGAATGCCATGGAAAAATGGATAAAAGACAGGAGCATGATTTCTTTTCACAAAAGAAGAAACACAAATGGGAAAAATAAGGACGACTGTGTGTGTGTGTTGCACACATGTTCTATGTTATTAACAGAACTGAAAAAAAAAAAAAAAGCCATTGCCCTCTTTTATCCCACTAGACAGAAAAATATTTAAAACTATGAAAATGCCAAGTACAGGAGAAGCTTTGGAGCAACACAAGTTTTTCAACAATTGCTAGAGAGTCAACTAGTACAAACAATCTGTGTAAATAATTATTTGGTATCAAGAATACTTGAGGATGCGTTTTGAGCCCTCGATATATACACTAGGCTGGAGTGGGGCTGGGTGGGAAGGATTCTGGGTACAAAAAAAAAAAACAAAAACCACAATGACAAAATTCTTGCATTAACATATGTGTCTTATATAACATATGTAAAGTTTTATGTATAGTGTTTAAAATTACAAAAATTAAAAATATTCCCCAAATCCAACAAGATGAAAGATTCATAAAGTATGCTGTTTGGACAGTAGTCTATATTGGAACCCACCATGTTGGAAATAAGTGCTCTCCACCTGCAAAAACATCAACATGCATTAGTCAAAATTTTGAGTGAAGAAAAGCAAGCTGTGTAAGAATATATGCAGTATGTTAGGTTTACATAATGTATAAAAACATGCAAAAATGTACAATGTGTTGATAAATATAGAGACATATGTGGTGGAGCTATAAAGAAGAGCACAGGAATGGTAAACACAAAACTCAGGATAGTTGTTACATCTGGGGTCGTTGGAAAGGGTAGGAGGATACAGTAATGGAAGGTCAGAGGTATACACTCTGTACCGCATGGTAGGGTGTGAGTATAGGGGTTCTGACTCTAAGTCCCAGCTCTGGTCACAGAGACTTATCAATATCACAGAAGAGGGCTTCTGATAGGGTCAGCATGTCTTTTCAGCATCCACATATTAGCATAACCTATCCATCACACCTACAGTTGGAGAAGTAGGGGGCAGCAGACCTGACATGTGCAAGGCTCAGCAAAACTGTGTCTTCTGATTTGCATACAGTGAACCTCAGCCAGGGTTTGGACGGCAGTATCCAGGGAAAACCAGTCACAGAAGAAGAATTCCTGTCCTCAGTGGGATGAACCCTGTGATCGTAGGTGTGTGGCACCTGTTCCCTGGGCAGAGGTGTGTGTTGTCCTGGGCTCCTTGCTGGAAGGCTGAGGTTCCAACTGGAGGCTCTGGAACGGCTCCTGGGTTGTGATCTACAGCCACAGAAGAGAAAAAACACCCACACTTACAAAGCACCAGGCAGATGATAACGTATGGTAGAACTTAACCCTGAGCCAAAGAATGTGTGTTAAGGATGTGTGCATTAAGTGTTCTATAAAGAGATCGTTTTATATTCACAAAATCATCTGTTACATACAGTGTCAAGGTATATAATCATGATATGTGTAACTTGGATATGCTACCTCAGATTGTTGTTGTTTAGCTGCTGTTGTGTCTGACTCTTTTGCAACCCTGTGGGCTGTGACCAACCAGGCTCCTCAGTCCATGGGATTTTCCAGGCAAGAATGTTGGAGTGGGTTGCCATTTCCTTCTCCAAGGGATTGTCCTAACCCAGGGACTGAACCTGCATCTCCTGCATTAGCAGGCGGACTCTCTACCACTGAGCCACAAGGTTGGTCCTCACTTATTCCATCATAGCCAGTGGAGTAAATGTCATGTTCACACATAGTCTTCAACACTCCCAGCTTTTATGCATATTTCATAATAAATAAATGGAAATATTAAAATAGGAAAAATACATTGATTTTGATGCATAAGATCATAATAATGTATCTACTAAATGAAGGTATGAACATAAAATTATGATTAATATTATACAAATAGCTCTTGTAACATGATATAAAACTTCAAGTGATAGCATCATACTTAAATTCAATAGGCTTCTCTGATGGCTTAGCGGGTAAATAATTCTGCTGCAATGCAGGAGACACAAGAGACGCAGATTCAGTCTCTGGGTTGCGAAGATCCCATGGAGGAGGAAATGGCAACCTCCTCCAGTATTCTTGCCTGAAAAATCCCATGGACAGAGGAGCCAGGTGGGTTACAGTCCATGGGGTTCCAAAGAGTCAGATACACCTGGGTGACTAAACATAAACTTAAAAGAGTCTCTATCTTAATAAAATTCAGAAGGAAATACAATATTCTTTGGAATAACTCAAACCATGACTCTAGAAATAAAGCACTGAAGTAGGTGAAAATTTGAATGATTTTTTTCTTAAAATGTGAGCATGAAAAATGCTCCAAATTATTTCCAAATTAGTATATTAATTGCATAATTGTGATTTTACATGTTTTTACAACTCAGTTGATATATGAAATAGTAAAACAGGTGTCTCTCTGGTCTATATGCCAACTATGTAGGCTCAAATTCTCTGGGGACATTTTAATATTTTCTTCTTGGGAGAATGGTATATTCTGTTACATATGTGTTTGATAGAAAATGAATTGGAGGTGATTGCAAAGAGGAAACAAGTATCATTCTATGAATTTTCACATGTGGCTTTATTTAATCCTTGCATCAACTCTGGGGGAGTTTTACAGATGGGGAAATGATGATTTCAAATTAAGAAAACTGCCCAACACCTCACAGCTGGTCATTATTTATTGACCTAGGAATTTGTATTCAAATTTTATCAAATTTCAAAGTTCATATAATATACAAAGTGTTGTTATATAACATTCTTAATAGAAATCCCCCTCTTCAAATTAACCAAGGAAATGGGAGAAAGGCATAAACATAGCTTGTGAAAAACCCATGAGTACAATATGTTGATTATATACAGAAAACCTTACACCTCATATGATAATGGAATCCTGCTAGATTTTCATGTGGGTGCACAAGAAAGTCCTGGAGAAGGAAATGGCAACCCACTCCAGTATTGCCTGGAGAATCCCATGGACAGAGGAGCCTGACAGGTAACGGTCCGTGGGGTTGCAAAAAGTCAGACACAACTGAGTGACTGACTGAGCATAAAAGCAAGTACCTTGTAGTAATGGGGTTTTTGTTCAATAACAATAAACTCAAAATTTATAGTTAATTTTGAGTAAAAGATAAAGTTTAACTGAAAGCATGTACATTTCAGTTTATTTTGGTCAATCTAAAGAAAAATAACACGAGTTCCTTGGTGCACATAAGCCCACTGTGAGTGTGATGTGCTCGAGTTAACACTGAATGCCAGGACACCCAGGTTAATGCCCATAGTAAAAATGAAGAGCAGAACCCACCTGTTTCACTGCGTAGGGTTAACTTTTATTAACTGCACTCTTTATATGCAGTTGTCTTTTCATGGGTGTTTTATGGAAGCAATTTCATCACTTCTTGGCTGTATTGTGTTCTTGTAAATCTCCCTTCAAAGTTTTGTGGAATACCGCATTAAGGCATCAAGTTAAAATCAACCAACATAGTTTTAAACGCCTTATTTTAAAATCCCAGAAACTTTAAACAAATATATAAAACAAAATTAATCTTTTGGGACAAGGCAAAGGAATAAATGAATACTTAGAACAATAAATAAACACTAATAAAGTTGGACAGTTATCTTTCATTGTAGTAGAACAAAGTTTGGCAGCATTATTCCCATTATGCAATGAATAAGGTAAGAAGTGCCTTATGCATTGTCCATAGAGGGATGTCAGATTTTAATGCAGGGATTAGAGATTTCTGTGTTGTTCATTTACTCATGAAGTGAGAAAAGTGGTGGTGATGGGAGCTGAATTAACTTCCAAAAGAATGAAGAGCAACATGGATGTCCCATGTGTATGAATGTCTGCTTCCTTAAATCACTGGGATCATGGTAAAAATCCTCGCTTATACACAGCGAGGGAGACAGTTTATAGGAAAACACCACACTATCTAGGAAGCTGTAAAACCTGACACTTAGATGAAATCAACACCAGTGTTAATACTTTTGAAAGGAAAAATTCATTTCATCTCAAGAGTCTCAGCAATACAGAAACAGTTTAAAGAAATAAGATAGAGCAACTGCAATGTACTACAGAAAAGATTTGCTCAGATTACAATCTATCCTTTTTTCTGAAGTTTTAGCTATAATCAGATTTCAAAGAGATTCTTAAATAGTGCATACAATAATGAACTTAATTGTTAGAGGCACAATTCTCCTTATGCACCTTACTTTGTGTTCAGATTTAGATTCAGAGTTCCTTCCTTCCATTTTTCATTTCTTCCTTCCCTCCTTCCCTTCGTTCTACGATTTCCATAGTAGGGATAAGAACAGTTTTTTGGTTTCCCCTTCCCCCCAGATGAATTACTTTAAAATATATTTGGTTGACTGTCAGCTCCATAGGTTTTGTTCACTGCTGCCTTCTCAGGATTCGTCAGCTCCACCTGGTAATGTGAATCTGGAGGCATTGAGAGGGCAGGGGAAGGAAAAGGAGATGCTACTGGCCAGCTGGAGCCCGGATGAGATACCCTGAGTTATCCTTTACTGCTGTTACCAGCAGCAATCTGCGTGTACCCCAGTCCGATCACACTCACACAGCCTTCTCTTCAGTGCATCCCTTGCTGTTCAGTTATGGACCACATTTCTTCGTGAGAAATGTGTTGGGGCAATTAAGTCGGGAGAATTGGGAGAGAGTGAGTGTCAGCAGTTTTGTTCCACTTGTGCCTCTCACTACTTACTGATAGGATGTCCTGTGACGATAGAGTCAAATCTAACTAGGAAAAGCATGGATGGTGATCTCGCTCCAAATGTACAGAAGCTCCATAAACTACTCCCTTTTCTCATAACCACCATTTCTAAGGAAGAGCAGCTGACACTTTGCGGTGCCTTTCCTAGGGCGGTAATCGCTACCGGGATGCCCTTCCTCTCCTTCTCCTCTTGATGAATTCCTACTGACTTTGAAGTCTCTGGAGAGAACACCAATTCTTCACAGGGCAGGCACAGAGTCAACTCATTTTTGTCTTCTTCCCTCATGCAAATCAATACCTTGGAGGTAGATACCCCAAAACTACTGTGAATTGCTAACTGAATTGTAAACCTGCTCCAAATGCCTTCACAAAAACAGATTCCCTGCAAAGATAATACAGGCTTCAGATTTATCTGTAAAATCAACACCAGTGAGTTGTTGTGAAGATTGTAATGATGAACATGAAAACCTTAAGGTTCTGTGCAGCACATACTAAGAGACTAATTTATGATGGATCCTTCTCTCTTTAAAAACAAGTCTCCACTATGCCAACCCTCTGCACCACCTACCTATTGGAATGACTCAAGGGACTTGCACCAACCTTCCTTTCATAGATCTCCTGCTCAAATGGAGATTCCACCAATAATAGAAGGGGCAATTGTGGAGCCCAGGTATACAGTACCAGGATGTTCTTGCTACTTAGTAAGTTAGGACAAAGTACAGAGAAGAGCGAAATGGACTGAAGGCAGGACTTAAAATTAATTTACAAGAGTGGAATCATGGCTTGTCCATCACTGAAGTGTGCAAGTTTAGTAGCTGAAATCATGGGACTGCATTTCCCAACTCTGCCTTCTAAGTTCCAGACAAAATCCTAGCACAGGTACCCAAAGACCTAAAGAAGAGGGCTATTACAAATTATCCCAACCATAGCCGAGTTGCTTTTAGCTTTTTATTAACAGAGGAGTCATGTTATACATATAGTTCGAATAAACTGGGCTATGGTCTCTAGTATAGGTTTTCTTTGCTGCGTAACTAGATAGATGTGAAAGAAAAATGAAAATGAAGAACAAAAACATGACACCCAGCTAAGGTTTGGAAGCCTTCTCCAAACCTATCTTTGGAAATGGAACTAAACATGTTACTTGGACTAAACACAACATAAGCTCATATAAATTACAGCTCAAGCATTTACAAGTTAGCTAGAGAATGTGAGAATCTGTTTTAAGTTCCTTCCATTCTTTGTGCAAAAAATAAAAAAGTAAAAAACAAAAACTCAGTCTAGTTCTTAAAATGTTATTTGAATTTTTCTGCCAACATGAAGGGAAATAATGATACTAGTCAAGTATGGAAAACATTGCCTTAGCAGCTATTTTTAGACATACTTTGGTCTATATTTAAACAAGCAGTAGATAGCCCACATATGTATGTTAAATTCCTAGATGTGTCTTAGAATATTAGGCTCCCTTACCTCTGTAAGTGGTGTTGTAACATACTATCTTCTACTTACACTTTTCACTAAATTAGTGACATTTTTCTAATTATGATCAGAGTTATGTCAGATTTTAAAACCATTGTCCATGTTTACTTATAGATAACTGATTGAGATAGACTTTATATAGTAGCTCAGATGGTAAAGCATCTGCCTGCAATGCAGGAGACCTGGGTTTGATCCCTGGGTAGGGAAGATACCCAGGAGAAGGAAATGCAACCCACTTCAGTATCCTTGCCTGGAAAATTTCAACAGAGGAGCCTCGTAAGCTTTAGTTCACAGGGTCACAGTCACACATGACTGATTAATACACACAGCATCCATGATGATCCTAAACCAAATCACCAAAAACTCTGCTGATAAATGATGCCAATCAAAAGTCAATGGCAGACAGAAGGGGTGGTGCTTCTACAAAAAGAAAAAAAAAGAAACATAACTAGTGTGTGGAGAGAGTCTCTTCAAATATGAATGTATTTATGACAGATCCTATACCATGCCTGGGAATTAGACATAAATAATTACCCCATTCCTGGCAGGCATTTATAGTACTAATTATTCTGTTTGTCAAAAAGCCAATTAATCAAACATCTAATACTCAGGTTCTAGGCTCAGTATGTAGGTATTAAAGTGTACCTACCTAAAATTCATGCCTTTCTGGGTTTCTATAGAGTAAATGTAATCATAGACTTCTCTTCTTTCTACTGAGCAGGTTCTCCCATTTCCTTCCTTTATGGAATTGTCATTAAAGTAAATTTAGCTATGGATATGGCCTCTCTCATCCGAAGTGAGTAATTTGCATCGTTTCTAACTTTTGAAAACTAGATCAACATTACCACCACACTTGTTACTTTTTATGTCAGCAAAACTAATCCATTATTTCAGAATTTCAATATGTAAACAGTATTATTTTAATAAATGCTTTTATTCCAATTGGGCCCAAGCTTGGGGAAATTAATGAAGGATTGTTTTTATGGAAAGAACTTTTTGTGTTTCCTTTGAAAATGTCACAAAGTCATCAGGGTTGCTTTAATTATTTTTGTGATGATCAGAATAAAAATGTAGTAAAAGTAAGTTCACATTTTTCCTAGGATAACACTGGAAGTGCATGACCTAGGTGTTCTGAGATCATAATTGGGATGTTAAGGCATAAGTGGGTCCCAAGCATGAACAAGTTCTTGCATATGCAATGGCTGGGCCAGCCTTCACCTATGTGTAACATTCCTCAGAAACAGAACCTGTGAACATAAATCTTCTCCTCCAGCAAACTTTCCCTTGGGTCAGAAGTAGACAGGGAAATTCACCCTGACCTTGCTACGTGGTGAAAGATACCCAGTGAAGATCACCTTAAGTGCGTCCCTTTCCTTATCTATTAATAACATATTCTCATCTTGTTTCCATTCATTCACAGAACTGCTCTTTTTCATTTTCCACATCTATCCACCAACCCCTGCACATACTCAACCTGGCTCTCTTCTGCCTGTGAATATGTTTCTGTGCAAAGTTAAAGGAAAGGCAGTGGTCCAGAATCTGTGTTCTCTGCTGCTTTCTGCACACATTGGTAATTCTTACCTTGATCGAACCTCATGTTATTTTCAACCCAAAGCCTTTTTATTTGATATAAGATCACATATCCTGGAAATTGAAAGCAGACACTGAGACTCTGACCAGTAATGGAAATGGTGTTATCATCCATGTAGAAATGTTACATGCATCACGATAACCCTGAGATAGGAAGAATAATCTTCCTTGAGAATAATAGTGCGGATTTGAGTCTTTGGTTACCCTCTCAACCTGTATTAATACAACAGGACTTTCATTCATTTTGACATTGTAGAGAGAGGGCAGGGAGAGCTACACCAGGAAGTAGAGGTGGGGGAGTAGGAGAGAGCTGTTTTCCTACTGTAATGGAAGAAAAATGACAGCCTGGTTAGCTTCAGCTGGAATGTAACATACCCACAGTTTGATCACCCTGGAGGCACATTTTGACATAACAACAAACTACTGAGAAAGAGCCACTTTTATCTAGGTCAGAATGACAGAATTCAAAGTGTTAGAGCCTAGAGGGTAAGGGGGGTGGTGTGAAACTACAGTTTAAAACATCAGGAAGAAGACTACAGTCGAGACAGAGATTTGCATCAAGTCCCCACACTGCCTCATGGTTTTCATCCAGTTCATTGTAATTGCTCCATTGGTTTCTAATGGCATCGCATTTTGATTTCAGCATCTACCAAAATAAAATGAACCATGTGTTATGACGACGACATTTATAATAAGATGCAGATGGTAAAGGAAACAGATGCCTCTGACATCATCTGCCATTAGCCTTCAACTTCTGCAGACACCGGCAGTCTGGAGACTCATTCAAAGGGATGCAGGATAAGTCAGGCAGTTTTCCAATTCTGTTTGCACTCTAAAAAAACACTGGCAGCAGCAGCACTGCTTTGACTCATACAATGATAATTCCACAAGGATAAATCTGATTTTAAGGTGGTCTCAGGCTTTGGCACAAAATTAATCATTAGGACGGGGGCGGGGGTGAGGGGCGCCAGTGGAATCACCACGAATATCAGAGTTTAGCCATTAGTAACTACTGACTGTTTTGCGTGACAGTGGCAGAAAGGACAGGGTGGGAGTGGTAATGGTAAACAGCTGCAGTTTCAAGGAAGCAAGAATGAGTGGGTTTTAAAGAGACAAGAGGGCCTAAAATACCTTACCAGCCCTTGCCTTGGCATCCACTGTTCCAAGACTGATTCCTTATGACTTCTAAGTAAAAAACTTTAAGGAGGATTTTCAGGTCACTGTTTCTGACCAGAAAAAAAAACCACCCATTCAGTATTTCCATCTGTATTTTCCAGAAGGGATCCGATAATTCCGATAGGAGCTTTCACCATTTCCCCAGTGATATCTGTGAACAGTCTACACAGTAAAAGGATTTGTGTGTATGTGTGGCGTGCAAGATAAATGTATTGGGACACCTTCTAAAAAACTAAGAAACTTTTGTATTTCATCTTGAAAGCAAGAGGCGCTTGGGTAAAACATCAACTGCCAGGCTTTCAGCAGTGCATGAGGTTCTGGGCTAGATCAGCTGAGTTACAGATGAAGCAGAAAGTTAGACAAAAACCTTTATAATCCTTCTATCTCCCCTGACCATGGTAATATAACTTCATCTACACCTCTGTGGCAGAAACATCTTAGCAGAAAAAAATTCAGAAACAAAGGCAAGGAAAGTGGTGACATAAAAATAAATCCTGCTAGGCCAAATATGGTGCTTATTTTTAAAATAATCTCTCTCTGCATGTAACGAATTGATCACAAACACACACACAAACACACACAGTACAAGAATAAACAAACTTCTAATTCATATCCACAAATTGGGTTGGAAGGTATTAGTGCAAATCTCTGCTGACCTGCAGCATTCAGTCCATAAACTTTGGGTATCCTAGACGATCCATCAGCGTCCAGCAGATGTTCTCAATCAGTTTAATGTCATCCTTCGGCAAGTTTCGTTTCCAAACGTTAGTATTAGCAGGTGATATCTCCCCTTCGTAGGGAAGATAGAAAAGGTTCGTGGAGGTGGCAAACAATATTTGGTTTAAAGTAGCAGGAGATAAAGGAATTCCAAGGAAGGCAAAAATCCTTTCCGTGGTATTCTGAGGGAAATGCACAAGATCTTCAAACTTGATCAATTGGCAGCTGGTGGGCAGCAGGTCTGCATTTATCCTCAGGGCAGCGGCCGTGTTTGCCAGCCACGCATGGGCCAGCAGCGAGACTGGGTGAGGTCTGGATGCCAACAGTTCCTTCCGCAGCAATTCATACTCCACAGCATAGCCTGAGTTCAAGGTACAACGGCCTGCACCTCCCTCCGTTTTAAACAGCTTAGCTAAGTGCTCTTGTACATTCTTCAAAGAGTAAAGGCTAGGTTTACTACTGTACAGTATGGAATAAACCCACGCCCGAGGGTCCCTCACCACGTACAAGGCCTTCATGGAGGCTCCCAACACCTCGTGAAAGAAATGCAGCTTTAAGGTCCAGCTTCCGCTGCCCAGGCTGAGCACTGGCCGTGCGCTGGGGTAGTGGACCAGGTGTCTTCGCAGAGCCCGGACGTATTCAGCGTCTCTGTCAAAGGCGCCTTTCATTCTGCTTCTTTGTTCTGCCAGAGACTCTCTCCTTTTCAACTTCCTTTTCTTGTCTTTATTCATGGTAAAATATGGGGCCAGTTTCCCCCTACCGGGTTCATGCAGATGGATGTTCTGCAAATGGAGTTTTGTGTCTCGGACCAAGGACTGCAACCAGCCTCGGAGTAAACGGAAATGCACGCTGTGGACGTCGGACGCCGTCCATTCACAGGCGTCCACGAAGGAGTCGATTTCCAATTCCGTTTCCGGGATATCAATGTAGGTTGTGGGGACCCGGATGTAGAGGAAGTCACTACTGTTGAAGAAGAGTTGTTTGAGAATCTCGGCTCCGGAACCAGGAAGTGAGGTAATGACGACGTCTGGCGGGTCTGTGCGCTGGCCACCCGGGGCCGGCGCCTGCCCGCTCGCCTCGGTCTCCGGCCTCGCCCACTTGGCACAGATGGGCTGCGTGCAAGCGCTCCACACGTCCAGCAGCTCAATGGACCACAAGGCAATAACAAGGATGAGGATCCACCGCATAAGCTTTCTAAAAGAAAGGTAAAACCGCCACTGAAAAGTTAAGATCACCAGGCCGATGCACAAAATCAACCCAACTGCTACATTAAATTTAAATCCAAAAGGGAAAATAACTCTATCTCGTCTCATGGGCTTTACTATTGCCTCAGTGCCCAAACCGAAGCGGGTTACTTGGGCCTGATCAGCCACAGTGGCAAAGCCGCCAAATCCCAGGTAGTCAAACCTTGTCTTCAAGTTCTGGTAGTCAGTCACGATCGAAACAACATGGTCGGTGTTATTGACATTGAGAGAAAGCTGAAGTCCAGAATTGGAATTATCAATAAATTTGCAGCTGGTAACATTGACATATGGCCCATAGAAGACATATGCAATTCTTGTAATTGCGGATTCCATCTGAAATGTAACATTGACAAACTGAGTCCACCGTTTCTTAAATTCAGCGGCTTGCTCTGCTTCCTGTATACTAGCAAGGGGGCTACTGCCACGATGATCAAACCAAAACATCTTGTAGTGAGCATCCCACACGTCCATCAAGGCGCCGTTATACTTGTTTGTGAACCTATATGGGATGTACTTAAAATCAATATCCAGATTATGGAAGAAGGCACTGACAGATTTTATTGGGGAATCTTCTTGCTTCTCGACATGATCAACAACTAGCAGAGTCTGAGAGTTTAAGAGAAGCAAAGCCCGATACACGCTTTTCAGCTTCATTGCTGAAGAGTAAGCTGACACGGCTTCCCCACTCACAAATATCATGTCCCGGTGCTGAGAGGCAGTAATGATTTCCCCGGCTGCGTCACCAACCTCCTCGCCAGTCCACTTGAGCCACTGTGCACATTCTCCCAGCTGACCTTCCCAGGGCTTATTACACTGGCTCGTGGGGGACGGTGCGAACACCAGTACGTTGTTCAGGTGGCTCAACTTAGGTCCATAGAGAGCTTCGGAAACAAACACCTGCCCGTTGGGGGCAAAGGTAAATGAGTTCTGATCCGGATGTTCATGTCCAGGGTTGAAGCTCCTCCACCCATCAATCCAGGAATATGGCTGGAAGTGAACTATGTCATACACAGCACGCCCTCCTAGCTTCCCAGACTTAAAAGATACAAAGGTATTGGTCTGTGTATTTGGCAGCCCGGCCCCATAAGTGACCACACCCCAGTTAGGGAACAGATGCATTTTTGCAGTGCCATATTCTGCAGGAGGCTGTGGGGTGAGCTGGGGGTCATACCAGATGTATTCAGTGTGAAGGGTACTCCACCTCTGGGCGGTGGAGGGGACCATGGGTCCATCTTTAGGTCGGTGCCTTCTGATTTGCTGAGCTAACCAATTTCCAGCTCCATTCTTTAAGACAAACTTATCCAAAAAAACTAACTGGCTCTCAGGACCATAAAACCAGTTATAATTGGAATCTGCTATCCCCACGGTCCTTTGGAAGCCTGGCAAAAGGGTGGCATAATAAAACCAAAAGTGCGTTTTTAACCAGTTGTTATCCAAGTTGTTGATATTAAAGTGGCGCTGGGCGAGAAAAACATACTGTGTGACTGATTTAGCTGTGTAGCTTCCATAGGCCACACCTTCATCCAAAGAGCCATCGACAATGTGATTCAACAGAAACATCGTCTTTTCCATCACATCTACTACAACCTGTTTCCATAGATTTACCTTAGTCCCTTTATCTACCCCAGTCACCAAAGCCCCAGTCAGCAGTGCTATCATGTTAGTAGCTTGGTGGTTGTGAAGAAGTTGTTTGCCCCAAGACCGGACCTTAGAATACTCATACATTTCCTCAGTAATAACCCATATTTTTTCTAGGTATTTTTGTCTCCGACGACCATCTAATAAGTTATATAAAAAGTCAAAGGCAGTGGCAAAACCTGTTAGGGAATGGCCAACTGGAACCTCATCCCCTGGTGCATTCTCCACCAGCCAGTCTTTGTAGCCCACCATCCTGTCCATGTATTCCAAGGCAAATTCAAAGGCAACTTTGTCTTCCGGGCACAGCAAACAGTACAGGGCTAAAGGAGGCAGATTGTTACCATAGATTTCATTCCACTTGGCAGCAAAATCAGCATGCTTGGGTGGAGGTAGGTAGTATGTTGGGTTTGACAGCATAGCAGTCACCGCACTTCTGATCGCTCTAAAAAGGTGCAAATGGGTTGTGCGAGACTTCTGTCTCATTGCTTGGATCTCTCCAGCATCAAAATACAAACGTGGATGAAGCATACTCTTCTTCAGTCTTTGATTGGGTCTGACATCTTGCACTCTCTGTGTCTTAAATGGATCTATGTCATCTGTGAAAACTGCCCAGTCAGAGTAATTGCTCACAGATTCCTCCAAAGTAGAGAAAGCAAACATCACTAATACTAAAAATAAGCAATGTCCTGTAAACATTAACGCCATGATCCATCGGGGAGCTCCTTTCCTCAGGCATACATGTCAAATGCAGCGCTCAATGTGCTTCCTATCTGCTGAGTATAAAACATACATTTAAGGCCTTGATAAAACAAAGACTGTAAATTGTATGTGCTGTGAAATCCTGCTGACATTCAGCTCATTCAAAGTACAGTTGCCAAAAAGAGAAAACTTACACTGTGAATCTGCCTCCCTGATGCAGTGTTGCTTCCAATAAAACTTCAAGGAATGTTAAAGCCTCTGATTTTCCCATGTCACACAGCAAACAGGAGTGGAGACAGTCAAGAATACTATGAATTCAAAAGTTACTTCTGTGACAGAAATCTACCTAACATGGAGAGTCAAAAACCCCACATTGTAAATTAAAAAAAAAAAAAAAAGCACTCCAGAATCCAAACTAAGAAGTCATTCTTGGCACAGGATACCATCATTGGTGATAAGATCATCATACAGGTCTGATGCCTTTGTCTGTGTGCTCTCAAAGAAGTTGAAGTACTGAAATCCTTGGAGCAGACTGGGTTGTTACTCCACTCAGCTTTTTACACTTCTGGCTGTGAGAATTTTTTTTTCTTCCTCCATTTTTGGGAGAAAAACATCCTCAGCAAGTGTTCAAAGTCCTACTTGGTTTTAAAACAATCCGGACTCCTGCCCTCATTTCCAATCTGTCTTGTTCAGGCTTACTTACTCATCAGCCTATTATGACCCATCTGAGAAAGCATATTCTCATCTTCTTTTATCAGCTTCCAACTATGAAAATCTAATCTTTGCAACCACCTAGGTACTTCTTTTCCAATCATGAAGTAACCACCAACTGGGAAAGAAAACTCCCCTTTCACCAACAGTGACGTCTCTTTTCCGTTCCTTTTTCATGACACTGGAAAAACAAAACAGAAATTTTGTTCTGGGGGACAAAACAAAACAAATATTCTCTGAGGCTACAGGTATGCTGGGACATAATTGGAAGATTTAAACGTTCTACCATCTCCTGATAGAAATTTTGGAATGACATTAAGATCAGTTTTTTAACACAATTGAAGTTACACTAAATGATTTCTTTTCTCATACTTGTCAAAGCACATATTAGGATAACAATGGTGGTAGAAAACAAGCGGCTACAAGACGTAACTTTCCCAAGAGTATTTATTTTAACGGTGGCTTGCTTTCGTAATTTAAAATGGTTTTACTCAAATACAGTCAAGAGAAGATTGAGTACCGCTGTCATTCTTGTTTTGATCACGGAAGACTCAGGGACAAAAACCCGAAGTTGAAAGGACCATTCTATGATTCTCGATGAGTGTTTAGCTTTCAAGGGCTCAAGGTGTCTTTGCCAGAGAACTATAATACTAAGCGCAGTCACTTTTGTCTAAGGAGAAATCATGACAATATGTGGGAGCGAAGAACGCCGGTTCTGCTCCAGTCTCCCTCCCGAAAAGCCTGGTTTTCCATCCTTACAAGAAGCCACCAGAGGGAGCTCAGACCCAAACCCGGACTCAAGGAGCAGCTTCGCGGCTGCCCGTCTGGGTTCCGAAGAACCTCACCAAGTTTCAGTCCTGGACAAGTCTCCTCTCTGTGGGAAACATGAACGCTAGGAGTTTCCTGCTCCCCTCCGCCTGTTGCATTTTGTGATTCGCTTCCTACGAACATGCCAGCTCCATCCTCCGCTCCCCATCCCGGAGCCCTGGCAGTGGTCTGAGCACAAGAGACCCCTCAATAGCCAAGTCCGCTTACCTCGGCAGATCTGGACGGGGTGTCTCCGGGTGGTGGTGGGCCCGATTAGAAGCAGGCGGAGAGTTGGAAAACACTGCTCTGCGTGGGACTCGGGCGGCCCGGCCCCCGCAGGGCTCCCGAAGCCCCCGGGTCCGGCGCCCCCGGCGCTCCAACAGGCTGAGGCCCCGCGCCCGTGCCCCGCCCGGCGCCGCGCGGACACGCCCGCCCTAGGGGAGCGCCGGACGCCCCCGGGCAGCCCGGGGCCGCGGAAGGCAGATCCGCGCGCGCCGGGCGCTCTCGGGGACGCCGTGTCCGGCGGGGCGCTGGCGTGCCCAGAACGCGGGGCTGCCGCGGCCGCCGGTGCTCAGTGCCAGCTCCGGCCGCGCGGCCCGGGGAGGGCGAGAGACGGCGACGCGGGCCGGGGGCGGGGCGGGAACGGCCGGGGGCGGGGCCTGGGCGGGGCCTCGAATCCTGGGAGGGCGAAGCGGGTGGTGGGCGGGGCGGAGCCTCGGGCGGGGAAGCGTGAGCACAGGCTACGCGGGAGATGGATCGGGGGCGGGGCTGGAAGGAGATAAGGGCGGGGCCGAGGGCGGGGCCGGCCGCCCCCGGCATCTGAACCCTAGGGCCCTCCGAGTGCGCGTGTTCCCGGCTGCCGCGGCGGCGCGCTCTCCCGGAGCAGCAGAGCCGGAGGAAGAGGGAGAGGGAGGGATTTGGGAGTACGAGGGTCCGAGGACCTCTCCCTGCCGGTCGAGTCCCGCTGCTGTTACCCCTTTGGTTGTGGGGAGAGGGACGACCTCACAGGGCTAGGAGTGAGAGAAAGATAGAGGAGGTTCTAGGCTGGATTACAAATGCTGGGGGACGTGGGGATGGGCGGGGTGACGCCGTGGGATGTCTGGGATCAGCCTTCAGGAAGAGCAAGGGCTGAGGAGAGGAATGTGCGGCAACCAGGCTGGGGTTGCTGTCATTTAGAAATGCAAAATCAATATACCGTATTAATACAAGACTGACTTCAGGAGCACAGATGCTAAAGATCAGGGGAAGACAAAAAAGACTAATCAGCCTTATTGATTGCAATAATTTCTCTGGCAGTGTAAATATGGAAAGGTATGTGACAAATAGGTGGAAGGAACCTCTTTCTTATTCAAGAAATGGAAGTTGCCGTTCAGTAAAGACCCACAGGCAGGAAAGACTGTGTGGCTCAGTTACTGTGACACGTGTGTGCAATTCCAGACTTTGGAAATCGTCGAGCAGCTGTAATTCCTGTGGGACTGGACATACTGAACCTCTCACTAACATCTGAGATTATACTTGGCCAAGAGTCAACCTGAGTCTGCCGTCTAATATAGTGAAATACCAGTTGTCGCAAATAAACAAACTCAACCCCGTTGGGGATTGGTGATGCCTTCAGTTTCCTCCTACTCCATTCCATTTTGGTAGAAAGGGACAGATATGTCTATTGAAAAATAAGTGTCTTGCTCTGATCACTTCGTGGTAAAACCAAACAGTAGACTGTTGCTAGCAGAATACATTTCAAAATAATTTACCCTGGGTGTGAAATATGGCCTCTGCCTCACAGTCAATCTTCTATTTGATCCCCTTGGGAACCCTCAGTTCAGTTCAGTTCAGTCGCTCAGTCGTGTCCGACTCTTTGCAACCCCATGAATCGCAGCACCAGGCCTCCCTGTCCATCACCAACTCCCGGAGTTCACTCAGACTCACGTCCATCGAGTCCGTGATGCCATCCAGCCATCTCATCCTCTGTCGTCCCCTTCTCCTCCTGCCCCCAATCCCTGCCAGCATCAGAGTCTTTTCCAATGAGTCAACTTTTTGCATGAGGTGGCCAAAATACTGGAGTTTCAGCTTTAGCATCAGTCCCTCCAAAGAAATCCCAGGGTTGATCTCCTTCAGAATGGACTGGTTGGATCTCCTACCTCTGTCCAAATGGCCAATCTTGCTTTTTGCCTGCTGCTTCTGTAACTATGCTTATCCAGCTCCTTCCTGCATAGTGTTCTCTGCCCCCGACACTCCAATTTACTGGTTGAAAGTTTTTCTGACTGTTGAAGTTCTCTCATTATACTTGTCCCAGCTCAGATGCTTAAATTCTTCCGTAAATACACCCTAGGTTTTCCCCTAACCACGCTATAGTTTTTATCTGTAAATATATTCAGCCTCATTTGTTTATGTGTCGTATTTTCCCTGGCTGACTACTGTGCTCTCCTCAAAGCTCTGTCAGGCCACGGTCAGTCGCTCAGCCCCTCTCATAAGGACTGTACCTGTGTTTGAAATGAGTTGAAGTGTCAACAGTTGGGCTCACGTAGAGCCTCATCCCATCCACTAAGATTCATTCTGAAACAAGTTTCCTCCTCCAACCTCTAGAGACAGAACTTCCTGTAAACATTGAGACTGTCCCTGTATATGACCCACGATGGAGAAAGATGACCCCTGGCTTCTAGCCTCCCTTACAGGAGAAAGTAGAGCTGGAGGAAAGAGGAGTCTTTGCCCAGATGCAAAGACTGTTATAAGTTTCTGCAAAGAGGAGCTTTAGAAAGTGACTAGGAATCCGTGTTAGTAAATACAGTGAGTAAATATGCAGACCGTTTCTAAGAACAAAATGTATGGATGGGATTCTTTTATTCTGTGAATCCAAAGTGCCTCATGACACAGAGCAAAGTGAACCATGGAGAACTATTTACAAACACTAACATCTGCCAGGGGAATATTTTAACTTCCATCCAAGCTTTTTCTTTTCAGATTTAACATCAATATGATCATTTTCACTTTACAGATGAATGCATTCCGGTACAGACATTATGACTCTCAGGTCTACCCTGAGTGCACCTAAGCTCTGGGGTGCAGCAGGCCTTTCAGCATTTCCAGATGAACTTTCAGGTTAATTCACTTTGAACTGGCATCGTCTCCCAGTTGTGAGTCTGTTGAAACTAAACAGGAGCTACAGCTGACCATTTCAAATCATTGGCAAGAAAGGGTGGTAAGTAAACAGTTCTGTGAAAAATGAAGAGCGTCCTGCTTTCTGTGAACTAAAAATGGATAGCTCCAATTATTACTCCTTCCACACATGAAGATGGTACGAAGTTAGTTAATTATAAACAATGCATCCAGCCACAGAAGGCATGAGGTATATATTATGTTATTGCTCATTAAAAATCTTTATGAGTGTGGCATGAGACACATATACAAACAGCTGCTAAATTCAGAATCCTGGAGCGGTTTCTTATTTTAATAGAAGAGAAGAACCATAGAGTCTGTCACTCTAACTCTAGGGATTTCCTGCTATATCCTGTTATATAAAAAGATCTTAAATCTACATGAGATTTTACTTGTGATTTCAAAGCACTTAATGAAAATCTTTTTTTTTTAAATTTGAATATCTTTCAACCCTACCCCCAGCCAGAGAAGGCAATGGCACCCCACTCCAGTACTCTTGCCTGGAAAATCCCATGGGCTGCCATCCATGGGGTCGCTAAGAGTCAGACATGACTGAAGCGACTTAGCAGCAGCAGCAGCTACTCCCAGCCACCCTACTTACATCAGAGATGATGCTTTCTCAACTAGATTCCCCAAAGCAGGAGGTTTCCTTTCCTCCTCCTTCCTCTTTCTTTCTTTTTTTTTCTTACCTTTTCTTTTTCTTCTTTTTGGTTTTTAAATTCTTCAGCACCTAACTCAGAGCCCAGCACTTTGTGTCGAGTGTGTATCGACTGTTGAACATGAATTATCACCCTCATTTTATGGCAGGCAAGGAAACAGTCTAAACATCTAAAGTGGGTTGCTGAGTTCTGAGTAGAACAGAAGCTCTTACTCTCCCAGTGGTACAGAGGACCTTGCCACAACACAGAGTCAGAGCTATGTCTTGGAGGGATTTAATTCAAGTGAAACCTCAGAAGGAAGCTGGTCAACATTTTAAGGAGAATTTCTGCAAGACATTTTATGTCTTAAGTAAATTCAAGTTCTGAGCCTTAGAACATAGGTAAATACTGCATCACCTTACAGAAGGATAAACAGCAAGTAATAAAACAAACCAAGAACTACATAAAGTCCCTTGACTGAAATCGTATTTGACCGTGATCTGTTACTCTGGTGAACTCTTTCTTAATAACTGGGACAAGGATATCAAGGAACTAATTGCTGTATGTTCAGCAGCTGACTGTGCACAGGTCTCCGAGGAGTAGGCTGGTGCAGAGCTCAGGCGTTTGAATCTAGGGAAGACTTAGTTATTCTTCCCTTAGCATATCTCTTCCTTGGCATGCTTTTGTCTGCGTGAGCTCAGATGCAGATTCCTTGAACCACTTATCAAGGCCAGAGGTGTATTTTATTGATCCATCAGCACTGCTGTGACTAGTTTTGCGCCAGAGTTTGGGAGGGTAGCAGCTCTATACAGAAACAGACACCAAACTTCAGCAGTAATAGGCCATGCCAATGATAAAGACAAAACCACAGATTTAAAGCAGGCGGTAGGATCTGAAAATACTCTTTCTGCAATTGCTTTGAATACAAAACATCTCAAAGTGACGGGGATCCTGCCTGCAGAGCTGCTAATGAAGATGTGTCTGAGAGTGTTCTTTGAGTTTGTTTATCCAGCTGTACAAGTCTGTATGACAGTTATGGGATTTATGAAAATTCAAAAATACCAAAGCCAACTTCTGAGGAAAGAAGTTTCCCTGTAAGTCCACTAAAACCTCGTGTTTGTAAATGAGACATTTTACTGCTACCACTTCTGCTTAAGTATAGTCCTGCTTTTCCTATGAAAGAAGGTTTTAGAGGAGATGAAACTTACTAAGGGAGCCCAGCGTGGGGCCCTTCCTCTTTCCCTCCACCCATCCCCCACCCCCACCCCGTGCATCTGGAACAGTGGTCTCTCCTGGGGACAGTTTTGCCCCTCAGCACCTTCGGCAAAGTCTGGAGAAATGCTCGATTGTCACACTTGGGGGTGAAGCACTGCTGGTATCTAGAGAGAAGAGGACAGGAGGGCTGTTCAACACCCGAAAATGCACACAACCTCTCCGCCTCTAACCTCAAAGAATTTTCCAGCCCAGAATGTCAATACTCCTGAGTTTGAGAAACTTTGCCCTAGCCCCCTGACTCTAAAAATTGATTATGTGCAAATGGTTAGTAATTGTTCAATTCAAGTCCTGAATTCTCCCCTGGGTTTTCAGTCAGCTCTTTACCACTGGTTCTTGAGCTAGCTGTTACCTAATTTGTCCACACATGGCTTTCTGTTTAGCCAGTACTGGGTCCATTTGTTTTCTCTTGACCAAAGACACTGCTGAACCCAGCTGTTTCACCTCATCTGAAAGCCTGGGCTAGGCTTCCAGGCAAAACTGGCAGTAAATCAATGACTTCAAAACAGTAAGGGAAAAATGTGACTTCAGGGTTATCAGAAATACCCTTCTGATGTTAAAAAAATCAGAACAAACACACACGGACACATACACCCCACAAACATCTTTTTGAATATCTGATTTTTTTTTTCCTTTAGGGCTAATCCATCCATCATGTATTCAATATTGTTCGCTTCATTGCAACCCTGTGGAGTATAGCCTGCTGGGCTTCTCTGTCCATGGGATTTTCCAGGAAAGAATACTGAAGTGGGTTGCCATTTCCTTCTCAGGGGGATATTCCCAACCCAGGGACAGAATCTGAGTCTCCTGTGTCTCCTGCCTTGTAAGCAGATTCTTTACTGCTTGAGCCATCCAGGTAACTCTCCTTTCGGACAGTGCTTTCAAAATTAAAATACTTGTACCCCCTAGCATCAGAAAGATCAAGGTGTTGTAAAAACATGCCAGTTTCTCAAATCTATCTGAGCCCTATGGATTAAGAATCCAGTGGTCCACACCTTTGAAATGCTCCTGGGGTGCACACCTAGTTTGGAGTTACTATTCTAGGACAAGGGTTCTTTTGCTCCCCACATACCTGTGCATGGGTCTCTGCTGGTTTGTCTGGATATGTAACCAAATCATCCCCAGGTTGACTGGAGCACAGGGATTACCAGGGATGGGAATCAGTGTTGTAGAATAACCCAGAGACACGTGGGTAACTACTTCACAGTGAGTTTATTTTACTATGCTAATTGTTTATTCTCACAGGAAAGAGTGATGTAAAGAGGGTTTCTAAGAGAGAGGAGAGAAGAATTAAGACCATCTGGGAACAGTGGAACTTGTATTGCACGTTTTGGGTCAGAACAATCGACTGGAAGGTAGCAGAGACGTTTGTCTTGGGTCCTTGAGTGGCCAGCTGGTGGTTCTTTATGGATTCCCCAGAAAGCAGTGAGAGATCAGCCAGTGTGGCAGGCGGTCCTTGTCTGATGTTAGCCTCGATGTCCACTCAGCTTTGTCACCCGAGCCGGGGCCACCTGCAGCCTGTCCTCACTGAAAAGCCCCTCGACGAAGGGAGGGTCGTTCTCTCCTTCCATCCAAGGCCCGGAGGTGCCTCTCTGTGCTTCTGAGCACTTGCTTCTTTTTTCTCTTTTCCTAGGAATCGCTTTACCAGATCCTTCACGGGGATCTGAATAAACCGGGCTGCCCCCATCATAAGTTTTTATCATCTTGATCCTACCATCATTTCTCCTTTTAGAACTCCAAATTCAAAGTCTCAGGAGAGAAAAGATGGCTGCACAGCACAGTCAGGGTTCTATCATGACGCACACAGTGATGGAAAGCAGTTCAAGGCCACCTAGTTCAAGCATTGCTGCAGGGGGTAGCATTTGTGGGTTTAGGGCATAAATCATTGCAAGAGAACAGAGCTGGCTCATATCTGAAAAGTGCCTGTTAGGAAATGACTCAACAGAGGGCCATACTCCCTCTTAGAGGCCCGTTGGAAGGAATGGACTTGAGGGTGGGTAGTCGAGGTCGGGGAGGTCGAGGTGAGGATGGGGCAGTGGAAGGTGGGCCGGGAGGTTGGCACTTGTTCAAAAGCGCCTACACGTTCATTGCACAATGTAAGCTCACTCCTCGTCGTCGTCCCTCTTTGAATTAAATTTACCTGATTCTAAGAATCACCTAGAAGATACTTGTTAAACATGTATAATATGAGATCCGAGTCCCTGCTTAGAATCATGAGGGTAGGGTGGGGAAGGGTATCCAAAGAATTCATGTTTTTAAATGTCATCTTGTCATTGCAAAACTGTTAAATTGTCCTTGGAGACAATGGCCCCCAACCTCTGAGATCTAATGCCTGATGAACTGAGGTGGAACTGATGTAATTATAATAGAAATAAAGTGCAAAGTACATGTAATGAACTGGAATCATCCCCAAACCATCTCCTGTCCCCCATCCATGGAAAAATCTTCCAATGAAACAGGTCCCTGGTGCCAAAATAGTTGAGGACTGCTGCTTAAAGAGATAACATGTATAAAATATTGCCAATTTCTTATGATAGAACATAAATTAGTTTCAAGTCTAGAGAGCAGTTTGACAGAAAAGGGAGGAAAAATAAGCTATATTTGAGTGAAGCTTTAAAGCTGTGTGGTCCAGTATAGTAGCTGTTAGCCATGTGTGGTTAGGTAAAGTTAAATAAAATAAAAAATTCAGTTCTTTCATTGTACTATCCATATTTCCCAGTGTGCAGGAGCCACTTATGCTTAGTAGTTGTAATATTGAACAGCACATATAGAGAACACTTCCTTTGCTGCAGAAAGTTCTGTTGGATAAGAACACAGAGGAGGAGTCAAGGAGAAAGATGGTGTACTATTTATGTCGGGGTACCCATCCTAGGCCTGTACAGAGTTGGTGGCTAAGTACCACAATGTTGATGACGTTGAGGTGTTGAAATACTGATACTTCTGATGATAATGACAGCATGTGTTACTTCCAAAAGATTCTATTGTAATCCTCCAAAGAACCTAAACACGGTGGGACCACACCATCTCCTTAAGTAACACCTATGGGTAACCCTTGATGGTTGTCTTGTGGAATTTAGAACCACATCTAACCTAAATACTGTGGTACCATACTGTCTCACTAGGTAACGTCCATGGGTAACCATTGATGGTTGTCATGTGGAATTTAGAACCACGTCTAGCCAGATGATCTGATTTTGCAAGGACAGACAGAAACCTCTATTTTTATATGAAACAATGTGATTTTTTAAATGGCTTTTTTTTTTTTGAAAACGCATGAAGACCAAATAAAATACGTCTGTGAGATGGATTCAGGTTATATAATGCTAGGTTGTGACTTTATAGAAGCTGGATGCACTGAAAATTAATTTTCTAATTTAACTATTTTCATCCAACTCCACTCCAGGAATTCAACTTCCTTTTTAATGCTGGAAAGAAAAGTACCGTTCTTTTAAATCATCTACTCCTATAACCCATCTCAGTCTGGAATAGTCCAAGACTGATGATATGTTTAAATAATCTTATTCATATCTGTAGAGATGTAAAGTTGTTCCATTTATTCAATAAATATGCACAAAGTGCTCAATAAGACATTCTGCCAGGCACTGTTTGGAAAAACTTTACAAGCAAGGAAAAAAAAAATCCTAGCCAAAGGGAGCTTATCTAATCTTATGGACAGAAAAGGCATAATCAAAGGTCATAATAGGTATTAAATGTTACTTTGTTGTTTGTATTTTAATCGCTCCTTCATGAGATTTGTCTTTTGAAGGCGCCTCTATGTCCTGCTGTCCATTATTTTGAAAAGCACATTCGAATTGACAAGGATGGAAGATCAGTAATGACTCAGGAACAGAGAAAGTGGATGAAACCTTTCATTTTGCAAGAAATCTCGAGGCTATTTGCATTTTCTCAGAGCTGCACCCCCCTCTGTCAGAATCCCTGGAGTCCAGCCAGGCACAAAATTCGCCGGATGACTAGTGCAGAAAGGAATCCTGGAAGCTCTGTTGCCGACCTGTCTCTAGACTTCCCAGCGCCCTGTGCTGGCAGAGACTTCCAATGGACAATGAGGGGATTCAGCAACAATGAATGCGGCAGCGCAGCTGTTTATCTGGGGACCGCTGGGGATGAGACGGAGCCGTTATCCCACACAGGCAGCGAAGCCGGCCACGGAGGAGGCTCAGTCTGAAAGAACAGGGCCATGCAGTTGGCATACGCCTCATTCTGAGCTAGAGATTTTAATCATAGGATTCAGTCAAGCCCCAAATACAAGATGAAAATCACTTCTCATTGATGCGTGCGTGCTAACTTGCTTCAGTCATAGCTGACTTTTTGCAACCCTATGGACTGTAGCTTGCCAGGCTTCTCTGTCCATGGGATTCTCCAAAAAAGAATCCTTTTTTGTGGGTTGCCATTCCCTTCTCCAGGGGATCTTCCCGAACCAAAGATCGAACCCACTCTCCTGCGGCTCTGTATTGGCAAGCGGGTTCTTTACTGCTGAACCACCAGAGAAGCTAGCCTCTCCTGGGTACTCATAATGAATAGAAAAGAGATGGACAGAACCATGCTTTCCAAAAGTTCTTGATGGTAAGAATCGCCAAAGGCACGCAGTGTGATTCTCTATGCCAAAAATGCAGATTCGGGGGCAAGGATGGAATCAGCAATCAGTGTCTTAGCAGATATATTCAGTGATTGTTACCGCCGGAGATGAAAGAGATACCAGAGGGGAAGGATAAAGAAGGCTTCTCTCCCTGTGATGGTGTGAGTTCCAGTTACCCATGTATGTCAGCTTTCATGGTGAGATGGTCCTGAATTTGAACCTGAGCTATAAGGTGATATTGTAAGTTGCTGTGAGACATGAGGTCACTTCTTTAACTTTTCTATCCTTGTCCTCAACTGTAAAAATACAATTGTTGTTTAGTCGCTAACTTGTGTCCAACTCTGCTACCCCATGGACTGTACCCCGCTAGATTCCTCTGTCCATGGAATTCTCCAAGCAAGGATACTGGAGTTGGTTGCCGTTTCCTCCGCTGCCACGGGATCTTCCCAACCCAGGGATCTAACCCTCCTCTTCTGCATTGCAGACAGATTCTTTACCACTGAGCCACCAGAGAATACTAATTTTGTCACAGGAAGTTGAGAATTTTAAATGAGAAAAGGCAGGTAAAATCCTTCCTGCAGAGTTTGGGGTATGTTCACTGAGCACTCTTTACAGTTAAAAAGCAATTTTACTTATGTTGTCTCATTTGGTCCTTTTATCAATCATGCAAATAATACATGATTAACTCAGTTTTGTATACTAAAAACTGAGGAAGAGACATTCTGGTGAGAAAACATATCTTGGGAGAGTGTGGCAAAAATAGTACACTGGTGTCTAGCAACTTGCTTTCTGAATTTGTCTAATTTTAAAGATTGAGAATGTTTTAAGAAAATATTGAATGCATTTTGCTGGCATCACAGGTAAAGACTCTGAGACCCAGTGAAGTAAACTAATTTGTTCAGTGTGAGAGAGATGGATGGACAAGTGGACCCAGAACTCAAGTTTTGCTTTCTTTTTTTTATTGATTGATAATTGGTTTACAATATTGGTTTGATTCCTGTCATACATCAACATGAATTATCCATAGGTATACACATGCCCCTTCCCTCTTGAATCTCTTCCAACCTCACACCCATTCCCACTGCTCCAGGCCATCACAGAGCCCCAGTCTGAGTTCCCTAGAACTCAGGATTTTAATGTCCATTCTGCAGTGTTGCTATTGCCTTGTTGAGAATGTGATTTCTCTCTAAGCAAATCCAGTGATGCATGTTTTAGATTTGCTTCTTTGATATTAAAAAAATATTAACTCCTTAGTCACCATTCTGTATGCATTCCAAAATGGGGCATTTTTTCAAGGGATTATCTAGCGTACAGTTGTACCAAAATTCTATCAGAAATTTTTTAAATACATAGATTTCTATGTCCACCAGAGATCATTTTTGAATCAGAATCTTGATGGGGAATGAGAATTTGCATATTTATCAAGTTTACTAATTAAAGTTGGAGAACTAGCTAATTAAACCATTAAGTCCTTGAGAACAGGAATTGCATACTTTCCTTCTTTTGTATTCCCGTCACTTCCAGCCAGAATTTTAAGCAGACACTTTGCACTCATTTAACTCATTGAATTGAATGGTGATAGAATCAAATTATGGTAAAATGATTTGATTATATGAAAATCTGTGATGCAGGTGTATGGATGAATCATTTCCAAAGATATATCATTTAAAAATTTGATCTGAATTAGAAGCATAATTTCTTGCAAGATATATTGTTTGTTTGGAGAGTGTGTGTGTGTGTGTGTGTGTGTGTGTGTGTGTGTGTGTGTGTGTACTCTTTCTTTCCTATATATATGCAAGAGGGAGATCAGAAAAAATTAGCCTTCAGACAAAAGGAAATCTAATTTAAAGGAGAGGGGAAAAAGCCCAAATATCATGCCAATTTTGAGGAACATGAGCTTGAATGTTAGTTATCTATTGCTGCATAACGAATTATCCCCAAACTTGGCAGTCAAAAATAATCAAAGGTTTATTTCCTCCAAATTTCTGAGGATTAACAGCTGGTAGCAGGGCTTCCCAGGTGGCACAGTGATAAGGAATCTGCCTGCCAATACAGGAGGTGCAAGAGAAGTGGGTTTGATTCCTGGGCTGGAAAGACCCCCCTCAGGAGGACACTGCAACCTACTTCAGTGTTCTTCCTGGAGAATCCCCTGGATAGAGGAGCCTGGCGGGTGACAGTCCACGGGGGTCGCAAAGAGGCAGACACCTTGGAGCACCACCACATCATACCGTATCTCAGAGGTCCTCAGGAGGCTGTAGGCAAGAGGTCTGTGATTTAACCACACTGTCTTGTCTGAAGTACAGTGAGGCCAAAGTTGGATCAAGAGAGAGAAACTGGAAAGAGCTTCCCATCTTCGTTATTCCCAGAGCCCTGGGGAGAAAGAGCAGGGTCTCTGGGGTGCGTAGTGAGTGGGCCACAGGGAAAGGGGGCAGAAGCTGTGGACGCGAGTGTTGAACGTGGCCTCTGGGGGAGGGACAGGTGATGCCAGGGAAGCAGGGTTAGGACTGCCCAGCTCACATGGTCTCGGCAGGTTCTGGACAGAGGGTCCTTGTTGTCTGGGACAATTCAGGTGAGTGTGTAGCAGCCCTGAATTTGAGACCCCATAGCACAGGTGGTTGGAATGTGGATTTAAGCTGCTTTAAGGGGAAGTGACTGGCCTCTAGCCAAGAACTCAAAACAAGACAGCATTTTAAGGACTATGTTACAGTCAGTCAGAATTTCTCACCTTGCTTCCTGAGCAAGCCTTTCCTCATTGCCACAAGGAAGATATGGGAGATCTTGGTTATACCTCCATATTCATGCAGACTTTTCATTTCTGTGGGCTAGTGTCCTTGGGAGTGGTGGTCTGGTCCCTGCTATGAACACTCATCAGTCCCTTCCCTTCACGACAGCTGTCATACGTGGTAACATCTCTTTTTTGATAACACTGAATCCATGGTGTGTTTCCAAGCTCTGAGAGGGGAAAAGTTCACATTTCTTGTGCATGGAATAGCAAGTGCAAGATACCTGCAGTGGGAGTGAGGTGGGCAAATGAGAAAAATAAAAAGAATTGTTTATCTGGAAAGAAGAAAGCTGAAGGTAATGTGACGTGAAAGAAGCTGGAGAGGGATGAAGTAGCTAAGCCAAGAACCATCTAATATACAAGGTAATACTCAATCCCATTTTGCCGTGGGTGGTCCTACTTTACATTATCTCTCCCAGCATCATTGCAAATAGTACATGCCATCAATCTTGAAAGGCTCTGGGGTTGGATGATGTATTTTATGGTCACACTATTTGAGTAAAGATTTTGGTCTTATCTTAATAATGATAGGAAGCTATTAGGGGTTTTGACCATAGAATAATAGGGATAACAGATTTGTTTTTTGCTATCTCTCTGGCTGTCATGAGCAGAACGAGTTAGAATGGATGACAGAGTGTACAGGGAGGCTGTCTACTCCTGTAGCTCGGAAGACGGGGCTGCTTAGACCATGTTGGTGACAGTAAAGATGTGCAAAGTGGCCTGATTGAAGCAAGAGGCCATCTCTCTGCATTGCAGTCCTTCTGTGCACCTCTGGGCAGCTGACTTCTTCTCTTTCCATGACAAGGATGAGCCTTTTTCATTCTCTTACAAACTTGGACTCCATCTCTACTTCCAAACATCTCTCTTTACCCTCAGCAGAGGAAATTGTTCCCTTTTCCTTGAAAACTAAACCAATAAACAAAATCTCTCTCATCATCCAGCTATAAGGTCTGTAAACCTGCCTACACCCACACAAAATCTCTCTTGTTTTCCGATTACATTGTGGAAGATATTACTCCTTTTATCTACAGCCAGTAAAAGTGAAAAAAGTTCAAGTATCAATCACTCAGTCACGTCCGACTCTTTGTGGCCCCATGGACTGTAACCCGCCAGGCTCCTCTGTCCATGGAATTCTCTAGGCAAGAATGCTCGAGTGGGTTGCCATTGCCTTCTCCATGGGATCATCCCAAACTAGGGATCGAAATGCCATCTCATTCATTTGCAAGCAGATTCTTTACCATCTGAGCCACCAAGAAAGCCCAGTAAATCCTCCTCTGATTTAGATTCTGGAAATTATCTGTCTACTCTGCACAGGACTCAGTGGGTCTGTTTTCTCACGTCTTACTCACTTTTTGACCCACTGTCTTCTGCTTCCTTCTTCGGCCATGTCCTGAAAGTGTTCCATCTAAGGACAGCTATGGCATCTGGAGATCTTTTCCAGGTCTCCTCTTACTTGTCATCTCTGCAGCAGATGATGTTGTCATTCACTCTCTTCCTGAAACCATCACTTACAATGGCAATTTTCCTGCTTTTTCCTTCCACCTCTTTGCAATCATTACATGTTGGAGGAACTTCAGACTCCTGGACCATCTTCTTACCCATCCTTCCTCCCCACCTCTACAATCTTACACATGTCCATATCTCTAATAGCTATTCATAGATTGTTGATTTCCCACTTTAATATATCCAGGTCAAGGAAATCAAATGCTTTCTCAGCAGCACCAATTGAATGTCTTGTAAGTGAAACATTCACAAAGCCAAGCTCAAATTTGTGATTTCCTCCTATGCTAAAAGTAACCATCTTCCTCACTAGTATTTTAGGGAGTGTCAAGGCTTCCCTGGTGGCTCAGTTGGTAAAGAATCCACCTACAGTGTGGGAGACCTGGGTTCGATCCCTGGGTTGGGAAGATCCCCTGGAGGAGGGAAAGGCTACCCTCTCCAGTATTCTGGCCTGGAGAATCCCATGGACTGTATAGGCCATGGAGTCGCAAAGAGTGGGACACGACTGAGTGGCTTTGGGCTTCCCTCGTAGCTCAGTCAGTAAGGAATCTGCCTGCAATGCAGGAGACCCCAGTTTGATTCCTGGGTTGGGAAGATCCCCTGGAGAAGGAAATGGCAACCCACTCCAGGATTCTTGCCTGGAGAATGCCATGGACAGAGGAGCCTGGCAGGCTACAGTCTCAAGAGTTGGACATGACTTAGTGACTAAACCACCACCGTGTACATCTAGTCACAAGTCAGGATACCAGTCATCGTTTACTTCTCCATCTCCAAACAAGTGATGTCAGTTTGATCCCCTGAATACTTACAATAATGATATTTGCTCTCTTCGCTGGCTTCCCTGGTAGCTCAGATGGTAAAGCATTTGTCTGCAATGAAAGAGACCCAGGTTTGATCCCTGGGTTGGGAAGATCCCCTGGAGAAGGAAATGGCAACCCACTCCAGTACTCTTGCCTGGGAAATACCATGGACTGAGGAGCCTCGTAGGCTACAGTCCATGGGGTTGCAAAGAGTCGGGCATGACTGAGCAACTTCACTTTCACTTTCACTTATTCTGTGTGGTAGCAATGAGATGTGTGGGTTCATTCATGGAAGAAGCAGATTATAAAGTCAACCTAGGTCAATACTAGGTTTTTGCCTTGAACACAGTACAAGGAGGCTGGTGTTTGTGGCGGTGCTGCTGAGATGATGACCCATCATTAATCTAGCTGCATCCAGAGGAAGGAGAGGTGTAGCAAGTTTCTCTATTGACGTTGGGCTGAGGCTGACAAATGGCCTTTAGGAAAACAGCTGTACAAGTGAGCTGGAAGAGGCAGTGTTTTCAGGAGGGAAGATTCTTTTCTTTTTTCACTTGTTATTTGGATTTTTTGTTTTTATTTGTATTCTTTGTATTCACATTTTTTAAGTGTATTCTAGCTAAGTTCGGTGCTAACGGCTGACCAGTGAATCACACAAATAAAGCCCTTGTCCCTCACGAGATTTATTGTACCATCAAGGGGGACAATAAACATGTAATTAAGTATAATGTTGCTGCTAAGCTGCTAAGTCACTTCAGTCATGTCCGACTCTGTGCGACACCATAGATGGCAGCCCACTAGGCTCCCCTATCCCTGGGATTCTCCAGGCAAGAACACTGGAGTGGGTTGCCATTTCCTTCTCCAAGTATAATGTTAGGTAGCAATAAATACTAAGAAAAAAATAAAGTTGATTAAGGGGTAACAGAAGCTTGGAATGTTCATTTAGAGCTGTCACCCCTCTTTGAGAAGTGACATTTAAGACCAAAAGAAGGGACAGAACAAGGAGAGAGAAATCCAGGCCAATGAGTCAGTGGGTGTACAGTCCTGGGGTCTGGGGTGCTGAGTTAGACTGAGGATCAGCTAGGATGGGGGTTGTGAGGATTTGAAGACCTTTGAGCACAGATACAGTCTGTGGCCCCTGGTAAGACCCTGGGATTGTGTTCTTGGTGTGATGGGAGGCTGTGAGAGTATTTGGAACAGAAACTGGGAAGATTTGACCTATGTTTCAAAGGAATTTCTCTGACAACTGTTCAGAGAATAAGCTTTGGTGGAACAAGAGTGACATTGGGGAAAGCCAGAGCAGGATGCAGAAATTCATCATTTATTAATAGTATCATGAGAAGGTCCAGAGCATGACCACAAGTGGAGATAAGAGGAAATTTCATTGGAACGTGTTGCTCAAGCTCCTGAGAGGCCATGGAAGGTGGATGTTTGCAGGAAATGGGCTAGCTAGAATATGCCACAGTAGAGCAAGCTTCAGCAATATGTGAACTGTGAATTTCCAGATGTTCAAGATGGTTTTATAAAAGGCAGAGGAACCAGAGATCAAATTGCCAACATTCACTGGATCATGGAAAAAACAAGAGAGTTCCAGAAAAAACATCTATTTCTGCTTTATTGACTATACCAAAGCCTTTGACTGTGTAGATCACAATAAACTGTGGAAAATTCTGAAAGAGATGGGAATACCAGACCACCTGACCTGCTTCTTGAGAAACCTATATGCAGATCAGGAAGCAACAGTTAGAACTGGACATGGAACAAGAGACTGGTTCCAAATAGGAAAAGGAGTACGTCAAGGCTGTATATTGTCACCCTGCTTAATTAGCTTATACACAGAGCACATCATGAGAAACGCTGGGCTGGAAGAAGCACAAGCTGGAATCAAGATTGCTGGGAGAAATATCAATAACCACAGATATGCAGATGACACCACCCTTATGGCAGAAAGTAAAGAACTAAAGAACCTTTTGATGAAAGTGAAAGAGGAAGGTGAAAATGTTGGCTTTAAGCTCAACATTCAGAAAACTAAGATCATGGCATCTGGTCCCATCACTTCATGGCAAATAATGGGGAAACAGTGGAAATAGTGTCAGACTTTACTTTCTGGGCTCCAAAATCACTACAGATAGTGACTGCAGCCATGAAATTAAAAGATGATTGCTCCTTGGAAGAAAAGTTATGACTAACCTAGATAGCATATTAAAAAGCAGAGACATTACTTTGCCAACAAAGGTCCATCTAGTCAAAGCTATGGTTTTTCCAGTGGTCATGTATGGATGTGAAAGTTGGACTATAAAGAAAGCTGAGCACCAAAGAATTGATGCTTTTGAACTGTGGTATTGTAGAAGACTCTTGAGAGTCCCTTGGACTGCAAGGAGATCCAACCAGTCCATCCTAAAGGAGATCAGTCCTGGGTGTTCATTGGAAGGACTGATGTTGAAGCTGAAAATCCAGTACTTTGAACACCTCATGAGAAGAGCTGATGCATTGGAAAAGACCCTGATACTGGGAAAGATTGAGGGCAGGAGGAGAAGGGGATGACAGAGAATGAGATGGTTGGATGGCATCACTGACTCAATAGACATGAGTTTGGGTAAACTCCGGGAGTTGGTGATGGACAGGGAGGACTGGTGTGCTGCAGTCCATTGGGTTGCAAAGAGTCGCACACGACTGAGCGACTGAACTGAACTGAACTGAGGAGGAATCACTGTGAGGTCCTTAGGGACCATAGAAGAGGCAGAATGTGATCGAGGTGGCTATCATGATTTCAAAGGAAATAAGTGTTTTTCAAGAACAGCAGATATAAGTCTAGAGCCAGTTCTAGCTCCTATATGAAGTTATATCAAGTCAGGTGCATCTCAGAAATAGTGTTTGAGAACTAAACAAAAATGTTGAAATTGTATGAGATCTGTCTCTTTAAAACACACCCCTCTCTGCTAGAAAGAAGAAAACAGAGGAAGTTAGGACCATTTATTTAGATGCTAAGAGCTGAGCCACAGGTTAAAAATAATTCCAGTTATGTTACTCTTTTGTCAAATAATTTTAAAATCAAATAGTACATTTAAATTAGACCAGATTTTATGTTTCTCCTTCCTTTAAAAGAGGGGAAAGAATCATGTAAAAGGATCTTTGAATAAAGATGTTGCAAATATTAGAAAAAAAGTAAACACAGAACATAAAAAAATAATTCAACTGTTTTCTTAAAAAGAGATAAACATTTAGCTTTAAAAGCTTCAATGGCACCCCACTCCAGTACTCTTGCCTGGAAAATCCCATGGACAGAGGAGCCTGGTGGGCTGCAGTCCATGGTGTCGCACAGAATTGGACACAACTGAACCGACTTAGCAGCAGCAGCAATGCTACTTTAAAAAAATGAAGATCAACTTCATAGAGATTATCATTTTATTGTTTCCCTTAAAATTACTTTTAATGCTATCCTGAATGTTAAATTCAGCATTTTCACTATTTGTACATAGATTTAATATTACTCTTCTGTCGTTAATTAACCCTCTGTCTAAATGTATAGGAATAACAATTTGACAGAAAATATGAAGACCACCAAATTTTCTTAACTTGTGGAAAGTAAGTTGCCTTGGCCTGAAGAAATTATCATTAGAAACTTTGCTAGAACCCGGTATCTTGTATTATGAGAGGTGGTTTGGATCCTGATTCAGAGTGCATGCTAATGAGGATCTTCCCATGCCAAGTTCAACAGGGTGGAACAAAATGTCATGAATGAACCCTAAATTTTTCACATATCTTTTGTTTATATTCTCCTTTTGGCAACTTGAAAAACTTCTCTCTTTTTTTTGTGAAAAAATAAAGAATAGTTATCACAGCAAGAAACTTAACAGAGAATTATTTCTTTTGAGCTTTGCTGCTAGTTACAGAGTTCCAACATCTCATGAAAAAACAGTGCATTTCTTAGAATGAAGATATATTTTATCCTACTGGTTTCGAATTGTTCTTCTGTGGTATATAGTAATTTAAAATCAGAAATTAAAAACTTTTATATGCATAATTTAAAAAGAAAATCTATGGGTATTTAAAAATGGATACAAATGGTCACATTTCCCCATTCATTTAGTTAACTTAGTTTCTGTTATTCTTTCTAGAGGCCATTATCTTTGCGTTATACTTGTGCTGTGAATAGCATTGTTCAATGTGCATTTAATTTGGACTCATTTTTGCTTCTTGAGTACGTATTATTTTTTAAAGCATGAAACCCAGTATAGCTCAATAGCTTCAAATATTTCATTTTAGTTTTTTGTAATTGCTATTTAAATTTTTAAAACCTTTTAAATTATATAATCAAATGACTGCAGCAAAGGAAAAAAAAAGCATTCTTCATTTTCTGCAGATATATTCTGTGTTTTCCATATAAAAGATTTGTTAATCTGTAATCGAACTGAACCACATGACCCTTAAAGTGTCAATTTAATTACATTACTTGCCCTTGTGAGACTCTAAGAGCTTTGAATATAGTGGTATTAAATAGACTTTAAAGAATCAAGTGAATTAGAAACAAATCAAATAATTCTTCAGTGGTCTTGAAGAAAACTACACACAAATACACACACATGCATATGTGTATATATATATATATATATATATAAATTTAGAAAAACTCTTTACTTGTAAGAATGTGAACTTCTTCTACAACAATGTAGATTATTTGGAAGTGAAAGGAGAGAGCTTGGTGTAAATGGATTCAATTTTTCAAAGTGCCTCCGTATGATTCCACTGTTTGTTTGGCATTATAGGACTCTTACTTTCAAAGCTTTGCACATACAGTAAACTTAGTGGTCTAAAAATAGTTTACAATTAAATTTACGATGAATCACAAAAATATTATATTCTACCTAATCAAACATACAATTAAACCTCTATAAATATTTTACATTCAAGTTGTTGCTAGATAATATAAGATTTTTAAAAAAATAAATCATTTTATATCACAATTATTGAGGATCATTTACTTTACCAAAATTTGGCTTGTTCAAGTCAACTAAGATGCTAAGACCTTATTCATGGGGTGTATATGAAAATAGAGAAGTGTAGAGAGTATTTTGTGAGCATCACAGAAAGCTAGAATTTTGTTCAAGATTCTGTGAAGATCTGGAAATTAGATATATTGACAATCTTGACCTTTATTTACTGGTTTTCTGCCATTATTTTTCTATGATTCTGCTTCTATGGCTCTTGGCACTAGGAGCTAACCCAGTCCTCTAATGGGCTCCTATTAATGAACTCCCCAGTCACTGGATCTCACTGAGTCACTCTATAGCCAGGGCTATCATCAAGGTCCTATTTCAGCTATACCAACCAGTCAGCTGTGACCAAGTGGACAGAGTTCTGTGGTCCAAATCCTGATGACTTGTTTGAAGACCCTTGAAAAGAGGTCTGTGTATGCAGGCTTCTTGCATGACTGTGTCATAGAGTAGTTCTGCACTTTTACTGATTCTCAGTCCCCAGATTTTTAGAACAGGAATGGACTCTAGTGGTGATATAAGCTAACCTCTCATTTTGTCCTGGGGAAATGATCACTGTTCCACTTGCTGATCTTACCATCTTGCCAAATTCAAAAATTCTAAACTATCATTATTTCAGAGGTTGCCTTTCCAATGCAAAGAATGAAATGAGATTATGAAAAAATAGAAAACTTTAGGAATAGTACAGCAGTAGACATTTAACTAAGTCATTGTTAGCGATTAAAGAGAATCAATGGGTTTCCCTGCTGGCTTAGTGGTAAAGAAACCACCTGCCAATGCAGGCAATGCAGGTTTGATTTGTGGGTTGGGAAGATCCCCTGGAGGAGGAAATGGAATCCCAGTCCGTCATTGTTGCCTGGAAAATCCCATGGGCAGAGGAGCCTGGTGGGCTACAGGCCATGGGGTTGCAAAGAGTCAGACACCACTGAGCGACTGAACATGCACACAAGAATAATCAATACCTATCGGACACGACTGAGCAACTGAACTGAACTGATGATATAAATGTAGCTCGGTTGGTAAAGAATTTGCCTGCAATGCAGGAGACCCCAGCTCGATTCCTGGGTTGGGAAGATCCCCTGGAGAAGGAAATGGCAACCCACTCCAGGATTCTTGCCTGGAGAATCCCAGGGACAGAGGAGCCGGGCGGGCTACAGTCCATGGGGTCGCAAGAGTCAGGCACGACTTAGCGACTAAACCAAACCAAGAAGAGCAGCAAAGGAAGAAAGGACCCTAGATATCCAGGAAGTAGATCTATCCCTAGATACCCATGGATTCAGCCCAAGACAAGTGTGCTTCTGGACAAAGCACTGGACTGGGTCACAATGCCATCCACAGCCTTGCCCAGTTAATATTGTAGGAATAACAGAGGTCATCCACTGAAGAGAAGGGCTCCTTTGGAGCTAATCGAATTACCAAAGAAGTCATGTTAATTATTACAATTTATGGGATTCTAGAATCATTGTGAAGTTGGTAATATTTTTTATAGCAAGTCCATTTCTAAGCAAGGCAAATTCATTTGCTGAGTGAGATTAAAGAAGGAATTGGAAAGGGAGACAAAACCACAGTCTGATTTACACAGCAGTTTTCTTTCTTTCTTTTGTTTTAATAATGCCAGAACATCCATTTGAAAGGAGAAAAAAATGAAGAACACATAGGCAATTTTACAAGAATAATGTCAGTTTATGGGTGTTCTTTTCGCCACCAAGTTGACCAGATATTTTTGTATTCTGGAGAAACTGTCTGTATAAAAATATATATTCTAGTCAGATTAGTTAAAACAAAACTACAGTATGTGCAGTTATCTGACATGGTGGCAAAGGGCATGTGACTGAGCTGACTTAACAAATATTTATTGCAAGGCTAAGATGGTCTAAATAATACAGGGTATTTCTTATCAATAGCGTTAGAGAGTCCCAGAATAAGTCCTGGTTACTGTCCTTGAAAATGTCACTGTTTATTCAAGGAAGAAAAATATAAACAAATAATTACAAATGTGAAAATAGAGTTACATTACCAAGCTAGACCCAGCGTGCTGAGTTAACCCCTGACTTTTAGGATTGGGGGCGGCAGTGGTAAAGAATCGGCCTGCCATTAGGAGACCTAAGAGACCTGGGTTTGATCTCTGGGTTGGGAAGATCCCCTGGAGAAGGGAACTGCAATCCAAGAATTCTCCAGTATTCTTGCCTGGAGAATCCCATGGACAGAGGAACCTGGCGGGCTACAGTCACAAAGAATTGGACACGACTGACCAGCTGAGCACACAGCACACATAGTTACTAGACAGGAGGAAAAAGGATGCAAAGAGCAAACTTAAACACTGAAACTAGAGGTGGTGGTTGTTAGTGGTAGCTCTTCAGAATCTATAAGCATGGTAATATAGTCTACCAAATGATAAATTCACTGATAGAATCTATAATTCCTACTAGAGAAATTTAGCAAACACAGCCCCAAACTGAAAATCAGTCAAAGAAATGTATAAATGAAAAAATAATTAAAAATTTTACGTGGGGACAGAAAGACATTATATATACATGAGATTCACTCATTTACTCACTCATATTCCATTTATTTAATGTTGGTAAAACACTTTAGAGACTCCACTTACTTTCAGGGGTCAAATAATTATGTGTTCTAAGTTATAAGAACATATACTCCATAAAAACATATTTTTCAAATTCTTCGCTGGCCAGTCTGAACAGGCAATATTTAACAGTGGGTTGGTAATTTTTTACCTTCAGATACAGAATCAAAAGGTTAAATAATGCAAAGGTTATAAAAGTATAAATCTAACAAAAGGCTATGGGCAGAAATTCTATCAATACTTGGTTTTATCAATCACAGTGAAGCCATTGATATTGGCTAGTATAAGGACTTTTCAGTTCAGTTCAGTCGCTCAGTCATGTCCGACTCTTTGCAACCCCATGAATCGCAGCACGCCAGCCTCCCTATCCATCACCAACTCCTGGAGTTCACTCAGACTCATGTCCATCGAGTCGGTGATGCCATCCAGCATCTCATCCTCTGTCGTCCCCTTCTCCTCCTGCCCCCAATCCCTCCCAGCATTAGAATCTGTTCCAATGAGTCAACTCTTCACATGAGGTAGCCAAAATATTGGAGTTTCAGCTTTAGCATCAGTCCTTCCAATGAACACCCTGGACTGATCTTCTTTAGCATGGACTGGTGGGATCTCCTTGCAGTCCATGGGACTCTCAAGAGTTTTCTCTAACACCACAGCTCAAAAGCATCAATTCTTTGGTGCTCAGCTTTCTTCACAGTCCAACTCTCACATCCATACATGACCACAGGAAAAACCATAGCCTTGACTAGATGGACCTTTGTTGTCAAAGTAATGTCTCTGCTTTTGAATATTCTGTCTAGGTTGGTCATAACTTTTCTTCCAAGGAGTAAGCATCTTTTAATTTCATGGCTGCAATCACCATCTGCAGTGATTCTGGAGTCCCCCCAGAAAAAGTCTCACACTGTTCCAACTATTTCCCCATCTATTTGTCATGAAGTGATGGGACCAGATGCCATGATCTTAGTTTTCTGAATGTTGAGCTTTAAGCCAACTTTTTCACTCTCCTCTTTCACTTTCATCAAGAGGCTTTTTAGTTCCTCTTCACTTTCTGCCATAAGGGTGGTGTCATCTGCATATCTGAGGTTATTGATAATTCTCCCAGCAATCTTGATTCCAGCTTATGCTTCTTCTAGCCCCAGTGTTTCTCAAGATGTACTCTGCATATAAGGGTTAAATAAGTAGGGTGACAATATACAGCCTTGATGTACTTCTTTTCCTATTTGGAACCAGTTCCATGTCCAGTTCTACCTGTTGCTTCCTGACCTGCATATAGGTTTCTCAAGAGGCAGGTCAGGTGGTCTGGTATTCCCATTTCTTTCAGAATTTTTCACAGTTTATTATGATCCACACAGTCAAAGGCTTTGGCATAGTCACGGTTCACGTATTGCTGAAGTCTGGCTTGGAGAATTTTGAGCATTACTTTACTAGCATGTGAGATGAATGCAATTGTGTGGTAGTTTGAGCATTCTTTGGGATTGCCTTTCTTTGGTATTGGAATGAAAACTGACCTTTTCCAGTCCTGTGGCCACTGCTGAGTTTTCCAAATTTGCTGGCATATTGAGTGCAGCACTTTCACAGCATCATCTTTCAGGATTTGAAATAGCTCCACTGGAATTCCATCACCTCCACTAGCTTTGTTCGTAGTGATGCTTTCTAAGGCCCACTTGACTTCACATTCCAGGATGTCTGGCTCTAGATGAGTGATCACACCATTGTGATTATCTGGGTCATGAAGATCTTTTTTGTACAGTTCTTCCGTGTATTCTTGCCACCTCTTCTTAATACCTTCTGCTTCTGTTAGGTCCATACCATTTCTGTCCTTTATCAAGCCCATCTTTGCATGAACTATCCCCTTGGTAGGGAACTTTTAGAAAGTTAAGGGCTTTTAGAAAAAATTAAAATCTAGAGTGTTTACATGTTTACAACAATGTCAGATTGTGTGTTGAAAAATATCATAGGGAAGAGCAGATAAAGGTATGAGATTAAATACCAAATACCTTTATCTGCTAGAACACAGCACCCCCCCCATTCCCTTCCCAAGATAACATGTCAGTTCTATGTAGGCATGTTGTATTAGCTATTTCCAGTTTGCCCAAGAATTTGCATTTCTAAGAAGTGCCCATTGACCCAGGTGCTGCCTTTCCATGGATGACACCACTGTGTATCATGCTCAGAAAGAGAATTTGTCTCATGCACCAGTGGTTCTCAAACTTTACATGCTTCATAACAGCCTACAGCCTTTTGCTGGGTCCCTGGGTTTCGGGAGACCTGGGTGGGGCTGATAAGTTACAGTTCTAACTGGTCCCCAGGTGATGCTGATATTGCTAATCTTAGAAACACTCTTAGAAAACTACTGCTCTAGACAGGAATGCTTGATTTTAAGTCAATTAATATTTTACATATTCCTCTCTGGCTTCAGGGTGATCAATGTGATGGTGAAAAGAATGCACTGAATAGGAAATTTTAGGAAGCCTTAGACATGAGGAAAGCTACTTTCCTGTCATTAGTGGCAAAGGGGATAGCACATATTTAGTTTAAAATGTGGGAGAAGATGTGGAATTCTTCCTCAGGGAGAGGGATGATGCAAATCAAAATTGTAGAACTCTGAGAAAAGTAAAAAGTCAAAAGGTCATGCATACTAAGTGAAGAAATTAACTTTAGAGCATAAATTGGTTTCTGGGAAAAAATAAAAGCTCACTTCAGTGATATGATAAGATCAATATATGTACATGAAAACATAACATTTCACTTCAAATATTTTTGCAATTTCAAAAATATGATAAAATATTTATACTCAGTGTCTGTGTTATGGGAAGGAAAGCATATAAACTCTTTGATTTTGTTTTTACTTTGAAAAAATCAGTTAGAATTTTTTGTATTTGTGTGTAAGATAATTAAATCAGATAAAATGCATTCCTGAATAAAAAGTTATTTTATTAAGCTCAGGAATTCTGTGGGACCCTAAATGTGGAAATCTGGGAAAGAACAACCATATGATAGTAGTGTGTGTGTGTAGCCCTCTAGGCTCCTCTGTCCATGGGATTCTCCAGGCAAGAATACTGGAGTGGTTGCCATTTCCTTCTTCAGGGGATTTTCCTGACCCAGGGATCAAACCTGGGTCTCCTGCATTGCAGATAGATTTGTTACCACTCTGCCACCTGGGAAGCCTCATTGTAATGGTAGGAGACCAATTCAGCAGGAGGCAGATTTAGCACCATTGCTGTGTGGTTTTACACAAAAATGGTAGTTTCCTGTCAATTCCTCAGAAGTAGCTCTGAGTTGCAATACGGTAAAGGGGGAGATAAATGTTGCCAAAATTTGCTTTGGTCCTTTTGTTTACTTAGTTATTGGGCAGCCACTCTATTACTTGTTTCCTACAAAATACATCAAGCGGTGGAAATATTAGAGGCTTCAGTCCCTGTTGGCAATGGCACAAAGACAGATTCTTGTTCAAGAACCTTAGTCTTTCTCCATCTCAGTCTCTCTAAAATCTCAGCCTTTCTCCCCCTTCCCTTCCACCTCCCTCTCTCCAATTTGTACTGAAGAAAGCTAATAAGTTATAGATTCTGAAGCATTTAAAAATGTATACTTAATGTAATTGCCTATCAAGCTACTACTAAATTAGGCATCTTTTAAAATAATGTAACTTCTATGCAGAGTACATCATGAGAAACACTGGGCTGGAAGAGGCACAAGCTGGAATCAAGATTTGTGGGAGAAATATCAATAACCTGATATGCAGATGACACCACCCTTATGGCAGAAAGTGAAGAGGAACTAAAAAGCCTCTTGATGAAAGTGAAAGAGGAGAGTGAAAAGTTGGCTTAAAGCTCAACATTCAGAAAACGAAGATCATGGCATCCGGTCCCATCACTTCATGGCAAATAGATGGGGAAACAGTGGAAACAGTGTCAGACTTTATTTTTCTGGGCTCCAAAATTACTGCAGATGGTGACTACAGTCATGAAATTAAAAGATGCTTACTCCTTGGAAGGAAAGTTATGACCAACCTAGATAGCATATCAGAGAAGGTGATGGCACCCCACTCCAGTACTCTTGCCTGGAAAATCCCATGGACAGAGGAGCCTGGAAGGCTGCAGTCCATGGCGTCACGAAGAGTCGGACATGACTGAGCGATTTCACTTTCACTTTTCCTTTCATGCATTGGAGAAGGACATGGCAACCCACTCCAGTGTTCTTCCCTGGAGAATCCCAGGGATGGGGGAGCCTGGTGGGCTGCCATCTATGGGTTCGCCCAGAGTCGGACATGACTGAAGCGACTTAGCAGCAGCAGCAGCAGCAGCAGATAGCATATTCCAAAGCAGAGACATTACTTTGCCAACAAAGGTCCGTCTAGTCAAGGCTATGGTTTTTCCAGTAGTCATGTATGGATGTGAGAGTTGGACTGTGAAGAAAGCTGAGCACCCAAGAATTGATGCTTTTGAGCTATGGTGTTGGAGAAGACTCTTGAGAGTCCCTTGGACAGCAAGGAGATCCAACCAGTTCATTCTAAAGGAGATCAGTCCTGGGTGTTCTTTGGGAAGAATGATGCTAAAGCTGAAGCTCCAGTACTTTGGCCACCTCATGTGAAGAGCTGACTCGTTAGAAAAGACTCTGATGCTGGGAAGGATTGGGGGCAGGAGGAAAAGGGGACGACTGAGGATAAGATGGCCGGATGGCATCACTGACTCGATGGACATGAGTCTGAGTGAACTCGGGGAGTTGATGATGGACAGGAAGGCCTGGAGTGCTGTGCTTCATGGGGTGACAAAGAGTCAGACACGACTGAGCAACTGAACTGAACTGAACTGAAACATCTGGTCTTTAAAAATTAGATCTGTATATTTATTGCCAAATAGATTGATGGGGTGGGGTATATTCCAAAAGTGAGAGAGAGTGTGTGTGTGTCTTATCAAAAAGATTCCCGGAAAGAGTGTGATTCAGTTTTCCTGAATTCTGTCTGGCTTCTGGAACATTGCCACCTTGGATCTGCAGACCTGAGAACAAGACTCTGGACCACAGTGCAGCCAGCTGCTCTCCCTAGAGAAATAAGAACGGTACTTCCTCCTCACTTTTTCTTATTTCTTTGCTGTGTTTTATATATATATGTGTACACACACACACACACACACACACACCAGAGAAGGCAATGGCACCCCACTCCAGTACTCTCGCCTGGAAAATCCCATGCACTGAGAAGCAAAGAGTCAGACACGACTGAGCGACTGAACTGAACTGAACTGATCTGAGAAGCCTGGTAGGCTGCAGTCCATGGGGTTGCTGAGGGTCAGACACGACTGAATGACTTCCCTTTCACTTTTCACTTTCCTGCATTGGAGAAGGACATAGCAACCCATTCCAGTGTTATTGCCTGGAGAATCCCAGGGACAGGGGAGCCTGGTGGCCTCCTGTCTATGGGGTCGCACAGAGTCGGACACAACTGAAGTGACTTAGCAGTAGCATATATACACACATTAACTAACTTTTTCTTCACTCTCTTCCGCTAATTATATGTAAATTATCTGTGAAGTGGTTAAATTTTCATATTTTTCTCATGTTACAGAAGAATCTCAAAGTGCTAATGTGACTAAACTAGATGAGGAAGAAATAATTTATTAGAGATTCTGGACTTGAAGCTGATCCAGAGGCTGATGAGATGTGGGACCTCTCATCAGAAAGTGAACCTGTTTTCAATTTTATAAGGAAATTCTATTTTCCTGGGGTGGGGGAGTGTAGCCTGCGGCTCTCCTTTTTTTTTTTTTTACATTTGGGAGAGTGTTGGTCTATGTTGGGAAGTTTTAAGTTTGGGCTACCAAAGGATGTTGAAATCCATCTTTGTATTTTGAGATTTCCAAGTATTTCCTGCAGAGAATCTAATAAGCTACATTTCCCAGTTTCCTTATCACCAGAATTTATACATGTGACTTGGGCCATGCCAAACTAACGTTCTGTTGGGAGACGTAGTTTGATAACACATTTTAGAGGAAATACAGGATGAAGGATTCTTCTGGTTTGAGTGATCTCGGGGCAGGGTTTCCTGATGGCTCAGTTAGTAAAGAATCTGCCTGCAATGCAGGAGACCTGGGTTTGATCCCTGGGTGGGGAAGATCTCCTGGAGAAGGGAATGGCTCCCTACTCCAGAATCTTGCCTGAGAAATCCCACGGACAGAAGAGCCTGGCGGGCTACAGTCCATGGAGTTGCAAGGAGTCGGACATACCTGAGCAACTTTCATTCACTCACTCAGGGGTGGGGAGATCCCATCAGGATCCTGGCCCTTCAGTAGACTCTGCTTTCCTTGTCTCTTCCAGACAGGATTCTGCAGGGATAAGAGGAACTAAGCTCAGTGACTTCTCCGCAGTTACCTTCTTACTTCCCTGTATAGTCCCTGCCACCCAAAGCCAACATTCCAGAACCACGCTGAACATATTTAAAAGCAAAATAAATAAATAAATAAATATATAAACCTCACAGGGAAAAAAAGCAGATAATTAAAAGATGCAAACATCACAGTATTTTGCAGTGCATGGGGAAGAAATTGGCCACATGCGACCTGGTGTGAGTTATTTAACCTCCTTCAACCACAGTTCTCTCAACCGTGAAGATAAATGGAGCCATCAATAAATACTTAAAGTAATTATGTATGATAAAGCCCAAATAGAGGTGCTTAGTCATGATCTTGGCGAAAAGCTCACCTTCTGTAAATGTTAGTTCCCTAATCTGACCCTCAGGATCAATTAAGAGCTCATACATCTGTTACAGAAGAGTAATTGACATAGGTGATAGAACAACACAGAAAGGGAAAATGAGTATGAGATGCAACATTTTTTCTGACCATTCACACCAAATAAGGGGGGGAAGACTGCAGTCTAAGAGAGTCTTGGTTTTCCTAGCAACGAACTGCCCATTTTGAGCAAGTCATACACTTCACAGGCCCTTAATTTCCTGTTCTGAGAAGTGAAGTGTTTGGGTCATCTGATGCCCAAGTCTCTTTCAGCTTTATGAAATTATATTGATTAATAGTAAAGATAAATTTCTCTATAGCAACTTGGATTTATTCCTTAGAAGATGAAGGCATAATTTAATTCTTACATTTGCTTTGTATTCCTTAAAACTGGATTTTTGTTTTTATGAGATTGTAAAAATCAAATTTACATAATGTAGCTCAGAAATAGGTATCCATCTATTCTTTGTTATTCTGAGCTAGCCTGAATTTTTTAAAAGAGTCCTCATTTTTCCTGCTTTTTATGTAGAGTAATATCACCATATGGTCACTTTGTAAGGATTTTTTCAGGTTTCTTGAACAATGAAATCATTAGAAATATGGTGAAAATTACTGTTCTTCCCTCACGCATTCAGGCAATAATTCCTTTGGCAAGTGTTTTAAGAGTAACTCCTCGACACTCTCCCTGCTTTAGAATGTTGAGAGGCAGCCTTGCTTTCTTCTTCAGTAAGTAAAAGAGAGATTGCAGATATTAAGAACCTCAACTTCTTATCTTATCTTTTAAAAACACTATAAGCATCTGACATACCTTTATGTCATTTCCTCAGGTCCCAGAAAATTGTTCTTTCAGATTAAACCTTCATCTGCCCTTCTGCTTTGTCACATCTCCTCTGGGACTTCATTCATTCTCTCCTCTCTCGTGGGACATAGTTGTGAGTTCAAGAGACCAGAGTCAGCCTCTATCACTACTAGCTGTAGTAGTGGACTTGAGTATATTTTTTAGGATTCTGTGCGTCTGTTTCCTTAACTATAAAATATGATATGATGTTTTGGAGGAGGGTTATTTATTTACTTTTTAATTGGAGGATAATTGCTTTACAATGTTATATTGATTTCTGCCCTACAACAATGCAAATCAGTCAATTATATATATATATGTATGTATATGTATGTGTGTGTGTGTGTGTGTATATATATATAAAGTGAAAGTGAAGTCGCTCAGTCGTGTCCAACTCTTTGTGACCCCATGGACTGAGGACCCTCCAGGCAAGAGTACTGGAGTGGGTTGCCATTTCCTTCTCCAGGGGATCAAACCCAGGTCTTCCCCATTGCAGGTGGATTCTTTACCATCTGAGCCACCATAAATATGTATATATACCCCCGCTTTGAGCTTCCATCCCCCTTCCCATCACAGAGCTCCAGGCTGATATGACATTTGTGTGTAGTAGTTGCTCAGTTGTGTCCGACTCTTCATGACCCCATGGACTGTATAGCCCTCCAGGCTCCTCTGTCCTTGTAATTCTCCTGGCAAAAATACTGGAGTGGGTAGTTGTGAGTATTAAATGAGATACTTGCAAAGTACTTGGAGGCTTCAATAAATATTGGTTATCATCAGATCTTTCACCTCTCCCTCTCATATAACCTGAACATATAAAGCACAGCATCTCTTCTACCATAAAGTATATATCTCTTAGCTTTTTGATTTTTATTTGGATAGTGCCTTTCAATCACTCCTTTTATTCACTTCTAAGCTACAAAGAGTTTATATTTGCTGATTTCACCAATCGATCATGAAGTCCTACTGATTTCATGACCTATCTCTAAAATGGACGTCCTCCTCTCTGTATCACTGCCCTAATGAATGCTTTTTATCATCTCTCACCTATTCTAAGCCAGGAGCCTCATACCTGCTTTAAATAGAAGTGAAATTTTATCCTAAAGAAATATATGATTTAGTAAAAGGATAAACTGAAGATATGGCCATACACATCTACAGTATTAACATTTGTTAAATGAATTACAAGTTTAATGACCTTCTATTACTAGATAATTTGTGGAGGAAAAAAGCAAGAAGCATGATGACAGAGCCAGTCAAATGTTGGGGACCATTCCCTCTAAATTGTTTGTTTATCGATCCAGGAGGCAAACAGATTACCTCCATTTATTGGAGAATGGATCATTTATAAACATTCTGATGCAATTTGCCCTTAGAATTAGCAACATTTAATTTTTATTTTTCTCCATAGTTTTTTTTTTTTTTTTGATAAACAGACCATTTATTTGGTAGCAGGATAATTTATTTTTGTGACTCTTTGCTATAGCATATAGCATTGAAGACAAAAAATGGCCATCATTCACTAGAGGAAGATTAATAAACTATGATCCTATTAATAATTCTGTTGTAAAGAATAAATTTTATTTATTTTGGCGATAAAACTCTACATCTTTAATAACATTAATGGCCGCTTCAAGGTGAGATATATAATTAGCTTTTCAGGTCTTGCATTTTATATGTGTCTTACTAGAGTCATCATTTTATTTCTATTTACTGGTTCAGAAAAATATTCCTAAAATTGGTATTGTACATTCACTGCCTCTATTAAACTTCACTCATAGATTGAACCTTTGAAATATGAATATGAATTCATATTTTACTAAAGAGTTGGAAGATAACTTCCAACACTTTAGTAAAATGACTCTCTTGTGTTAAATTAAGTCATTTAAATTCTTCTGTCTTTCTTGAGTAATACGAGGCTACCTTTTCTTGACCTACTATCTATCCTCTAATTGCATTTTGATTTCTTGATATTGGGTTATTTTCTCCTTCATGTTCTCAAAATCAGGGTCAGAGACTAACCAATTCTTTACCAACATAAAATTCAACATTTCTAAAATTTAGTTCACAATATGCCCTACCAAATACCATATCTTTCCTGTTTTTTGATAAAGAAAGTCCAGTCTTGGAACTGCACTTTATCACAAAATGGATCTAAGATGATAAAATAGTGAATTCCCAGTTCTCAGGTCAAGGCGGAGAGGGAATGAGCCATTTGGATATGAAGGAGTGCATGGACTTGGGCTCTGTGCAGAGTCAAGATCAGGCCCATCTTGGAAGCCGTTCCTGACAAAACACCAGGAAGCATAAAACCATCCTACCAGCAAAGCACCATTCAAGGACAATCCTGAGGGAACTGAAGCGGGGACAATAAACAACGTGCAGAAACAAATCGAGGCACTCAGGATTCGACAGCCTAATGAGGGAGATGTAGAGCAGAGGCTGGAAGCACACTGCAAGGGCAGAGAAGCTGTCCCTTGTCACGAGAAGGTGGCAGTGGACTCCAGCATCGAGATGGCACTCACATTGTGCTGTAGAGGAGAGAAGCACTTAGAACTCAGAAAACAGCTAATGCCAAGGGTAAAGCTCCTCTGCCAATTACAGCCAAAGACATAATTTTTGATAATTAATAACAAATGCTCTTTTCATTCAGTACTTTTAATTGGAAACTACAGAATCTACTCTAGCAAGATTGAAAAGCAAGTTTGTACTAAAGGAAATTAGAGAATTAACAGAATTTTCCAGGAGAGGCAAACAATCAGGCTTGGTGATTAGAGTCCAAAATAACAGAGCCAAGAGCTATGCCCAGCCACATAGTGAGACTGTCCTAGTAAAAATACCATCATTGCCACTTGGCATTGAAAAGGCCACCGAATGGACCAGCCATCCACCGCTGTGCTTGTCCGAAGACTGGCCTGATTGTTATGGCCATCACTTCAGGCTTCCCCCTTCCGCCTCCAGTTCTCACTTAAGGGCATCTATTAGAATAACCATGGTAACAAGGTGTCCAGTTGGAAATGTAGTATTTGGATATCTACTTTGGGAGGGTGGGACACATATGACATGAAACAATCAAAGTACTGAGTGGAGTTTCAAAAAAATGCTGGACATCCAAGCACAGCAGATGGCCACTTAATTCCTGACACACGGAAATGACCATTCTCATGAAAGGCATCCATAATGGAGCACCATGTGGACAGAAAGCGACTTCCTGGTGAGTGATGAGAGAAGTTGGAATAAACTAGACTAGCGGTTCCTGAATTTCATGTGCATGGAAACCATCTGGAGAGTTTGTTAAAACACAGGTTGCTCAGCCTCAGCCCATAGTTTTTGATTCAGGCCTGGGCTGGGCTGGGAGAGTCTCTAGTTAGTAACTAACTTCCAGGCAACCATGATAAGATAATCCCAGGTACACACCCTTTGAACCACTAGACAACCAGACCACAAACATTCCTTTCAGTAATAGCTGGTTTGCCTTTTCATACAGTTCGTGGGATTCTCAAGGCAAGAATACTGAAGTGGTTTGCCATTCCCTTCCCCAGTGGATCACATTTTGTCAGATGAAGCACAAGGTAGAATCAAGATTGCTGGGAGAAATATCAATAACCTCAGATACACAGATGACACCACCCTTATGGGAGAAAGCAAAGAACTAAAAAGCTTCTTGATGAAAGTGAAAGAGGAGAGTGAAAAAGTGGGCTTAAAACTCAACATTCAGAAAACAAAGATCATGGCATCCGGTCCCATCACTTCATGGCAAATTGATGGGGAAACAATACAAACAGTGAGAGACTTTATTTTTGGGGCTCCAAAATCACTGCAGATGGTGACTGCCATGAAATTAAAAGATGCTTTCTTCTTGGAAGTAAAGCTATGACCAACGTAGACACCATATTAAAAAGCAGAGACATTACTTTGCCTACAAAGGTCCATCTATTCAGAGCTATGGTTTTTTCCAGCAGTCATGCATGGATGTGAGAGTTGGACTATAAAGGAAGCTGAATGCCAAAGAATTGATACTTTTGAACTGTGGCGTTGGAGAAGACTCTTGAGAGTCCCTTGGACTGCAAGGAGATCCACCCAGTCCATCCTAAAGGAGATCAGTCCTGAATATTCATTGCAAGGACTGATGCTCAAGCTGAAACTCCAATACTTTGGCCACCTGATGGGAAGAACCGATTCATTTGAAAAGACACTCATGCTGGAAAAGATTGAAGGTGGGAGGAGAAGAGGCTGACAGAGGATGAGATGGTTGGATGGCATCACCAACTCGATGGACATGAGTTTGCACAAGCTCCATGAGTTGGTGAAGGACAGGGAAATCTGGTGTGCTGCAGGCCACGGGGTCATAAAGAGTCAGACAAGAAAGAGACTGAACTGAACTAAATAGCTGGTAAAATGTTCACAAATTCCGTCTTGATGCTGCATTGAAAATCAGTAGCAGAGGTACAATTTAAGTTATTAATAATTTTATATTTTTAAAATAAATAAACTTAAAATTACCTGTGTGTTTTTTAAAAACATTTTTTGAGGGAGAGCAGTTTTAGTTTCACAGTCACATTGAGAGGAAGATACAGAGGTTTTTCAAGTATCCCCTGCCCTCAACGTGCATGGCCTCCCTCATTACAGATGTCTCACCAGAGTGACCCATCTGTCACAGCAGGTAAAGCTACATTGATACATCCTTTTCCCCTGAAGCTTACCTTAGGGGTCACTCTTGATGTTGCATGTTCTGTGCATTTGGACAAATGTGTAATGGTGAATACCCATCATTGTATCATCACACAGGGTAGTTTCACTGCCTAAAAATCTGTGTTTCACAAGTCTTCCTCTTTCCAACCCCACCCCAATAACCAATGATCTTTTACTGTCTCCATGGTTTGCCTTTGGCAGAATGTCACATAGAGTCATATATTGTTTAGCCTTTTTGGATGACTTTCTTTCACTTAGGAATGTGCATTTAATGTCTTTTCATTGCTCGATAGCTCGTTTCCTTTCAGTGTTGAATAATATTGCACTATCTGGATGCAATACAGTTGTTTCCCCCCCCCACTCATCTACTGAAGGACATGGAGAAGGAAATGGCAACCCACTCCAGTGTTCCTGCCTGGAGAATCCCAAGGACAGAGGAGCCTGGTGGGCTGCCATCTATGGGGTCACACACAGTCGGACACGACTGACACGACTTAGGAGCAGCAGCAGCAGCAACTGAAGGATACTTGGTTGCTTCTAAATTTTGGCAGTTATGAATAAAGCTGCTACAAAGATCCACGTGCAGGCTCTTGTTTGTGGACATACATTTTCAGTTTCTTCAAGTAAATAACAAGAATCATGATTGCTGGGTCCTATACTAAGAGTGTGTTTAATTTTGTAAGGAACCACCAAGCTATCCTCCAAAATGGCTGCATCATTTTGCCTTCCCACCATCAATGAATGAGAATTCCTGTTGTTCCCACATCCTTGCCAGCATTTGATGTGGTCATCATTCCAGATTTTGGCCATTCTAATAGATACGTATGTAGAGGTACCCGACTGTTTTTAGTTTGCACTTTCTTGATGACATATGATGTGGGGCATGTATCATTTTTTAGTCAAACCTATTATTATCGATGTGAATTCTAGGGTTAGAGGGTTACTTCAAGGATACTGAAGGTATATATCTAAACTACATGTTTTCAACCTGACAGTAGCTCTCAGAATTCAAGAGCATAATAAAAGCAGGGCCGCTTTGTGTTCCTACTGGCTACATTACACATCACAGTATGAAACTTCGAAATAATTTGTTATTTAGTGTAGATTTTAGTAACTCATATGAGAAAGAATTGGAGCCAGCATACCCAAGTGTTAATTTTAAAGATCTTATGAATTTTGGAAACCATGTTATTGAGGGAGCAGAAATATTTAAAGACAGTGTACCAGATGGAAATGAATATGCTCTATTTTCATTTTTCTATTTTGTAAATAAAAGCTGATATATCCAAGATGCCCTCATGAAAATGAAACATTTCTATTGACACAAAATTTGCCTAATAGACACAGATATCTGTATCTAGGGACTAAAATGAGGGTATGGTATAATGGAAAATATCCTCAGTGGTTAACGATTATTTTTATTATTTTTTTCTTCCCTTTAGCCTTTCAGTTTAGAAAGCAGAAACAAAACAAAACATTATGGTGAAGACTGGTGCCTATGTTTTGGTTGATATTGTTACATATTATAATTCCCCTTTCTACGGTCCTAAATAGTAACACGATTGAAGTGACTTAGCAGCAGCAGGAAATAGTAATAAAGCTTCAAAATCACATATGACTAGATGCCAATGAATATTTCCTCTTTTTTTATAGACATTATTTTTCTGCCTTTGAGTTCTCTGAGTTGAAAGCAGTTATTTCAAAGCCAAGAAATCTCAGATTAAAAAAAAAAAATTCCCCAGTAAATTTTGAGTTTTAAAAGTTATTTTGTTCACAAGTTTGAGAGAAAAATGCCATTTTTCAAAGCATAAAATTCTTGATCAAATACAGTTCTAACTGGATACATTCGTGTTTTCAATTAGGTACACAGGCATAATAAATTATGCATTCATAGTACCTATAATGCTGAATTTCTGCACCTTGAGAGAATGGTTAGCCCCTGGTGATAATTACACAACAGATGGTTCTTTCTGAAGCAGAACAACACATATCATGCGGTCTAACCATGAAGAAAATGAAGAGAGAAGTTATAAAAATAAATGGAGACAGGCATCTGATTAAGTGGCAGTACTTAGCAATATGTTGAGTCAGACACAAGCAAACATTTATTTTCTCCCCATAAATCTGGCTGGTTTTCATAGCACCATCCTAGGTAAGGATGTAAACAAATCCGTCCTCATTGCGTCCATTTTCATATGCAGTCTGTCCTCATGAGCATCACATTTTTTTTAAATCTGCTTTTGCCATAGCTTTTAAAATCTGATCTTACCTATTTCAGGTTCCTGAAGCATGAACAATACCTTTTTGGTGGAGGGGACCCAAAAGATATTTTACCTGAACAAGTCCAATGCCCTTTCGTTCACAGCTTTATTCAGATATAATTCACACAGCACAAAATTCACTTTTTAAGTGTTCAATTCATTGGTATTAGTGGCTTCCCAGGTGGCACTAGTGGTAAAGAACACAGCTGCCAGTCCAGGAGACAAGAAATGCTGGTGTGATCCCAGGTTTGGGAAGATCCCCTGGAGGAGGGCACGGCAACCCACTCCAGTATTCTTCGCTGGAGAATCCCATGGACAGAGGAGCCTGGCAGGCTACAGTCCATGGGGTCACGCAGAGTCAGACACGACTGAAGGGACAGCACAGCACAGCTGGATATATGTTTACAATGTTTGTGCAACTGTCATTTCAACACCTCAAAACATGTACCCCTCCATAGTCATTTAGCACGTCCACTTAGCAACCCTCCCCTCCCAGCCAGAGACAAGCAAATTTGCCTGTTTGAGTACAGTGCAAAAATGGAATGATACAATATGATCTCTTTTTAAACTTTTTTTCCCTTCACATAATACTTTTAAGACTCATCCATGTTATAGCATGCCAATGCCTCATTTAGTTTTATGGCCGAATAACACTCCATTATATGGATATACCCTGGAGAAGGCAAGGGCAACCCATTCCAGTACTCTCACCTGGAAAATCCCATGGATGAAGGAGCCTGGTAGGCTGCAGTCCATGGGGTCGCTAAGAGTCAGACATGACTGAACGACTTCACTTTCATTTTTGCTTTCATGCATTGGAGAAGGAAATGGCAACCCACTCCAGTTTTCTTGCCTGGAGAATCCCAGGGACAGGGGAGCCTGGTGGGCTGCCGTCTATGGGGCCACACAAAGTCGGACATGACTGAAGTGACTTCGCAGCAGCAGCAGCATATGGATATACCAAATTTTGTCTCTCTATTCCTTAATTGGTGGACAGTTTTGGCTATTATGAATAGTACTACTATGAACACAAGCTTTTATGTGGACATAGTTTTTCAGTTATCTTGGATATATAGTTAGGAGTAAAATTACTGGATCTTACAAGCTCCAAATTAAAATTCTGAAGAAACTCCATTTTTTTTTCTAAAAGCTTTTACACCATTTTATACTCTTACCAGCATGAGAGATCCAGCTTCTCCATATCTTCACCAACATTTGCTATTGACTACATATATATTTTTTAATTTTAGTTATCCTAGTGGGTGTGAGAGGATATCTCCTTGTGTTTTTAATTGCAATTATCTATTTTATTTTTTTGGCCACACCACAAGACTTGTGGGATCTTAGTTTTCAGACCAGGGATTGAACCCAGGTCCCTGGTAGTGAAAGTGCTGATTCTTAACCATTGGACTGCCAGGGAATCCCTAAACTTGCATTTGTCTAACAAGGAATGGTATTGAGCATCTTTTCATGAGCTTATGTACTTTGTCTGTATACATTGTATATTGTGTGCAATTGTATAACTTCTTTGGACAACTGTCTCCTCAAATACTTTGCCCATTTTTAATTGGACTTTTTGTTTTTATGCTGATGAATTATAAGAAATCTTTATATATCCTACATGAAAATCTCTTCGATATATGGTCGCAATTATTTTCTCTCATTATGGGTGCTCTGTGCACTTTCTTGATGGTATTGTTTGAAGCAAAAGGTTTTAATTTTGATAAAGCCAAATTATCTACTTTTTTTTTTCTTTTGTTGCTTTTGCCTTTTGCTGTTGTTGCTAAGAAACTGTTGTCTAATTCTCACCCACAAAGAGTTACTTCTCTGTTTTCTTCTAAGAATTGTATAATTTAAACTCTTTTGCTTAAGTCAGTGATCCATTTTGAGCTCATGTTTATTGCATATGAGGTGGAGGTCCAACTTTGTTCTTTCACTTGAGGATATCTCATTACCTCAGCATCCTTCGCTAAAGGCTATTCACACTCCCTTTTGAATTGACAAGTTCATCATGGCAGGTGGTTGTATGAGTCTTATACACAAGTTTACATGTAGAGAAGTAGTGAGAACAGAAGCTGAGTAGGCCATAATGCAGTGTGTTTGGTTTTCTCATTCCCAGACCCAGTTCTTTCTTCTCTCCTATTTCTCCTTTCCAAGCTCCATTTATTGTAGTCAGAGGCAACAACAGAGACCAGAAGCTGGGAGAGAAGGATGAGTGTCACCTTGGGTAGGATGAAATTAAGTACTGTGGAACTAGGGTTATGATTCTCAAAGCAAGCCCACTTTTAGCACCTACATTCATTTTATCAACACAGACCTTGCTGTTTAGTAATTATGAGCACATTAAAGACATAATGTTGAAGACCACAGCCCTCCCATGCCTGCTTTATTTGACAGCTTTTCAGGAGTGTTTCTGTTTTTTGAAAATGAACATTGTATAGAATGAACATCTTACACAAATGATGGATTCTTTTTAATCATTGTTGAATTGCAGCTTCTTTCTAGAGGTGTCTCAGTTTAGCAGACCTTTTTTGACTTATCAGAGTACATGTGTTATCACATATTCACATCAAAATCTGCAGGTTTTAAAACTTATGTTGCAAGTGTAATATATTTATGGGTTTCCCTGGTGGCTCAGATGGTAAATAATCTGCCTGCAATGTTGGAGACCTGGGTTCAGTCCTTGGGTTGGGAAGATGCCCTGGAGGAGAGCATGGCAACCCACTCCAGTATTCTTGCCTGACGAAAGAATCCCCATGGACAGAGGAGTCTGGCAGGCTACAGTCCATGGGGTCACAAAGAGTTGTACACAACTGAGTGACTAAGCACAGCACAGCAGCGTTTATATATATGAATGTGACTTTATACCAAAGGAAGCCACTTCACATGCCAGCTATCCAACTTTTGGCTCTTCATTACAAATAAATATTAGGTACACAAAATGATTTTCATTTTTACCAATTAAATATTTTTACTTTTCCTCTAAATTATTTTTAAGTTTAATTTCAGACATTATTATCTTATATACATAAAAATAAAAATACTATAATTCATTCACTGGAAAATTATTTAGGTTAATATTTTTGTTTAAAAATTATGAAAGGAAATAATAGTGATGATTATAGTTATTAGCATAAAGTCTATCATCACAATTTGAGATTAGAGTTCAAATTATAATATTAACACTTTTATGTAAGGATATAAATTTTAATACAGGATCACCATTATTTTATTTTTTTGATACTTTAAATACTTCATAATGTATGCTAGTTACAGCTTTCAATACTAATAATATATCCTTCATTCCTTCTTTTATTTTCTTTCTGTTTTCAGTGATTATTTTTTGTTAATAACAGTAGGCAGCCTCAAAAAACAGTCACTAACATTGACTATCTTATCATTCTTAGAAACTTCTTTATTACAAGTGCTCTTCTACACTTCTCTGCATGCATTACAGAAAGGGTATAACTTCATTGACTGACATGATGCTGTTCTCAATGTAGTGAGCAAGTAGTATTTCTAGAAACATCTTTATTACAAGTGTCTTTAAGCAGCTCTCCACTGTGCACTGCAGAATGAGTATTAACAACTGACTTACTATGCAATACTCCCTCCAAATTGTGCCTCTGGAAATATATCAAAGAAAAAAAGTAATTTAGAAAAAATAAAGTTTGTTATTTTCCCAACAATTCACCCTGCTAAGATTTAGAGAAGCTGTTATTTTTTTCCAAAGGTAGAACTCTTTGGAACATTTAAACATATTTGATTGTATGCATTTGAAGCCCTATATTTAACTGCATGCAATCAAAGATGTTTAAATGTTTCAAATGTAAGCAGAGGACACAGCAGCAATTCTTGAAGAGTGTGTTTTCCTCTCTGGAATATAAGTATAACAATAATGATACCTTTGGAAAGCCCACCACTTTCTTTTTTTTTTTTTTTTAATGGACCAAATGATCTTTTCACATTTGAATTTGTAGTTGATTAGAAATGCATTCAACTGTTCCTTTGGTGAATAAGCTCAGAAGAGATCAGGAAATAACTGCTTTAAATGTGCTAGTGGATGTTTCATTTAACTCAATAATAGGTTTATAAACCATTAATTTTATAATTCATTCAAGTATTATAAGATGGTCAAAATTTTCAAAGCAGGTATTAACTCTGTTTTTAGGCTGTATCGAATCCCACCTCTGCCATGAACCTGGCTACCTGCCTTCATTGTTTTTGGGGGGATTCTCAATTTCCTCATCTTAAATGAAAGATTATGAAAGAAATTTCATTTTTAAACATTTTGCTTCCTTTTGGATTTTACTAGAACCAACTGTGCTAGCAAATTATTGACTAAATTAAAGAATTCCCTGGAGCAGAGCCTCTTAGGTGATTTTCCAGGCTGGAGGAGTTTAGGTCCTGCCTTTGTACTTGGAAGTCCTGAGTGAAATCTATGCACCCTGCCACTTCTCTCCCACCGTATTATGTGGATTACACTCTCCCCATCGTGGGGTATTTCTATCAATGAGCAACATTTCTCCTTTTTGTTACTCAGCTAGAATTGTTTGATTCTTTGCACTGAAGTTTCAAATGACAATCTGGATAGAAATGTTTACTGGGTAGAAATGTTTACTTACGTATCTCTCTACTTAGAAAACATCCTTCGAGCTGTTCAGCCTTTCAGGAGTATTTGCTAATCATCAACTATGTCTGCAACACTGGAGACAAAATTCCAAAATGCAATAGTGAGAGTTTTTGCAGTTATGAAGCTTAAAGCCTAATATTTGTATAATTAATTAAACTCTGAATTACACAATAGATTACTTAAGTGCTGTCACCAAGCACACTGTGAATGAGCTGAATGGCACTTTGAGGCTATGACTGCTGGGGAAGTCAGGGATGAGAGGAGTGATGTCCTTGAGGAACAATAGAGTTAAATTCTAAAAGAAGAAGAATCAACCAGAGAATGAGGAGAGGAAGTTGTTTCAAAAGGGGAAGTCAAGGCCAGAAGGTCAAGGGCTTGGAAATGCCTGTCTGGTTAGAGAATGAGGACAATTCTGAATAGCATGTAGTCCGGGGCAATGTCCTTGAGGGCTTGGTAGGACATGTTTAGTACTTGGTTCTTTAAGAATAAAGGAAGCAATTAATTGGGAAGTACGTGATAAGATTTGAATTTGCAGAGTCTCAGCCTTACTGAGTTAGAAACGCCTGACTGTTTTCCGCTTTCTTGCTGTTGTTGTCGGTCAGTCACTCAGTCATGTCCTCTTTGTGACCCCATGGACTGCAGCACGCCAGGCCTCCCTGTCTGTCACCAACTCCCAGAGCTTGTGCAAACTCATGTCCATTGAGTCCGTGATGCCATCCAACCTTCTCATCTTCTGTTGTCCCCTTCTCCTCCTGCCTTCAATCTTTCCCAACATCAGAGTCTTTTATAATGGGTTGGCTCTTCGCATCAGGTAACCAAAGTATCGGAACTTCAGTGTCAGCATCAGTCCTTCCAATGAACACCCAAGACTGATCTCCTTTAGGATGGACTGGTTGGATCTCCTTTCAGTCCAAGGGACTCTCAAGAGTCTTCTGCAACACCACAGTTCAAAAGCATCAGTTGTTCAGTGCTCAGCTTTATGGTCCAACTTTCACATCCATACATGACCACTGGAAAAACTGTAGCCTTGACTAGACGGACCTTTGTTGGCAAAGTAATGTCTCTGCTTTTAACTCTGCTGTCATGGACTGAGGAGCATGGGGAACTACAGTCCATGGGGTCTCAGAGAGTCGGACAAGACAGAAGCGACTGAGCACAAGGTTTGTCGTTGATTTTCTTCCAAGGAGCAAGTGTCTTTTAATTTCTGCTCTCTAGAGATGAACTAATGGTAACTTGGTTAGAATAGTGGCAGTTTACCTGGATGCATGCAGATTAATTCTAGGAGTAATTTGGAAGTAAATTTTACATGACCTGATATCAGAATGGGCATCATTCAGGCATGACTCAGCAACGGATGTGAATGAGAACCTCCCCATGCCTACCTTGATGGATGCTGTTAATTATGCCAGGGCTTGCGGAGGAGGACCAGAGCTATCCTAACTTAGTTCTTGCTTGGTGTTTCTTCAGAGAATGAGTGCCCATCTACTGGTGATTATTTAAATCTAATTTATTAAGGTTGTACATTTGTGAACATTCAGGTTAGGATCATGTACGTGTGCGCTGCATAAGGCCTGCCAGTTTGTCATGGCTCAAGAAATACTTGTCAGTTGTATCAGAGAGGTAGTTGGAACTAAGAGTTAAGGGCTCTAGCTTTGGGGACTTCTCTGGTGGTCCAGTGGTTAAGATTCATGCTTCCAGTGCAGGGGATTCAGGTTCAACCCTTGGTAAGGGAACTAAGATCCCACATGCCTCTAGGCTTAAAAACCAAAACATAAAACTGAAGCAGTGTTGTAACAAATTCAATAAAGACTTTAAAAGTGGTCCACATAAAAAAAAAATCTTAAAAAAAAAAAAAGGAATTCTAGTTTTGGAATCTGATTATCTACACCAGTGACTTCCTACAGATAACACAAGCCAGTAAGTGGTCTAAATGAGATTTAAATATAATTTTTACTTAACGAAAGCAGGGAATAGACATTTAGATTTTGTGGGGCTATGTGTGTGTGTTAGTCACTCAGTCATGTCTGACTCTTTGCCCCCCGCCCATCCCATGGAGTATAGCCCACCAGGCTCCTCTGTCCACGGGATTCTCCAGGCAAGAATACTGGAGTGGGTAACCATTCCCTTCTCCAGGGAATCTTCCCAGCCTAGGGATTGAACCCAGATCTCCTTCATTACAGGCAGATTCTTTACCATCTGAGCCAGCTATATTTTGTTTTTATTTGTATCAGCAAACATCTTTGCTTGAGATTTTCTCTCTCTTTCCAGAGCCATCTACTGGACTCCGTGGTAGGCTGAATAATGCCCCCAAAGATACCCATCTGCTAATTGTAGTGCCTGTGAATGTGTTATGTTCCATTGGAAAAGGGACTTTGCAAATGTGGTTAAGTATCTTCATATTGTGGGAATCAATCTGGTTCATCAGGTGCACTCAATTTAATTACGAGTCTCCTTTTAAGAGTAAAAAAAAACCAGACAGCAGTTGAAGATGTGATGTGATAGCAGAAGTAAGAATTCTAAACTATGCAAGAAAGGGACCAGAAACTGAAGAATGCAGGTGGGCTCTAGAAGATAAAAGAGGAGTAAACAGCTTTCTCCCCTTGAGAACTCCAGGGGGAACTAGTCGTGCTGACTAGCTTCATAAGACTGATTTTAGCCCAACACCATATTTAAGGCTTGTCATCTACAGTCCTATCAAACAATACATTTGCATTGCTTTAAGATACCAGTCAATCCTAAAGGAAATCAATCCTGAATATTCACTGGAAGGACTGATGCTGAAGCTGAACCTCCAATATTTTGGCCATCTGATGTGAAGAGCCAACTCATTGGAAAAGTCCCTGATGCTGGGAAAGATTGAGAGCAGGAGGAGAAGGGGATGGCAGAAGATGAGATGGTTGGATGGCATCACTGACTCAGTTGACATGAGTTTGAGTGTGAGATGGTGAAGGAAAGGGAAGCCTGGCATGCTGCAATTCATGGTGTCACAAAGAGTCAGACACGACTTAGCGACTGAACAACAAGACTAGCTCAGGAAAGCGTCTCTCTCAGCCTTTTCTCAGTCTTCTCCTCCTGAAATTGACTAGTACTCACCTTATAAGTGTCTCCTCCTTTACCCTGGATAATTACCCCTAAATTTTTCCATGAAACTTTTTTTTCATTTAAATAAATTTTCTTAGAGCAATCATATTATTTTATTCAGATTTCCTCTCAGAGTAAAAGGACATATGGATAACATAAGAATTTTTATCACAGCATTATTTATAGCAGCAAAAAAAAAAAAAAAAGAAAGACATAAGGGTTTATTGATAATTCTGTTGAATAAATAAGGCCTGTTTAGACAATGGAAGATTAATCAGTCATTGCAAATAATGCATTAGATCTGTGCCAGCTGACCCAACAGTGGGGACATTCCATAATATACTAAGTGTGAACAACAAGAGGTAGGAAGGTTTATACATGGCATATTCTTGTAGCTGTAAAACAACAGAAAAAAACCTTGTACACAAGTCAGTGCATCTGTTTGTGTCTGCATGCATATTCAGAAAGAGGAAGAAGTCCATAAAGAACAGGTTTTTTGAAATTGGTTAGAAGTTTGGAGAGAAGCAGAGCAGCTGTAAGAGGTAGGTGATGATGGAAAAGATGAGAACAAGGAAGTTCCGACCTTAGGCTTTTCTTGAAGTTCTCACAGCATTTTTCTAACATACAGAAAAATAGATAAAGTATACATAGTATAGCACTTAGATTGTGAAGTGGAAAATTCTATCCACAATATTATAACTATGCATATTGAATATGCACGTAGAAAAGTCCTAAATGGTATCAAAGATAAATGCAAACTAATTTGACTTTAAAATATAAATTGTCAAAAAAAAGGTACCCTTATATCTTGGTTATTTCAAAGGAGCATGTGAAACAAATTATTTCTAAAGAAAAATAGATATTGCAATACTCTGCCAAATAGTTTAGTTGTAGAAAAGAAATCCCTGAGGGGCCAATTAGCTTTGCTGGGTTCTGTGGTGGAAAATTTTACTCCCAGACAGAGACAGTCCTGACTTTCTCACCACCGTTAGGCATCCGGGAGGATCTGTAAGCACAAAGGACTCAAAAACCAACCCTTCACCATGAGATGAAGAAGAGAAGGAGGAGGAAGGAAAAAAAGAAAAGGAAAATCAAAGCAATCACCCTGATAAAGAGAAGAGTTCCTAAGATGCATCAGCCAGGTTCCTAAAGAGAAAAACATGTAGCATCTGATTTATTCCTCCAACCAATAGAAGCATGAATTAATACTGTTTTCTTGAAGCCCATGGTGGCCCTGATGGTAAAGAATATGCTTGCAATTTGGGAGACCCAGCTTTGATCCCTGGGTCATGAAGATCCCCTGGAGAAGGAAATGGCTACTCACTCCAGTATTCTTGCCTGGAGAATCCCATGGACAAAGGAGCCTAGTGGGCTACAGTCTATAGGGTCACAAAGACTCAGACACCACTGAGCAACTAACACTTTCAAAATACTATTTTCTTACTTATTTTGTACGTAAAGAAACAATCTTTCAGTTTCAGTAAGTTGCCGAGCTTCACATCGTCATTGCTGCTGCTACTGCTGCTGCTAAGTCGCTTCAGTCGTGTCCGACTCTTCGTGACCCCATGGACTGCAGCCTACCAGGCTCCTCTGTCCATGGGATTTTCCAGGCAAGAGTACTGGAGTGGGTTGCCATTGTCTTCTCCTCACATAGTCATTAGGGACTAGTAAAGAATTCCCAGGCTGTTAACTCTAAAACCTGTGAAGTTTATCTCTCTGCTATATCACTCTGCCTGCATCTCCTTCCCCAGTTTTCTAAGCTGTTCTTGTAATTTTCAAACTATCGTATTTAACATTTGAGGTTTATGCCTTTGAATTTTCCTAAAGCTCCTACTGTGAGATCATGCACACACACCCACACACACACACCCTGTATTCCACATTCTCCTCCCTCATGCCCAGCAATAACTAGTCTCAGCATCTCCACGTTTTTGGTTATACTATTTGTTGACAGACCTTCCTTGTAACAGCTCTCACTGTACAGGAAGCAAGGCTCTGGAAGAAATATAGACAGATGCTGATGGAGACTTGCGCTTAGGAAAGGCCCAGACTAATAGATGCTTCTGGAGGAATCCAGTTCCCAGGAAATCCCTGCAGGGAAGGGATTGCCCTAGAACATGTGGTGTTGAAGGCAGCTGGACACCCGTATGTGGGAGGAAAGAGTTGGGGATAAACAGAGCACAATAATTCCGCATTTTCCTAAAGATGAACTCTCATTTTTACCCACACTGAATCTTCACCTAATGTTAAGCAACTGAATTGATAGACCCAGACCTGAGAAACACAACTCACGAAGCTGGATGGTATCTTTGTTCAGCGGTCCTTTAGATAAATGTTTGACTTTTACAATTTCCACTTGAAGTAGAAAAGAACTCAAAGATTTTTCCTCCATACTACTCCATCCAATCTTATGGAAATTTATGCAAAACAGTGTCAATTTTCCAAATGACTGAAATATTGAAAGTAGGGCTCTTAATTCCAGTTCAAAAGCAGTGATCAATTTCAAAATCTAACCTAACTCTTGTATTGAGTTTTTCAGTGGCATAATGACAATTCTTTATCTCTCAGGAATATCACACTTCTTTAGAAAGAATCTGTTGCTTCAAAAAAAAAAAAACTAATTTTGGACAGAAGTTTACCTGCCTATTAGTCATCACTCTGAATATTTTCTCTTTCAGCTGTCCTTCTGTTGACTTGTAAGATGTCATTTGTTCTACATCCAGAGTATCTCATTCCTCTCCTGACTCCTCTCCCTCCTTCCTTCCTTCCAGGAGCTCTAGGAAGTCATCGCAGCACCCTTCCTCCTCCCCCTACCCAACCCCAGCTGTTCTGTCTACCTCTCATTTTCCCCTGTTCTGAGGATCCTTTTCCAGAGCAGGCTGCCAAATCCATTTTCTGAAGACCAGCACTTACTATATCCCTCCCTTGTTCACAAATATTTAATGTTTCCCCATTGCCTGTAGAATGATGTCCAAGTATATCAGTCACTCTTCCATGCTCTGAACCCAATAGCCGATTTAAACGGTTTTCTCATCATTCACTATACACAGCCAGATGCTGGCCACAATGAACTCTAAGCCATTTTGACCCAAAATGAGCTGTGCGCTTTTCCTCTTGCTATGCTTTTTTTTTTTTTTTTTTTGGTCTGGGTTATCTTTTTTCTCAAACTATAATGCAAACCTGTCCTTCTCTCTAACTCAAATTCTCCATTTAACATGAACTTTTTATTTCTAAAGGGAAAACTATAAAATCCTCCTTTGAATTCCCAAGTGCCTTAATCGGGACTCTTTATAGCATACAGATCTAATTACTAATATAATTAGTTTCTCTTTCTGTGTATATCACTCAGAAATGTATCATACTTGCTTACATTTATAAATTACATCCCAAGAACTTGAAGACAATACGATTTATATATTTGTTTGCTTATGTATCCCTTAGAATCACCAGCAAAATTTCTGGGACATCTAATCAGTCAATATTCAGTGATAAACTGAATGAATCAAGCAGGAGAATTCACCTTGTAACTACACTGGTCACAGTATATCAAGCAGTTTAATTAAATGCAAAGAAAACCAATTTGCACCAGCTTTCACACAACAGGCAAAACACAGAGGCCCACCGTTCTGTAATCACTCTTCCAGTTTTCTGATCATTCACCCTGGAAGGATAATCACCTCAAACAAGGATCTCAGAGTTTTCAACCCCAGCCCTTTGCTGCTGTGGTTGCTGGAGAAGGCACAAGACCATACTCCAAAGTTGACCAAAATCTGTGTTGTCAGATGCGGCTGCAGGCTGGCGGTGGTAATGACTGAACATCTGATGGTCCTGAATCTAATCCACAGTTTCACTGTGGTTTAGTTACACTTCTCTCTTTTGCACACACTGTGGATGCTGCCTGGGTTTAGTGCCTGCAAGCCTATTTTCTGTTTTGTCATCCTTGTTGCTTGCTTTTAATGGGAAGGTGAGTGATTACTTTTGAGAAAGGCAGGTAGTAACATGTTCAAAGAGGACATTTTTCATTTATAGAGAGCTAAAAAACTTGGCTGAGATTTTGTTTTGGAGTTTATGTGATCTATTTGCATCATCAATTCTTCAAACCTCAAGTCACAATGACAGAAGTAGATACATGTGGAATAGGAAAATGCAGATTCTAGAGTAAGGATGCATCCTTACAGAGAGATTCATTTTTCCTAAACAATTCAGATTCTCTTTTCAATCAGTGAGGAAACTTATGGTCCTGATGTTAATGTTTTCTTTCTCTTTCCCCTATGTCGTGAGAGACGGAACAAAACTCTGAAATGATTGGGAATGCCACAAAGTATTGTTTCCTTGCTCTTCTTCAAGGTTTAATTGAATCCTGGTCCAGGGATGGCTGGAGATCTATATCTGGGGGGCCCTGGATGGTAGAGACAGATCACATAGAGCCTCTGTCTGACTTTCCCTTTTCCCTCTCTTCTTTCTTCCTAACAATTAAAATTTGTGTTCCGTTCGTATGTACCTAGTCCTTTGCTGGTCATGTGAAATGTATGATGAAAGAGGCATTCTTTCATTTCAAGAAATTACTGCCTGGAAGGGAAAAATAACCTACCAGGTAATTATGTGGTAAGAATAAGTTACAATTAGCTTGTTGACAACTCAGATGAAGGTGTTGTCTGAGAAACAATCCCTCAGGGCAAAAGCTTATTTACTAAGTGAGAAAAGTGGGAGAATTTGAAAGTCCACAGTTTCTTTTCAGTTGTGACATTAAGATTTTATATCTCTATAGATATATATTCTGAATATGTAGATACATAATATTTGAAATATACATGTATGTTATATATAATCATTTGGAATACATATACATATAGAATCACATACTTCTATATGTACATCTGGTTTCATGTATGTGTTTTCATATATGTGTATATGATGTGTATAATGTGTGTGTGTCTGTTTAAGCCATACACAAGCGAAGCAGAAGATCTAGCTAAATAATGCCATCAGATAAGAGGTGGATTTGCAATCAGTATTCTCATGGTCAACTGTATTTTAAAACATCACATCTTTGTATATAGTATTAAATAAATACAAGTCAGCTGTGATTGAAAGTGTTTTCTAATTTAAACAGGTAAGGTGCCATTGATAATAGAAATCTTCTTATTCTGTTTCAAATCACAGACAATCCCTGGTAAAACTGGGCAATTAAAAAGGTATGTTAGGATCCAGTATCTTGTCCAAAAATGGTCAGATGCTGACATTGGTACTGACTTAGAAGATGTTTTATGATTTAATGAATGAGTTTTAAATAGTCTCTGCTCCTTTGTTAGTTTCTATGAGTTTTTGTTTTAGAGATTGATTATATATGTGATAACTTATGTCAGTCTTTTTGTACAAAATTAAATGTGTTTCCCTCTTCTTGTTCTAATTCAGTTTTCTTTGTGTTTGTTTTGTTTTTAGTGAAAAGTACTCCCAGATTCCACACACCACATCACAGGGACTTGGGACTGTTCTGCCTGTCAGGTTTGTAACCCACTGACTGTTAATCTTGATTAGAACACAGGGACTGGCCTTTGTCCAATTGTCACTCTCAGGATTCTCACAAAGCAGGGTGTGTATGAAGCAAAATGACCATCTTAATCAGAAGAAAACTACTATTTAGTCCAAGGTATACCATTGCATTTTCTGTATTGAATTTGATTTTGTTTTCCCTAGTTCTAATTTATATTTAATTCATATATTTATGGCCTTCTACAATGGCTAATATTTTATCATCTTACTCATATTAATATACTTTGTTATATTTTAAGTTTCTTGTTATTCTAATCAGAAATCAATTACACCAGATTTCCTGATTTTTTCATTTCCAAATCCTTTTCTAGCTCTTGACAACATAAGCCAGGAGACTCTAAACCTAACATATGTAACCAAATGATGCTATGGTTTGCCAAAATGAATATATCATCATGCAGGAATCTGGCTGCTATGGCCAAGATCTTTACTCTTTTTATATAACACAATTTCCTTTTATGGTTTCACATTTACTCTTCCATTTTTTTTCTTAATCATCCTAGCAGATTTTAATTTTCAGGAAAAAGGTATTTACTTCTTCCTTTAAATGAGCTTAAGATTTTGCTATAAATCTGACATACTGCTTTCTAAATAGGAGTTTGACTTGTTAGCTTAATTATATTTTGCGTGTTATAAGTAATTACCTGATAACATATACTGAGAAGAAAACCTCTATAAAATAGATGAATTATTTAATGTGTTCTCTTATCTTTTAGAGAAATCTTAGCAAATTTTTTTTCATGGAGCCCAATATATGATTTTACTTATCTCTTATTCTATAAAGTTCCTAAAAATGTGGAATGCAAAAAAAATCATGGTTGCATTAATTTTAAAATACAGTAAAAGTTACATTCTACTATATATTTATGTTTCAAACACATATATTTTACAACAAATTTTGTATTTGAACAAATGTTTCTCTTGATATAACAATGACTTTGGGGTAATTATTAAGTATAAGAATGCCATCAAAACCAAAATAGTGAGAGGAGAGAACAAGATGGTGGAGCAGTAGGTGGACATGGAGTACATCTCTCTCCTCAGATACACCAGGAATACAGCTTCAGACACAGAAGTGCATGGAGAACACCAGCTGAGAGCGGACAGGAGGACCTGACCAGTGTAAAATAATATATAGGCCCACGCATATATATATATAGAATATATAGAACCGGGGGGAAAACAGGAGGGTTAGTAGGACAGGACCTGCCCTCCGTGGGTCGGGGAAATGAAGCAGGGTCTGAGAACCACATCGGGGCAATTCTGAGTCAGACAAGAAACCTTCAAGGCTGAGAGTAAAAGAGCTGATCTGTGGCAGCCTAAATGGAATGAGAATCAGACAGTCTTGCCACAGCCATACAAACCCTGGACAGAGATGCAGGTTCCCTGGAAGACGCAGCGGCTGGGAGCTGGAGTTTAGGGATTGTGGAGCAATCCAGGGTGAGGGCTGCTGTTGACTGTGGAGAGATGGATTGAGGGGATGTGAGGGAGGAGATTGTGGTGGGCAATGCCTGTGGAGGAAAGCTGGGCAGCCATAGAAGCAAGGTTATTCTGTTGAGTCATGCGTAGTGGGTGGAGCCATCACCATAGCCTCTATCCCCCACATACCAGCATTGGCAGCTGACAATAGAGAGGCTGGCCCATCAAATGCCTGACACACTGAACTAGAGTAGGACCCCACCCAGGGTGCCCCTTTATGTGCCTGACGCACTGATCTACAGAGTAGGATCCCAGCAGGGGGTTGGGGAGGGGGGCCCCTATGTGCCTGATACACCAAAAAACAGAGGAGGACCCCACCCAGGGTGCCCCTTCAAGTGCCTGATGCACAAATGTACAGAGTAGGACCCCAGCCAGGGGGGCCCATCTATGTGCCTGACACACTGAACAACAGAGGACCCTGGGCAAGGAAGCCTTCTAAGTGCCTGAATGGGCAGAGCTACAGAGAAAGACTGGCCAAAGAGGCCTTCTGATCTCCAGCTAGAAGAGGCTCAACGAAAGACTCTGGTAGGGTCATAACTCCTGTAGCGGAAGCAGTCCCTGTCCCTGCACACTTGGCACCACCAGGACCCACAAGCCAAGCAGCTGTACCACCTTCATGCTCAACTCTCACTGGGACAGAGCTGCCACAGGCAAAAAAAGCCTTGCCCCTATGCACACAGGGTTGCTTCAGTAGTGTCCAACTCTTTGCAACCCTGTAGACTATGGCCTGCCAGGCTTCTCTGTCAGGGAGGGGAGTTCTCCAGGCAAGAATGCTGGAGTGTATTGGCCATTAGTGTTTTCCATACCCTTTTAGAGCAGTATATTTCTTGCTGTCCTAGCCACCAGCTCCCTTGACTACCTGGTGCTGCTAGAACCCCTGTGACCCAAGCAGCTGCACCACCTCCACACCTGGCCCTCGCAGGGGCAAACCCAAGTCCTTCAGGGCAGCCTCAGGAGCAAACCCCAGTGGACGACCCACAAGCAGTTCAGTACAGTTTAGTCTCTCAGTTGTGTCTGACTGTGACCCTAGGGGCTGCAGCAAGCGAGCCTCTCTGTCCATTGCTAACTCCCAGAGTCTACCCAAATTCATGTCTGTTGAGCCGGTGGTGCCATCCAACCATCTCAACCTCTGTCATCCCCTTCTCCTCCTGCCCTCAATCTTTCCCAGCATCAGTGTCCTTTCAAATGAGTCAGTTCTTTGCATCAGGTAGCCAAAGTATTGGAGTTTCAGCTTCAGCATCAATCCTTCCAATGAACACCCAGGACTGATCTCCTTTAGAATGGACTGGTTGGATCTCCTTTAAGATGGACTGGTTAGATCTCCTTGCAGTCCAAGGGATTCTCAAGAGTCTTCTCCAACACCACAGTTCAAAAGCATCAATTCTTTGACTCTCAGCTTTCTTTACAGTCCAACTCTCATATCCATACATGACTTCTGGAAAACACATACCCTTTACTAGATGGACTTTTGTTGGCAAAGCAATATCTCTGCTTTTTAATATGCTGTTTAGGTTGGTCATAACTTTCCTTCCAAGGAGTAAGCATCTTTTAATTTCATGGCTGCAGTCACATGGAAGTAAAACCACAATTGAAACCCAGGGCAGTGTGACTAAGGAAGAAGACCCAAAACCTTCTGACCAGCTTTACAAGCTGTGGATTAAATCCACATGATCAACTAGGCAGACTCTGTGTCTATGGAAGATATAAAATGTCTATGGAAGATATAAAACTCATTGAGAGTTTCCATGAAAGAACACACTCTAGTTCTGATAGCTGTGGACATTGGAGGCAAGAACACAGAGGAATAGGACCAGATTATAATCTGAGCTGCCCTCACAGCAGGTCCAGAGATCAGCACAGTGTTGGAGGGCAACCTTGGAAGATGAGGTAGACTGTGACTCCCAGCGAGGGAAAGGACTCTGACAGTGGTGACTCAAGAAAAACATTTATTATTATGTTTTGACTTGTTCTGAAGATTCTTTTTTCTTTTCTTTTCTTTTTTTTTTTCCCTTCCCACCCACCCCCCCCCAATCCCCCCCCCCCCCGTTGGGTTTTTAAATTTTACTGGAACTATGAAATCAAATTAAGCTTTTGAGCTTTTTTTTTTTTTTTTAATCTTTTTTTTTTCTCAGTTACATTTTTTATTGTTGTTATAAACCTCTGTCTGTGTTTGGGCTTTTGCAGTTCTGGGGAGTTAACCTTTTTATTCTCTCATTTCTTAATTTTAAGTTTTTTAAACCTATGATTATTTTTTCTACATTTATTCCATTGTTTGCTGTTCCTGCTGTTCTTTTCCCCTTGCAGTTAGTCTTTAATATGTATAAATCTTCTTTATCTACCTCTATTGAACTTTGCATATCTATTCTTTCTTTTCTTTCCTCTCAACATATTTACTAGTTTTATTTTCATTGCTTTATTCCCCAATTGGCACCTTGCTTTAGTTTTGTTTTCCAGTTTGTACTTTACTTAGTTTTGTTCTGGTAGATATAATTTTTGGTTTCTTTTGTTCACTGGGTCAATCTATTGTACTTTATTTTTGTTGCACTGTCGTGTCCAACTCTGTGACCCCATGAATCGCAGCACGCCAGGCCTCCCTGTCCATCACCAACTCCCGGAGTTCACTCAGACTCACGTCCATCAAGTCAGTGATGCCATCCAGCCATCTCATCCTCTGTCGTCCCCTTCTCCTCCTGCCCCCAATCCCTCCCCCCATCAGAGACTTTTCCAATGAGTCAACTCTTCTCATGAGGTAGCCAAAGTACTGGAGTTTCAGTTTTAGCATCATTCCTTCCAAAGAACACCCAGGGCTGATCTCCTTCAGAATGGACTGGTTGGATCTCCTTGCAGTCATAACCCTAGGAGGTATCAAATACTGAGAACTCACACAAAGGAAACCACTATAATACAAGACCCTGCATCACCCAACCACCAGTAGCACCCTGTGCAGGATGCCTCATCTAAACAACCAAAAAAAAAAAAAAAAAAACAGTCATCAACAGACAGGATTACCACCTCACTCAGCCTTGCATATCAGAGGAAAAACACAAAAACTCAGCGCAAATCTCACCTTATATGAAGCTTACACAACCCACTGGACTAACCTCAGGAGGGCAGAAACAAAAAGGAAGAAAGAATTCAACCTTGAAGCCTGGGAAAAGGAGACCTCAAACACAATAAGTTAAAAAAAAGGAAGAGAAAAGGTAAAGAAATACTACACAAATGAAGGAACAAATTAGAAACACAGAAGTCCAAATAAATGAAGAGAAAATAGGCAAACTACCTAAAAAGGAATTCAGAATAATGATAGTAAAGATAATAAAAAACCTTAAAAACAAAATGGAGAAAACACAAGAATCAATGAACAAAGACCTAGAAGAATTAAAGAATAAACATGCAGAGACAAACAACACAATTACTGAAATTAAAAATATTCTAGAAGGAATCAATAACAGAATATCTGAAGCAGAAGAATAAATCATATATGTGCTGTCTGCCAGAAACCCACTTCAGACCTCAAGGCACATATAGACTGAAAATGAGAGGATGGAAATATATATTCCATGCAAATGGGAAGCAAACAAAAGCTGGGGTTCAGTTCAGTTCAGTCGCTCAGTCGACTCTTTGCAACCCCATGAGTCACAGCATGCCAGGCCTCCCTGTCCATCATCAACTCCCAGAGATCACTCAAACTCACATCCAAGTTGGTGATGCCATCCAGCCATCTCATCCTCTGTCGTCCCCTCCTCCTCCTGCCCCCAATCCCTCCCAGCATCAGAGTCTTTTCCAATGAGTCAACTCTTCTCATGAGGTGGCCAAAGTACTGGAGTTTCAGCTTTAGCATCATTCCTTCCAAAGAACACCCAGGGCTGTAGCAATCCTCATATCAGAGAAAATACACCTGAAAATAAACAAGATTACAAGGGATAAGGAAGGACACTACATAATGATTAAGGGATTGATACAAGAGGAAGACATAACAATTGTAAATATCTATGCACCCACCATAGGAACACCTCAATTCATAAGACCAACACTAACAGACATAAAAGAAGAAACTGACAGTAACACAATAATAGTAGGATACTTTAACACCCCACTCACACCAATGGATAGATCATCAAAAGAGAATTAATAAGGAAACACAAGTCTTAAATGATACATTAGATGAGATGGATCTCACTGATATTTTCAGGACATTCCATCCAAATGCAGAAGAATATACCTTCTCAAGTGCACATGGAACATTCTCCAGGATTGATAATATCTTGGGTCACATATCAAACCTCAGTAAATTTAAGAAAATTGAAATCATATCAAGCATCTTCTCTGACCACAGCACTATGAGACTAGATATCAATTACAAGAAAAAAAAACTGCAAGAAACACAAACACATGGAGATTAAACAATATGTTTCTAAATAACCAACATGTTACTGAAGAAATCAAGAGGGAAATCAAAAATTTTCTAGAAACAAATGACAATGAAAACACAACAACTCGAAACCTATGGGATGCAGCAAAAGCAGTTCTAAGAGGGAAGTTTATAGCCATACAATCCTACCTTAAGAAACAAGAAAAACATCGAATAGAAAACCTAACTTTACACCTAAAAAACTGGAAAAAGAAGAAGAAAAACAACAACAAAATTAGTAGAAGGAAAGAAATCATAAAGATCTAAGCAGAAATAAATGAAAAAGAAAAGAAAGAAACAATAGTAAAGATTAATAAAACTAAAAGCTGGTACTTTGGAAGATAAGCAAAACTGAGAAACTTTTAGCCAGACTTATCAAGAAAAAAAGAGAGAAGAATCAAGTCAACAAAATTAGAAACAAAAAAGGAGAGGTTGCAACAGACAGTGCAGAAATAAAAAGGATTATAAGAGGCTCTAATGAACAACTATATGGCAATAAAATGGATGACCTGGAAGAAATGGACAGATTCTTAGAAAAGTTCAGTCTTCCAAGACTGAACCAGAAAGAAATAGAAATTATGAAAAAATCTGATTACAAGCACTGAAATGGAAGCTGTGATAAAAACAACAACAACAACAAAAAAAAAACACTCCCAAAAAACAAAAGCCCAGGACCAGATGGCTTCACAGGAGAATCCTATCAAACATTTCGAGAAGAGCTAATGCCTCTGTCTCTAAAATTTTTTCAAAAAGTTGCAGAGGAAGGAACACTTCAAAACTCATTCTATGAGGCCACCATCACCCTGATACCATAACCAGACAAAGACAACACACAAAAAAGAAAACTATAGGCCAATATCACTGATGAACATAGATGCAAAAATCCTTAACAAAATTTTAGCAACAGAATTCAGCAGCACATCAAAAAGCTCATACACCATGATCAAGCTGGGTTTATAGAATGGATGCAAGGATTCTTCAATATACAGAAATCAATCAATGTGATACATCATATTAACAAACTGAAAGATAAAAACCATATGATAATCTTAATAGATGCAGAAAAAGTCTTTGACAAAATTCATCACCCATTTATGATTAAAACTCTTCAAAAAATGGGCATAGAAGGAATGTACCTTCACATAGTAAAGGCCATATATGGTAAGCCTACATCAAACATTATTCTCAATGGTGAAAAATTGAAAGCATTCCCCCTAAGATCAGAAACAAGACAAGGGTGCCCATTTTCACCACTATTTTTCAGCACAGTTCTGGAAGTCCTAGCTACAGCAATGAGAGAAAAACAAGAAACAAAAGGAATCCAGATTAGAAAAGAAGAAGTAAAGCCCTCACTGTTTGCAGATGTCATGATACTGTACACAGGAAACCCTAAAGATGGTATCAGAAAATTACTAGCGCTAATCAGTGAATTTTGCAATGTTGCAGGATACAAAATCAATACACAGAAATCACTTGTATTTCTATATACTAACAATGAAAAATCAGAAAGAGAAATTAAAGAATCAATCTCATTCATCATTGGAACAAAAGTAATTAAATATCTAGGAATAGACTTACTTAAGGCTCAAACTACCACACAATTGCACTCATCTCACATGCTAGTGAAGTAATGCTCAAAATTCTCCAAGCCAGGCTTCAGCAGTACATGAACCGTGAACTTCCAGATGTTCAAGCTGGTTTTAAAAAAGGCAGAGGAAGCAGAGATCAAATTGCCAACATCAGATGGATCATGGAAAAAGCAAGAGAGTTCCAGAATAACATCTATTTCTGCTTTATTGACTATGCCAAAGCCTTTGACTGTGTGGATCACAATCAACTGTGGAAACTTTTGAAAGAGATGGGAATACCAGACCACCTGACCTGCCTCTTGAGAAACCTATATGTAGGTCAGGAAGCAACAATTAGAACTGGACATGGAACAACAGACTGGTTCCAAATAGGACGAGGAGTATCTCAAGGCTGTATATTGTCACTATGTTTATTTAACTTATATACAGAGTACATCATGAGAAACATTGGGCTGGAAGAAGCACAAGCTGGAATCAAGATTGCTGGGAGAAATATCAATAACTTCAGATATGCAGATGACACCACCCTTTGTGGCCGAAAGTGAAGAGGAACTAAAGAGCCTCTTGATGAAAGTGAAAGAAGAGAGGGAAAAAGTTGGCTTAAAGCTCAACATTCAGAAAACTAAGATCATGGTATTCGGTCCCATCACTTTATGGGAAATAGATGGGGAAACAGTGGAAACAGTGTCAGATTTTATTCTTGGGGGCTCCAAAATCACTGCAGATGGTGATTGCAGCCATGAAATTAAAAGATGCTTACTCCTTGGAAGGAAAGTTATGACCAACCTAGATGGCATATTGAAAAGCAGAGACATTACTTTGCCAACAAATGTCCGTCTAGTCAAGGCTATGTTTTTTGCAGTGGTCATGTATGGATGTGAGAGTTGGACTGTGAAGAAGGCTGAGCACTGAAGAATTGATGCTTTTGAACTGTGGTGTTGGAGAAGACTCTTGAGAGTCCTTTGGACTGCAACCAGTCCCTTCTAAAGGAGATCAGACCATTCTAAACGAGATCAGTCCTGGATGTTCTTTAGAAGGTCTGATGCTGAAGCTGAAACTGCAATACTTTGGCCACCTCATGTGAAGAGTTGACTCATTGTAAAAGACCCTGATGCTGGGAGGAATTGGGTGCAGGAGTAGAAGGGGACAACAGAGGATGAGATGGCTGGATGGCATCACCAACACAATGGACATGAATTTGAGTAAACTCTGGGAGTTGGTGATGGACAGGGAGGCCTAGTGTGCTGTAATTTATGGGGTCACAAAGAGTCAGACACGACTAAGCAACTGAACTGAACTGAGCTGAAGGAGACAAAAGGACTGTACCTAGAAAATTATAAGACACTGATGAACGAAATCCAAGATGACATAAACAGATGGAGAGATATTCCATGTTCCTGGGTAGGAAGAATCAATATTGTGAAAATGACCATATTACCAAAAGCAATTTACAGATTCAATGTGATCCCTATCAAATTACTAATGGCATTTTTCACAGAACTAGAACAAAAAATTTCACAATTCACGTGGCAACACAAAAAACCCCAAATAGCCAAAGCAACCTTGAGAGAGAAGAATGGAGCTGGAGGAATCAACCTTCCTGACTTCAGGTTATACTACAAGGCTACAGTCATCAAGATAGTATGGTACTGGCAAAAAACAGAAATATAGACCAATGAAACAATATAGGAAGTTCAGAAATAAACCCATGCACCTATGGGTACCTTATTTTTGACAAAGGAGACAAGAATATACAACGGGGCAAAGATAGCCTATTCAATAAATGGTGCTGGGAAAACTGGACAGCTACATGTAAAAGAATGAAATTAGAGCACTTCCTAACACCATACACAACGATAAACTCAAAATGGATTAAAGAGCTAAAGGTAAGACCAGAAACTATAAAACTCTTAAAGGAAAACATAGGCAAAACACTCAATGACATAAATCAAAGCAAGATCCTCTATGACCGACATCCTAGAGTAATAGAAATAAAAACAAAATAAATAAGTGGGAAAGCATTAAACTTAAAAGCTTTTGCATAGCAAAGGAAACTATAAGCAAGGTGAAAAGACAACCCTCAGAATGGGAGAAAATAATAGCAAATGAAACAACTGACAAAGGGTTAATTTCCAAAATAAACGAGACGCTCATACAACTCAATACCAGAAAAACGAACAGCTGAATCAAAAAGTTGGAAAAAGACCTAAACAGACATTTCTTCAAAGAAGACATGCAGATGGCTAACACATGAAAAGATACTCAAGATCGCTCATATTAGAGAAATGCATATCAAAACCACACTGAGATATTACCTCACACTGGTCAGAATGGCCATCATCAAAAAGTTTACAAACAATAAATGCTGGGGAGGGTGTGGAGAAAAGGGAGTGCTTTTGCACTGTTGGTGAGAATATAAACTGATACAGCCACTGTGGAAGACGGTATGGAGATTCCTTTAAAAAGTAGGAGTAAAACCACCATATGACCCAGCAATCCCACTCCTGGGCATATGCCCTGAGGAAACCAAAATTGAAAGAGACACGTGTATCCCAGTGTTCATTGCAGCACTATTTACAATAGCTAGAACGTGGAAGCAACCTAGATGTCCATCAACAGAGGAATGGATAAAGAAGTTGTGGTGCATATACACAATGGAATGTTACTCAGCCATAAAAAGGAATGCATTTGAGTCAGTTCTAATGAGATGGATGAACCTAGAATCTACTATACAGAGGGAAGTAGTCAGAAAGAGAAAGACAAATATCACATTCTAAGGCACATATATGGAATCTAGCAAAATGGTACTGAAGAATTTATTTTTAGGGCAACAATGGAGAAACATAGAGAACAGACTTATGAACATGAGGAGAGGGGAGGAGAGGGTGAGATGTATGCAAAGAGTAACATGGAAACTTACATTACCATATGCAAAATAGAGAGCCAATTGGAATTTGCTGTATGGCTCAGGAAACTCAAACAAGGGCTCTGTATCAACCTATAGGGGTGGGATGGGGTGGGGGATGGAAAGGAGGTTCAAAGGGAGGGGATATATGTTTACCTATGGCTAATTCATGTTGAGGTTTGACAGAAAACAACAAAATTCTGTAAAACAATTATCCTTCAATAAAAAAATAAAAAGAAAAACAATCATCTTTTGAACATAAACACCTTTTTATATATAATAGTAAATATGTGTGTGGTTTTAAGGCTAGTTAAGTTTGAAATTTGAAATGTGCTTCTCACATGTCAATCTCTTTGGCTAACCTTCTTCAATATATTTGCACTTCAATCATTTTGCAATAATACTGAAATTTTGCAAATACTCAGAAAAAAATGAAGATTTGAGTGATGAGTTAGTGTTTCAAAAGCCTTTGACCAAGAATCAGGTAATTTACATTTGTTTTGATTCCCAAACGGAATTAAATGGTGCTAAAGATATGTTACTTTGTTCCTTGGGGTATTTTCCAATGTATTCATTTTTGTAGAAAAGTATCTAGAAGAGTTGACTCATTGGAAAAGACTCTGATGCTGGGAGGGATTGGGGGCAGGAGGAGAAAGGGATGACAGAGGATGAGATGGCTGGATGGCATCACTGACTTGATGGACGTGAGTCTGAGTGAACTCTGGGAGTTGGTGATGGACAGGGAGGCCTGGCGTGCTGCCATTCACGCGGTCGCGAAGAGTTGGACGCGACTGAGCGACTGAACTGAACTGAACTGATTTAGATAGATATATAACATACATGCACATACATACAAGGAGGTGCATCACTTATTTCACCATCTTAACTCGTATACAATCAGATAAAAGACAGAACAACAATAACAACAAAAACCTTTCTGGCTAATGGTGTCATAATGTAATTTCAATTAACTTTTCTAAGATATACCAGATATTCAAATAACTTAATTCCTTGTTAAGGACAAATCCAAGCTCTTGATTTAGAACTGTGTGTTGTAAAACCTAAAATTTTAAGTGCTGCCCTGATGTCATCAGGGCTTGCCAGGTGGCTTGGTGGTAAAGAATCCACCTGCCAATGCAGGAAACACAGAAGATGCAGGTTCGATCCCTGGGTTGGGAAGATCCCCAGGAATAGGAAATGGCAGGCTATTCTAGCATTCTTACCTGGAAAATTCCATGGGACAGAGGACCCCAGTCCATGGGGATCACAGAGTCAGACATGATTGAAGCAACTTAGCTCTCATGTACGCAGTGGATCACCCCTTCACCAATGAAATAAACGTCATCAAAACATAGTGTAGTGAGAGGTGGGCCTCTACTTACTTTTGACAATTTAAATCTCAATAGATGGCCACTGTACCTTCACAAGGGAGTGAGACAAATGCTCATGGATAATCCTAAAATATTTTCCCACTTTGTGACTACAGTGGGACCCCCTCCACCCGCGGGTGGCCCCAGGGCAGACTGGATGCCAAAGTCCTAGGTTGCCACATTCTGAAACATCAGCACAGACAGTTTTCATTTGGAAAAATATAATGTAGGTTGACATTAATTATCTATTACAAGTATAAAAATCATCTCACTGAAGTGCTCATTGACTATTTAAATCGAGGTTAATCAAATATTCTGAGAACCCTCTCAAGGCACGTAGGTGCGCCAGCCAGCCCTGAATGATTAAATGTGATTGCTTGACTTATGGGGTGGCTGGGTGACAGTTAAAAACCAGAAGAAGTACAAAACAATGATTAATTCATTTTAGAATAATTGATCAGGAGCCATTTTTTCCCTATAGCAATTTATATTATAAGTGTTGGGGAAAATAAACAGGAAAACCTCCTGGCAGCCCAGTGTAGCGTCTTCCCCATAAACGTAGAGAAGGATTAAACCATCTTGTTATTGAATAACCATTAAACCAGACTGTGACACACAAGACAAGATACCCAATAAGGGGATTGCAAAGGCGGAAAGAGATTTCATCTCTTCTGAGAGCTGGGCAGCTACAACCCATTCCTTACAAGTTCTTAAGATAAATTATGTCCTCATCAAGTCTGATGAACTGACAGCCCTGCTTGGAACACATAGTTCATCCGAGCTTCACCTGGCAATCAAGTGGCCACTTGTGCTCCTTAGTTGCCTTTATCCAAAGGAAATAAAAAGTCTGCCCTCTCTACAGAAGGCTCTCTGCAACTTGGAGGAGGGTGCCTAGCTTAAAACTCATGGAGAGACAGGTTGCATGAGATGTTATTTTCCTTGACCTTTGCATTTTAAAGAGATAGTTCCAAGGGCCTTAAGGAAAAAGAAAAAGAAAAGAAAAGAAAAAGAAAGAAAAATCTTGGGCTGTAGAACAGGCAAGATGCTTACAGTCTTAGGGACAGAGAAATACTTTGCTACAAATTAGCTAGAGAAAATTCACTTAGAAGATGGAGGGTTGAGCCTTCCCTAAGGGCAGATGAGGGCCTGGGCCCTTCCTGTACACAGGAACCCCTGTACCATCCCTGAAATGGCTTACAACAGCCAGAAATGTGTCAACTCATTTTTCTAATAAGGCCTTCATTTTCACTGAACAAACATTTCCTTTTAAGGAGTTGGGGGTTTCCATGCTTTCTTTTCCTTGTCCCTCCCTCCCTCCCCGACTCCCTCTTCCAGCCAAAAAAGAATCCATAGTTTTAGGGATTGTTTGTGCATATAGACTCTCATCATCGTATGAAACTTGTTTTGAAGAGAAGTATTTCCATTGTGGGTGTGTCTCGCTGTAAATATTTGTTAATATTTTTTTGTGATTTCGATACTATGCACCATCATATTGTCCTGGCTTTTATAAAGCAAACCATAAATATACAAAGAAAAGAAAATGAGAGTTTGGAAACTTGTCTTCCTCTTTGGGCACCAGGGAAGATTCTATTTTGTTTTATTGTATTTACTCTTACATAGGACAACACACTGATATGATTTCTCTTTATCATGTTTTGAGTATAACAAAGGGTAGGCTTTATCTTTTTTATAGTAGGTGGCTGAGGAGGGCATACAACCAGAGTGTCATCCAATCTGATACGACAGACGGAAAGTCCCCTTTGTCATCCGGGAATTGTTATCTGCTTTCCTGAGACATCATTTCTACAAACTCTGAACTCGGTGAGAGCCTTACGACGTAATTTCAGTCCAATCATAAATAGCACTAGATAATTCTGTTCCAATGCAATTTACTGTATGACTGCAGCCTGGTCACTGTTTTAGTAAGGTTAGCCTAGACAATGCTGTCGTCAAAAGCTAATGCTTAAATCCGGAAACTTGGGTTTCCTTCATGGCTCAGTGGTAAAGAATCTGCCTGCCAATGCCTGAGACACAGGTTGGATCCCTGATCCATGAAGATCCCACATGCCACGGAGCAGCTAAGCTCGTGTGCCACAACTACTGAGTCTGTGATCTAGAACTGGAGAGCAGGCCCCGCTCCACAGTGAAGATAGCCTCTGCTTGCCGCAACCAGAGAAAAGCCCACAAAGCAACAAAGACCCAGCACAGCCAAAAATCAATTGCGGAAAGAAATCCAGGTAGCTTGAAATCATTTGGTTTTATCTAGTCCATGTTGCATTTCCACTGCAAGTTGGCCCAGGGGACCAGTTCTACGCTGGTGCTCAGGAATCCAGGGGTCAGGGAGACCCTACAGTGTTATGCGGGTCAGAAGAAGCAGCTAAGGAATCAGGTGCAAGCTCTTAACCTGTCCAGCTTAGTTCAGTTTGTGAACATATCACTGGCCACGGTCTATTGGCCAGTACTTGCCAAGAGGTCCCATCTGACTCCTGGCTGGGCACTACCATGGCGTAGCCTGGATGCTGGTTTCTGTCCAATTCCATCGCTCTTAGAAGAGCACCTGGCCTCACCTGGTACTGGGCCTCCTTCCTCATAGCAGCATGTATACAGTGACCTCTCGGGGGAGAGGAAGGAAAAAGGTCTCCGTCTCTGTTCCACTCCCAGCATCTCTGAAGACCCATCACAGTGCTAGGGTTTTGTAGGATGCCCAATGCCACTGCACACCTTCTCCCTCTGCCTTCTTGCCCCTTTACCACAAGACTTTGATCCCAATAGCATTTCCCAACAAGTTTTCTGCTAGCAAATCTTTGATGCAGAGTCTGCTTCCCAGGGAGCTTGACCTATGTGTCACCAAACATATTATAAAATCAGAGTTTTGTTTACAATGCAGATGGCTGGTTTTGAGCCCAGGCCTATTGAATTTAGAGTACCTATAAGAGAATGGAGGCTGGGAATCTGCATTATTAAAAAGCACCCAGAAAATGATTCTCCTCATTAAACTGACACCAACAATGACAGTTGTAATTACCTTGATTATGTACAAAATTGAAGAGTTGAAGTGATAGTGGTGAGGGAGAAGGGTTCAGAGAATTAGAAGACCTCATGCAGGCTCTTCTGTCAAAATCATTTATGTTAAAATAGAAAAGTGTCTACAAGCAAACTCCATCAGGAGTAAACAAACACTTGCAGGAACAAAGATTTTAAATCTACAGACTGTGAAATGTTACACTGTAATCAGCTACATGAGCCATATGAACATATTTAAAAATAATTTTATATCTCACCTCCGTGATGCCAGAAATGCCCCACCTCAGCCAATCCTTTTCTCTGGTGAGCTTTGGGAATTGTGAACCTGAATGGCCAAATTACTACAGCTGAGCTGAGAAGTCAAATCTTTTTTTGAAGCCACTATTCTTCCTGGAGAATTCTTCCTACAGACTGACATTATCCAAGTGGGTACATAACTGGCTTTCTTTCACATTAGACATAAATTAGTTCCCCTCCTCCTTCTCTTTGTTGTTCAGATCTAAACAGAAACTCCAAAAATCTCCATTTATCAAGAATTAACCCAGTGATTTCCCTGGTGGTCCAATGGTTAAGACTCCATGCTTTCAATGCAGGAAGCACAAACTGGATGCCTGGTTGGGGAACTAAGATCCCACATGCCATGAGACCAAAATTAAATGAATAAATGAAACAAAATGTTAAAAAAGTTAGAATTAACCCTTTAAGCATGGACTTATTGCCAAAAGTAAATAAAAGAAGTAAAACATTAAAAAATGGAATTAATCCATTGAGCACTGGCTTATAGATAAGCATACGGTAGCAGGAAGCAAAACAATACGTGCCCCTTATACATTTATCACAACATCCTCACATATTTTAAATTCAGTAGAAAAGGATTCTATAAGCCCTACAATCAACAGACAGGACTTTGTATAAAGAGTCTTTGTATCAAGAGTCATGTTGTCCGATCTGTTCACACACTGTTGTTGACACTCTCAACCCTACCTGGCTGGGTCTAGGGACTATAGGCTGGTTGGAAATGTTCCCATACACAATAACTCCATTTCCATTGCAACAGAATACCAACTGTGAGAAAAACAAATGGCCTGTTTTTATGATGATCTTACTTATGATTAATTTTTGCAGTAATATTGACTTCAAAAATATTACATCATTTTTTTCTTGATTATTGTGTTCTCTGGAATCCCCTGAGATTATGTGTCTGAGACAGGTGTCTCACTTCCTTCACCCTAATGTCAGCGCTGATGTCAGGGCTCATTATTTTCATATTCAGGGGCTCACTGTGCACCCCTAATATCTGATATGTGTCTTACTTAAAAGCCATGGTGATGTAGAAAAAGAGTATTAAATTAGCAATGAGAAAACATGGGTAATGATCCCATCTCTGGAACTCAGAGCTAGGAAAACCATAGACTCATTTATCTTTAGAGTGGTTTTTGTTTTTTTGAGAATAATTATAGCTTTTTTTTTTATGTGGACCATTTTTAAAGTCTTTATTGAATTTGGTACAATATTGCTTCTGTTTTATTTTTTGGCCCTGAGGCATATGAGATTTTAGCTCCCTGACCAGGGATTGAACCCATACTGCCTGCATTGGAAGCTGAAGTCTTAAGCACTGGACAATTAAGGAAATCCCCTATAACTTGTTTGAGAATTAGACAATGTGAGGCATATGAAAGCACTCTGAAAAAACATAGGTTTTTTTTTTTAGCACATCAGTTCAATTCAGCTCAGTTCAGTCACTCAGTCCTGTCTGACTTTTTGTGACCCCATGGACTGTAGCACGCCAGACTTCCCTGTCCATCAGTAACTCCGTGACCTTACTCAAACTCATGTCCATTGAGTCGGTGATGCCATCCAACCATCTCATCCTCTGTCATCCCCCTCTCTTCCTGCCTTCAATCTTTCCCAGCATCAGGGTCTTTTCCAATAAGTCAGTTCTTCTCATCAGGTGGCCAAAGTATTGGAGCTTCAGCTTCAGCATGAATATTCAGGACTGATTTCCCTTAGGATGGACTGGCTGGATCTCCTTGCAGTCCAAGGGACTCTCAAGAGTCTTCGCCAACACCACAGTTCAAAAGCATCAATTCTTTGGTGCTCAGCTTTCTTCATAGTCCAACTCTCATATCCATACATGACCACAGGAAAAACCATGGCCTTGACTAGATGGACCTTTGTTGGCAAGATAATGTGTTGGGTTTTTAATATGCTTCCTAGGTTGGTCATAGCTTTTCTTCCAAAGAGCAAATGCCTTTTAATTTCATGGCTGCAGTCACCATCTGCAGACATTTTGGAGCCCCCCAAAATAAAATCTCTCACTGTTTCCATTGCTTCCCCATCTATTTGCCATGAAGTGATGGGACTGGATGCCATGATCTTAGTTTTCTGAATGTTGAGTTTTAAGCCAACTTTTTAAAGTTTTTTTTCTGATGTTGAATTTTAAGACAACTTTTCCCCTCTCCTCTTTCACTTTCATTAAGAGGCTCTTTAGTACTTCTTTGCTTTCTGTCATAAGGGTAGTGTCATCTGCATATCTGAAGTTATTGATATTTCCCCCAGGAATCTTGATTCCAGCTTGTGCTTCATTTAGCCTGGCATTTCACATGATGTACTCTGCATATAAGTTAAATAGCAGAGTGACAATATACAGCCTTGACATACTCCTTACTCAGTTTGGAACCAGTCTGTTGTTCTATGTCCAGTTCTAACTGTTGCTTCTTGACCTGCATACAGGTTTCTCAAGAGGCAGGTCAGGTGGTCTCCCATCTCTTTCAGAATTTTCCATAGTTTGTTGTGATCCACACAGTCAAAGGCTTTGGCCTAGTCAATAAAGCAGAGATAGATATTTTTCTGGAACTCTCTTGCTTTTTTGATGATCCAACGGATGTTGGCAATGTGATCTCTGGTTCCTCTACCTTTTCTAAATCCAGCTTGAACATCTGGAAGTTCACAGTTCATGTACTGTTGAAGCCTGGCTTGGTGAATTTTGAGCATTACTTTGCTAGTATGTGAAATGAGTGCAATTGTGGGGTAGTTTGAACATTCTTTGGCATTGCCTTTCTTTGGGGTTGGAATGAAAATGGACCTTTTCCAGTCCTGTGGCCACTGCTGAGTTTTCCAAATTTGCTGGCATATTGACTGCAGCACTTTCACAGCATCATCTTCTAGGATTTGAAATAGCTCAACTGGAATTCCATCATTTTCACTAGCTTTGTTTATAGTGATGCTTCCTAAGGCTCACTTGACTTCACATTCCAAGATGTCTGGCTCTAGGTGAGTGATCACATATCGTGGTTATCTGGGTCATGAAATCATGCTTTTTGTCAGTGTTGTAGCCCCAAGTTTGAAACATATATAATGAATGTGAGAATGAAAGGAAAGCATTCTAGCTTGATGGCCCAGAAGATGCTAACTGAAGTATCTTTCTCCTCATCCCTCCCTCCTATAAAATATGTTCCTAATTCTCATGCCCGTGGGCCAATAAATACTAAGATTTGGGTGGTAGTATCAGAGCCGAGTCTCTAAGAGCAAGCACCTCTAACCAGCACATACACATCATCTGGAAGCTTCTTAGAAATGCAGGTTCCAAGACAACATCCAATAAACTGGGGCCTTTGGCCAGCAGTGTCAGTTTAACAAGCCTTCCATGCAGTTCAGCTGCAGGACCAGACACTGGACCAGAGGACAGGAAGGGAGGAGCCCAATGTCAGTTTGCCAGGCCATTTGACTGCCAGACTCTTTGCCAGGACTTTTGAGTGTGTTGTTAAGAATCCTTATGAAATTCCTCTTCTGCCTCTGCCTTTTCCTCATTAATTCTCAGGCCACATTTTGTTTCTTTTACTTTTATTCAGCTTTATTAAGTTACAATTGGCAAATAAAATTATAAAGGATTTAAAGTGTACAATGTAATGGCTTGATACATGTATATTTTGGGAGAATACGTCTTCCTGTTTTTTTAATATCCTGTCATTTCAGGAAAATGCAAAACTAAGTGTTTTTATTTAAAATAGAAATTCTGCAGAATAACTGGTATACTATTTACAAGACTTTGCAGGTGAGGCTAGTGGTAAAGAACCTGCCTGTCAATGCAGGAGACTTAAGAGATGCGAGTTGGATCTCTGAGTTGGGAAGATCCCCTGGAGGAGGGCATGGCAACTCACTCCAGTATTCTTGCTGGGAGAAATCCCATGGAGAGAGGAGCCTGGAGTGGACTCAGTTCAGTTCAGTCACTCAGTCAGACTCTTTGTGACCCCATGGACTGCAGCACACCAGGCCTCTCTGTCCATCACCATATCCCGGAGCTTGCTCAAACTCATGTCCATGGAGTCTGTGATGCCATCCAACCATCTCATCCTGTGTCATCCCCTTCTCCTCCCACCTTCAATCTTTTCCAGCATCAGGGTCTTTTCCTATGACTCAGTTCTTCATATCAGGTGGCCAAAATATTGGAGGTTCATAGCTGCAGAGTTGGACACGACTGAAAAGACCTAGCACACATTGATCCAACATATTCCAGAGAATGTTTGGTCCCACAAGGGCGGATATTGCTGGTGAGTCAAAACAGCCCTGCTTCTATCTTTCGTGAGACAGATGCATCAAAACCAATCTTCCTAAGATAATGAGAGGATGATTAGATTTTGCTCCCCGAGACTCTGAAATGGGTCAGGAGAGTACATTAAGTACACAAAATGCACATTAACTCTAAGGAGGAACTACCTTCAGGCTGAAATTTCTCTCACTGTTCTCTCTCCAGACCATATCCAGCCATATTGCCAATATCATCAAAGTATTAAATGTATTTTTATAGTAAAAAAAACCAACAACATAAAAATGTTTTGAACATAAGATCTGTCTGCTGTCTAATTTTAAAGGAGTGATTAAAGTCACGTACTCACTGCTTTCTTTTCTTGAAGGAATATGGTCCTGAATTGCATGAGAAAAGATAAGCACGTGTGAATTTCTGGGTTGTGGTTTTTTTTTTTTTTTTTTTTCATATCACTAAAACTGGTGGAGTGTTAGTGTGGACTTATATCATCTGCCTTCCCAATTCTGTGTTCAGTGACATCACATTGATACAGTACCCAGAGTGGGAATGTTTACAGCATGGAAATCATCAAGTGGCATAAATGAAAGCTGTTCCCTGCCCCCCTTCTCAACAATGAGTTTACTAGCATACAATTAATTTATAAAAAAATTTATTATTATCAACTTGCATTACAAAAGGCGGGGTGTGGCTGCTTAAACACAAATAAAGAGATCAAGTTGGTGGAAACAAAAGTTCACTTTATTTCAGATGCCTGCAACGGAAATGGGGTAGAGGTGGGATGAGGGGTAGTTGGGGTGACAACTGTCCAAAGGCTGACTCCCTCCAACCCACAATCAGTGGGTCAAAACTTTTATAGGCTGAGGGAGGCAGCTACATGTAGAAACAGCACAGTCAGCTCTGACAGTCGTCGTGAAATTTGTCTTTGGTGGTCTGACCGGCAGCATCTTGATTGTTTTAGGAACAATTAACGTTCAGTTCCGGGGTCGGTTTGTTTCCATTTCTTTGAGGCCAGTTCTCAGAATTGTGGCAGCTTATGTCGTGGCTACAGTCTGGTCATCATGCAGTTTAACTTCTCCACCTGATGGGGATTTCAATGTCTAGAAGCCAGTTTAGAGGGTCTGGCTCAGAATATTGTCTAATAGCTCTCGACGAGGGACTAAGTCTTCCTGACTATGCTTGATAACTACATTATTATTATTTGGTCTGTTTTCCTTTATTTTGCATGACCTCGCTTCTCTGATCACATTTATTTCTTGACTAAAGTTTTTCCACAGATAAAGGCAGGCAGAGGATATGGAGGGGCAAGGACCATAGACACGCACTCCATTTCACTTGAAAATAGTGTGAATTATTCCCTTGCTGAAAAGTATTCCTCCTTCATGAGAAGGGGATGGTCTGCACCATAGTCTGTACATTTTAAGTGAAGTGAAAGTTGCTCAGTCATGTCCAACTCTTTGAGACGCCATGGATCCATGGAATTCTCCAGGCCAGAATTCTGAACTGGGCTCAGTTCAGTTCAGTCGCTCAGTCATGTCTGACTCTTTGCGACCCTATGAATCGCAGCATGCCAGGCCTCCCTGTCCATCACCAACACCCGGAGTTTACTCAAACACATGTCCATCGAGTCGGTGATATCATCCAGCCATCTCATCCTCTGTCGTCCCCTTCTCCTCCTGCCCCCAATCCCTGCCAGCATCAGGGTCTTTTCCATTGAGTCAACTCTTCACAAAAGGTGGCAAAGTATTGGAGTTTCAGCTTTAGCATCAGTCCTTCCAATGAACACCCAGGACTGATCTCCTTTAGAATGGACTGGTTGGATCTCCTTGCAGTCCAAGGAACTCTCAAGAGTCTTCTCCAACAAAGCAGTTCAAAAGCATCACTTCTTCAGTGCTCAGCTTTTTTCACAGTCCAACTCTCGCATCCATACATGACCACTGGAAAAACCATAGCCTTGACTAGATGGATCTTTGATGGCAAAGTACTGTGTCTGCTTTTTAATATGCTATCTAGGTTGGTCATAAGTAGCGTTTCCCTTCTCCAGGGGATCTTCCCAACCCAGGGATCAACCCAGGTCTCCCGCATTGCAGGTGGATTCTTTACTACCTGAGCCACAAGGATAAAAATGCAGGGTTTTAGGTACAAGCTAACTACAGATAAGGTAAAGACATGAAATTGTTGTCTTTCATAAACAGGTTGTGAAGCTAGTATGTCCATTTTAAAGCAGTAGTTGTGAGCCAGGAAAAGTACCCACGAGCAGTGACAGAGGATGAAGAAGGTAACCAGGAGGGGGTCAAAGTCAGCTCTCACTCCAGGGCCTCTACATCTTCACACACTCTTTGAGTTCAGCTCACCGGCCCCCCACCCCCACCCCCGCCCCTCACCTTGAATCGGTCCCTCTTCTCTCTGCTCTGTCCTCTTTGGAACGAGACTAGGGTGCTGTGGATTTAACAGCCCATCACCCAACTTTCCCACCAATCTGGTTTTTCCTGGCTTTTTAACACCCACCCCAGTGTTTTAAGTGAAGTGATTTGCAATACACAAATCTAGAGAAATCTCATTTTAGATAGGAGGAAACTGATACTCAGTGAAGCAAAGATTAAATGAAAGTGTTATTTGCTCAGTCATGTCCAAATCTTTTGCAACCCCATGGACTGTAGCCCACCTAGCTCTTCTATCCATGGGGTTCTCCAGGCAAAAATACTGGAGCAGCTTGCCAGTCCCTTCACTAGGGGTCTTCCAGACCCAGGGATCAAACCTGAGTCTCTTGCATTGCAAGCAAATTCTTCACCATTTGAGCCAAATAGGGAGTTTAAGGGCTTCCCTTGTAGCTCAGTTGGTAAAGAATCTGCTTGCAGTGTAGGAGACCAAGGTTCAATTCTTGGGTAGGGAGTATTCTTGCCTGGAGAATCCCATGGACAGAGGAGCCTGATGGGCTACAATCCATGGGGTCCCAAGAGTTGGACACAACTTAGCGACAAAACCACCACCACTGCCAGGGAGTTTAAAAATCTTTATTTTTTTGTGGTTACTTTCTTCCCTGCTATGAATTCTCAAATATGCATGGTGTGGGAGGCGCTGAGGAGGAAGATACTTGATTCAGATAGCTAACTAACACAGCCTTTATGGTTCCTCTCAGCTAGACTAAACTTCAGACCATTTTCTTCCTGACTCTGGACCTCTGAGCTCCCTTTTCTTAGAACATTTACTTTAGAAAACTTATCATTGTAAATCCTTCCTCTGCTCCTTTGAGGTGTAAATCTTTTTCAAAAGCCTCTTTCTAGTTTTATAGCCTATGAATGTCTTTCTCAAGGACCCAGGAACCTAGCCTTTGAGATGAGATTGTATAGAAAAGTGGTGACTATCTCCTAGTCTGGGGGGCTGGGGGAAGAGCCTAACTACAGAGGGCTCCAAATTTAGCTCCTAAAGAATCTGCCTGCAATGCAGAAGACTAGGGTTCAATTCCTGGGCCGGGAAGATCCACTGGAGAAAGGAATAAATGAAATGGTAACCCACTCCAGTATTCTTGCCTGGAGAATCCCATGGACAGAAGAGCCTGGCGGGCTACAACCCATGGAGTTGCAAAGACTCTGACAGGACTGAGTGACTAACACTTTCACTTTTTTTCATTTTTTACAATTTGACTTTTTGCCAAATTGTAAAACTGTAGTTTTTACAACAGAAAAAGTTTACTTTCTGTTTGGATAAAACCAATTAGCAAACACACTGGCCTAAGATACTCTCCTCAAGCCAGACTTTTGTTTTAGGGAACTGAACATAGATTCAGTTTTTAACTCTTTCCCTTATTGCAATAGCCTTGGATAAAGTCTTCTTTACCTGTTTAATTCTGATGCAAATCGAAAGCTTGATTCTGCCACTTAATTTGAAATTATTATAGCTCTGTAAAATTAGGTCTATAAAATGGTGATTATAATACTAATGTCAGAATTATTCTGATAATCAAATGAGCTAACATAAGAAATGCTTTTAGCACAGGTCCTGACTCCTAGTAAGTACTAGCAATGATGATGATAATAATAATAAATAATAAGTGCTGTTGTTACGTCACTTAATTATCAGTGTGGACATTGAATTGACATTTTTCTCTGTCTCGAAATGGCCATATAGTCTACTATAATAATGCTATTATCATAATTCTTTTTCTTTTCATTGCAGGGCTAACATCTGAGGATCATTATGCAATTAAGTAAATTCCTGACTACTTAGGGACATTTAGCTATTGTGCAAATTAATCTTTTCACCTTTTATGTTAGACTTGGTTCACACATGGCTTTTTCACTGGCAATTAGCACTTCCTCTGTTTGGACTGCCACTGCCAAATTATTAACATCTCTCCAGAGGAGATCAAGGAAAGAGAAACAGAGAAAACTCAAAAAACTCAGTTGCCAGCAGTACTTTGGAGCACTGAATTAAAGTGATTCTGAGCAGTTATGATCAAGGCTTCTGTCTTTTGATACATTTCTGGCTTTTTGCCCCAACAGCTCCACACAAGTCTAGTGGACCCTTGGCTCTGGATCAGAGATAAGGACATTTTAATTTTATTTTTTGTGAAGGTGGGGGAGTTCTTTTGACTCTCACTAACCTGAAATTCAGTTCATTTCTGAAAATGTATGCTTTGAGAAATGCAGAGGAACCAGAGACCAAATTGCCAACATCCCTTGGATCTCAAAAATGCAAGAGAATACATGAAAAACATCTAATTCTGATTTATTGATTAGGGCAAAGCCTTTGACTGTGTAGATCACAACAAACTGTAGAAAATTCTTCAAGAGATGGGAATACCAGACCACCTTACCTGCCTCCTGAGAAATCTGTATGCAGGTCAAGAAGCAACAGTTAGAACTGGACATAGAACAACAGACTGGTTCCAAATTGAGTAAGGAGTATGTCAAGGCTGTATATTGTCACCCTGCTTATTTAGCTTCTATGCAGAGTACATCATGTGAAATGCCAGGCTGGATGAAGCACAAGCTGGGATCAAGATTGCAAGGAGAAATATCAATAACCTCAGATACACAGATGACACCACCCTTATGGCAGAAAGCAAAGAAGAACCACAGAGCCTCTTGATGAAATTGAAAGAGGAGAGTGAAAAAGTTGGCTTACAATTCAACATTCAAGAAACAACATCATGGAATCTGGTCCCATCACTTCATGGCAAATAGATGGGGAAACAGTGGAAACAGTGACAGACTTATTTGGGGGGGGCTCCAAAATCACTGCAGATGGTGACTGTAGCCAGGAAATTAAAAGATGCTTGCTCTTTGGAAGAAAAGCTATGACCAACCTAGACAGCACATTAAAAAGCAAAGACCTTATCTTGCCAGCAAAGGTCCGTCTAGTCAAAGCTATGGTTTTTCCATGTATGGATGTGAGAATTGGACTGTGAAGAAAGCTGAGGGCCAAAGAATTGATGCTTTTGAACTGTGGTGTTGGAGAAGTCTCTTGAGAGTCCCTTGGACTGCAAGAAGATCCAACCAGTCCATCCTAAAGGAAATCAGTCCTGAATACTCATTGAAAGAACTGATGTTGAAGCTGAAACTCCAATACTTTGGCCACCTGATATGAAGAACTGACTCATTGGAAAAGACACTGATGCAGGGAAAGATTGAAGGCAGGAGGAGAAGGGGACAGCAGAGGATGAGATGGTTGGATGGCATCACTGACTCAATGGATATGAGTTTGAGCAAGCTTTGGGAGTTGGTGATGGACAGGGAAGCCTGGCATGGTGCAGTCCATGGAGTCGCAAAGAGTTGGACACGACTGAGCGACTGATCTGAACTGAATAAAGTACACCCAGCACCACAGTTTGAATAAATATGTCTATTTAATAATTTCATTTCAACTGGGCCCAGTGGAACATAAATAGATTTTTTTTAACTTTGACATGGTGGTAGTAGCAGTTTATTCGCTAAGTCGTAACTCACTCATTGCCATAGTTCAGACTTTTTGTTGGCAGGTTTGAGAAGCCATAGAAATGCACAGCTCGGTTTTATAATGCTTGATTAAAACTGCATTGTAATGATAACATTTTGTCTTTGTTGAAATTAAAAAAAAAAATACTTGCTTAAAAATCCATTTACTCTTTGATGTTTTTCAGTGTCCAGGCCTGTTAGCAAACACTGCTGACCAACACCTACTGAGGGCAGGTTAATTAGGTCTTCCAAAATCAGTGCGGGAAGATTAAAATCTTGAAAACTATGATAACTCTCTCTGCACCCCATCTTTGTTTTAACTCCACATGTGAGTTTTATTGAAAAAGATCACTTGTCAGAGATTAAGACTGAAAAGTAAGCTTCACTATTTTTTCTTGCTTTCAGAAATATAAAAAATACATCAAAGAATATTTTTTGTCACTATTTTGCCTTTTGATTCTTTATAGTCAAAGACTTATATTAAAGTAGATCCACTTGGTTGTACTGGTAAGATAAAAAGAAAAAAATATTGTACAATATACAGGATAAGGGAAGATGACTGATGTTGAGAAACATTCCAGTTTCCAGTATTCTGAGCACAATTGCAAAGAGGTAGCTGATTCTTCCATCTACCAGATGGTCCTTGCATGATATTCCAGAAATGAGATTTACAGTCTCAAGGGACCTCAGATATGAGGGGTAGAAGTGTCTTCCTTTTTCTTCTGGGAGTTCTTAAAGCGAATTCTCCAGTTCTCAAAGCCAAAACATGACCTCATAAAGGTTTTTGGGCCATGCCTTTTTCTGAAGAATCTTAATGTTCTTACATAGTCTCAAGAAAAAGCCCTGTTGACTAAATTTCAGTCATTTATTAGCATGGGAATAACACAGTGGGGAAAAGTGTGATGTAGTGAAGCAAAGACCCTTGTGCTTAAAAAACAAAAACAAAAGCAAAATTTGCCTATTGAAATTCCTTACACAAAAGCCTCATAGGCCCCTGTGAGGTCTTAAGCAAGTCTATATGGGATGAAAGAATATATTCTGCCCAAGTTGTGGTTATAGAACCACTCCAGCTTACAGGGGTATAATTAAAGCTGTTTTAATCGCTTATGTCAGTCGGAGCTTGGCTTCTAGTGAAATATGAACATGCATCTTGTGTGGAGAGAGGATAGTAACTGGCTAAAATTTGTGGAATGTTAAACTCATTTTAAAGAATTGTTCATGTTACCATAATGAAAATTCGTGATTGGTCACTCTAGATCTAAAAATAAGCTCATGTTTATAAATCTCAGGCATATATATTTTGAGTATGACATAACTATATCAGTGTAGCCTGTAATATATAGTTGTGTCAGAATATCCCTTTGTAGCCTAATTTTTATAATGTTATGTATATATTTAAGTATAAATATCACTCTAGAATTCCATTTTCAAAGTGTATCACACAATCTCTGTATTAACTGAAAGTATTTTAAAATCACATTCAGTCCTACTTTTATTTATTTAAAATCATCTATTTAGTTTTTTGTGCTTTCTAAGTGGCTCAGTGGTAAAGAACCCGCCTACCAGTGCCAGAGACATAAGAGACACGGGTTCAATTCCTGGGTCAGGAAGATCCCCTGGGGGAGGGCATGGCAACCCACTCCAGTATTCTTGCCTGGAGAATCCTGCAGACAGAGGAGCCTGGTGGGCTATGGTTTATAGCCCGGAGAGTCAGATATGACTGAAACGATTTAGCACACATATACTTTTATACACTTTGAATTATTTATTTTATTTATAAAACGAAACCTATAATATATCCACTGCTGCTGCTACTGTTGCTAAGACGCTTCAGTTGTGTCCGACTCTGTGCGACCCCATAGACGGCAGCCTACCAGGCTCCCCCATCCCTGGGATTCTCCAGGCAAGAACACTGGAGTGGGTTGCCATTTCCTTCTCCAATTCATGAAAGTGAAAAGTGAAGGTGAAGTCTCTCAGTCGTGTCCGACTCCTAGCGACCCCATGAACTCCAGCCTACCAGGCTCCTCCATCCATGGGATTTTCCAGGCAAGAGTACTAGAGTGGATTGCCATTGCCTTCTCTGAATATGTCCACTAGAGGTCTACAAATAGATGGGAGTGAATGAGATCAAGGAAAAGGTATGCGGCCAGACATATTAAAAGTATCATTACTTCTTTTTCTAAAAATACGCTAATAAAAATGTCTTCATCTTGTTATAGTTTAAGTATTGCCTTACTTATTTACCTTATTTGGTTGGCAAAGTCTTTAAAAAAACTAGTGTCTACAACTCTTTTTCTTCTGCTATATCCTTAGGAAATGGCTATATTTACTTCTATGTTTGTTTTATCCAATCAACATTTATGTGAAAGTTGCTCAGTCATGTCCCACTCTTTGTGACCCACTGGTCTATGGCCCACCAGGCTCCTTTGTCTGTGAGATTCTCCAGGCAAGAATACTGGAGAGGGTAGACGGGGGAGCCTGGTGGGCTGCCGTTTGTGGGGTCGCACAGAGTCGGACACGACTGAAGCGACTTAGCAGCAGCAGCAGCAGCAGCCATTATATAACTAAAGTATAGAAATTCTTCAGGATTCTTTACTTTACCAGATATTGTAACTTCCTTGCTGCAAAATATCCATGTCCAAGTTTCAAAAGTCATTTTGTGAGCCTAATTTTCAAGTCTATATTATTTATTTTAATCAGTATTGAATTTCCAAATCTATATTGGTAAGAATTCACATAACTTTCTACAAATACGGAGATCATGCAAAGTACGTGTTTTTCTATCTTAATTCATCATCTCACCCAGGACTTGTCTTCCATAACCTTAAGATTCAAGGTACCCTGTGTCCTATCACAGTCCTAAAGGGATCTTTTGTGGGTGAGGCTTTATCATCCTCCAAATCCACATTGTAGAAGAGTTGGTTCCTTTCTACATTTTTAACTCTTTTGTCCCATTCGTTTTACCTGAAATTCAGTGGTAATCCTCTAAGTAAGTAATTCATGATTTGGACCAAAATATCCCTTTTAGCACTATCCACCAGTGCTTTGGTTTATCCCTATTGCATTTCCTTTGAGACAGTTATTTAATAACACCTTCCTCTATTTCCTGTCTTTGAAGTATTTACCGCACCCTCACCTTTAGGTCCTGAGTGTGAGTCCTGTTTCTGCTCACAAGTTCCCTTTGCTGTCTCTGCTGTTGCTAAAGATGAGCCAGTGCTCCTGGAGAAGCCTCAGTCTCCATTTGTGTACCAGATTCTTTCTTCTACCAAAAGATAGTGCCCTGAGCATTTTCTCTTATTTCTACTGCAATACCAAAATTCCCTTCATGAACACATCCATCAACATAAAACACTTTCATAAATTCTACTTTCCTAAAAACATCAACAAAAGATCCTCTATCTTGACCCAAATTTTCTCATTCTCCCTTTCAGCAAAACTTTTTTACAAAGTCGTCTGTTTACTGTCTATAACTGATTTTCTTCCATTCTTTCTTTAAGTAAGATGATGATGTAATTCATTGGCTAACCATAATATTATCGAGAACAAAAACAAATGCTATTAATTTTTAGTGAAGCTTAGTGTAAACCTAGATTGTCTCAGGCAGATGAGACATATGGAGTCCTTTTCTAAATTCATTTCAGAGATGTTTAATCTTCATTAATCCCCCAATCTGCTCTTTTCCAAGTCAACAGCAATCTCTATTTTGCTAAATAACAATGATTAATTCTCAGTTGTCCTTTTAGTTGTCCTGTTAGTAACATTTGATCACTCTTTCTCCCTGAAAGCATTTTTCCACAGTGCTTGCAAGATACTAGCTCCCTTGATCTTTCCCTTCACGGGGTGGTCATTGCGTCTCCATCTCCCTCACTGCTCCCTCTTCATCCCTCTGACCATTTCAGTCTTGGGGTACCCTACGGCATGTGTGCTCTTTGACTCTTTTCTCAATTTTATCTCTATTCACACTTGTGATGATTTCTGGTCCCATGGCTTTAAAATGGCATAGTTAAGTTAATTGATCCAAAATTTAAATTACAGCTTGTCCTCTCCTCTCTTGTTCAGGCTCATTTATTAAACCACTTATTCATCATTTCATCTTGGGTTTCTGATAAACATATAAAATGTAATATGGCCCAAACAAGTTCCTGCTTTATGTACTCCAAACCGTATCTATTTGCAGACTTCTCAGTTTCAATTAAGTTCAGTTCAGTTGCTCAGTTGTTTATTCAGACTTATATCCATTGAATCAGTGATGCCATCCAACCATCTCATCCTCTGTCATCCCCTTCTCCTCCTTCCCTCAATCTTTCCCAGCATCAGGGTCTTTTCCAATGAGTCAGTTCTTCACATCAGGTGGCCAAAGTATTGGAGTTTCAGCTTCAGCATCAGTCCCTCCAATGAATTTACCTCAGGATGGACTGGTTGGATCTCCTTGCAGTCCAAGGGACACTCAAGAGTCTTTTCCAACACCACAGTTCAAAAGCATCACTTCTTTGGTACTCAGCTTTATAGTTAAACACTCACATCTATACATGGCTACTGGAAAAACCATAGCTTTGACTAGATGGACTTTTGCTCTCAAAATAATGTCTCTGCTTTTTAATATGCTGTCTAGGTTGGTCATAGCTTTTCTTCCAAGGAGCAAGCATCTTTTAATTTCATGGCTTCAGTCACCATCTGCAGTGATTTTGGAGGCCCCCAAAATATGTCTGTCACTGTTTCCACTGTTTCCCCATCTGTTTCCCATGAGGTGATGAGACTGATGTCATGATCTTAATTTTCTGAATGTTGAGTTTTAAGCCAACTTTTTCACTCTCCTCTTTCACTTTCATCAATAGGCTCTTTAGTCCTTCTTCACTTTCTGCCTTAAGGGTGGTATCATCTGCATATCCAAGGTTATTGATATTTCTCCTGGCAATCTTGATTCCAGCTTGTACTTCATCCAGTCCAGCATTTTTTATGATGTACTCCTTATATAAGTTAAATAAGCAGGGTGACAATATACAGCCTTGACATACTCCTTTTCCTATTTGGAACCAGTCTGTCGTTCCATGTCTAGTTCTAACTGTTGCTTCTTGACCTGCATACACATTTCTCAGGAGGCAGGTGAGGTGGTCTGGTATTCCCATCTCTTTCAGAATTTTCCACAGTTTATTGTAATCCACACAGTCAAAGTCTTTGGCATAGTCAATAAGACAGAAGTAGATATTTCTCTGGAACTCTCTTGCTTTTTCTGTGATCTAGCAAATATTGGCAATTTGATCTCTGGTTCCTGTGCCTTTTCTAAATCTAGCTTGAATATCTGAAAGTTCACGGTTCATGCACTGTTGAAGCCTGACTTGGAGAATTTGAGAGCATGTGAGATGAGTGTGGTAGTTTGAGGATTCTTTGGCATTGCCTTTCTTTGAGATTGGAATGAAATCTGACCTTTTCCAGCCTTGAGGCCACTGCTGAGTTTTCCAAATTTCTGGCATATTGAGCGTAGCACTTTCACAGAATCATCTTTTAGGATTTGAAATAGCTCAACTGGAATTCCATCACCTCCACTAGCTTTTCATGCAAAGATGAGCAAAGTAAAGGACAGAAATGGTCTAGGCCAAACAAAAGCTTCTCAATTTCAGTTGATGACAATTCTATCGCTCAAATTTCTCAGGCCAAGCCATATATTTGTCTCTGACATCATTCTTTCTCACACATCCTATATTTGACCACTCCATCCTGACTCAGTTTTCTTTGATTTACTTTTTATCACAGTACTTATAATGCATTCTAATGCAATCATCCTTTTTAAAAAATTATTTTATCTTTATTTCTTATACTTAAATATTGGGCTTCTTAGGTGGTGCTAGAGATAATGAGTCTGCCTGCTAAGGCAGGAGATGCAAGAGACACAGATCAGATCCCTGGGTCAGGAACATCTCATGGAGGAGGGAATGGGAACCCACTCCAGTATTCTGGCCTGGAAAATACCATGCACAGAGGAACCTGGCAGTCCATGGGGCCAGGCATGGGTCAGACAAGACTGAAGGACTGAGCATAACCACATACTTAGATATTATTATGCTATTATGAGTTATTATTATATAATTTATCTGTTTCAGTATTTTAATATTGATTATCTCCACCAGGACTTGATAACTCTGAGGATATTTTGTCTGTTTTATTAATTATAGTATTTCCAGGTCCTAGAATTCTCCCTGTCAACTACAAGTTGACATAATAAATAATTGTTTAAAAATGAGTAAATGAATGAATAAATTTATTTTCCATTAATATTACTTCTAAACTTTATCATTTTTTATATAAGAAGTTTATTTAAATCAAAAATCTGATCAAGTTTCTCTCTCAATAGTAAGAAGAATTAGGTCCAAACTCTTCAGCCTGGAAAAAAACTTTATAAATGTGTATGTACACATTTAATTTTTTAGTGTTTCCTATGTTTCTGTTTTAGGAAACACTAAAAAATTAAACGTGTACATACACATTTATAGAATGGCAAGCCACTCCAGTATTCTTGCTTGGAGAATCCCATGGACAGAGGAGCCTGGTGGCTACAGTCCAGAGGGTCGCACAGAGTTGGACACGACTGAAGTGACTTACACACACACACACACACACACACATGTTTCTCTTTTCAGCATGCATACACATTTTTACATGTCTGTCTAAAAACATATCTGTTCTTTTTGGGGCTTTTGCATGTGTTACTTTCTTTTTATACAATGACTTGCCTTTACTTTTTTCTATTGTCAAAGTTTCCACCTTTCCCAATATTTTCTCTAACCAAGCATTCTTTAGAAATATTCTTATTTACTCCTCTATTCCCATAGTAAGTATTTTGCATCTATTATATAGCATAAGTGACAGCATCCTTTGAATCAGAGAATCATTTATATATGTGCCTCTGCATGACCCTGCACAGTATCCACTATTTAATCTCATTGTCTCTCTTTATTTTAAATCACCCACTTTGCCTGCTTCAGAGTTTCATATAAAATACTTGCTCCAGAGACATTTGTGATATGTAAATATTTCAAGATCTGAAGTAAGAAAGCCAACTGAAAGACAATTTTAAAATAGTTTCTGCTGTGCTCAAGATTTAGCTATTTATCTATTCAGAACTCTTTTTGTGTTGTTGTTTTTTAAACCCCAGTGGTAGTGAACTACAGGTTATAATCATGAAGCTAGAAGAATCCTACATTTTAAGTCAAGAAAGTGTGTTTTCCATAAATAATTTAAAAACTGTAGTATTTTCAATCTAAGTTACATTGAAAGGAACTTTTGTTTTGTTTTGTTTTTCTTTAAGAAACTTCTAGGTATTTGGGTCAACAAAATTATTTTGAAAATATTTTCTCATGGAAAGTAGCCCAAAATAGATGGTGCCATGAGGTTTAATTTGCTGCTTCTCGGGACAGAAATTCAATGGCGTTCAACAGCTTTGCAATATTCACCAGGAAACTATGCTGTGCCAAGTACAAATGCTTTAGATGCACAGCCTGGAGGTGCAGTGCCTGTCAAAGTGGAGACTCTTGGAGGCGGGGGCCCCGAAGGAGAGAAGATGCTGTCAGTAGACAACTTGCAGGAGAGCATTATGTGCTGCTTTGAGGCCATCACATTGCATCTCACCATCAGAGCTGCAGTCTTCCACGATGGCCTTGTGGGTAAAGAATCTGCCTGCAATGCAGGAGACATGGATTCAATTCCTGGGTCAGGACGATCACCTGGAGGAGGAAATGGCAACCCACTCCAGTATTCTTACCCGAAAAATCCAATGGGCCTGGCAGACCACAGTCCATAGAGTTGCAGAGTTGAACATGATTGAGTGACCGAGCCCATCAGAGCTACAGATATTCAGGAGAGCAAGAGAGCTGAGATCCCCCTATTCACATCTATAATCTGTGTGAGGTGTATTAACCAGTTACTTTAGCAATCTTGGTTTGATCTTATCAGAGTATTAACTACTGAGCTTGGGTTCACTTGCTGGGAAGGGTGTCACATGTTTTGTTTGGTATTTCCAAATGATAGGATTCTTAGTACAAAGCATACAAATGTATGAACATCAGCAGTAAGCATGTAGTATGTAAGTAGTGTTGACTGTGAGTTTTTGCATCCTTGAGATTAAAAAGATGGATGACTTTAGCCAGCAAATCTACAGTGGGAAAGTTGTCTGCAATAGTTTGAGGCTTGAAAAACTTAGAACAGATGGTGCTGTTGGGACAGGAAGAAGTCAGAAGGTTATCATGACTTCCAACAGCACTGAAGCCTATGAGAGAGGAGGAACTTTGATGTGATAGGAGCCAGCTAGCTTGACCTTGACCTTCTTCTCTCTCCTCCATAACCCAGGCATCCCACCTCCTTATTTAAGAGCCAGATGTCAGTGGGCAGACACCTGTGGTTATGTGGCATATGTGAGTTGCAATATACTTGGTGGGTAAGGGATAAATTTCTGCACCCCTCTTCCTAGAGTTATTAATAACCAATTGAATGTTAGTGTCTTTTAGGCCAAATTCAAAGAGCAGCATTGAAGACTTACTCAAAACACCATGAAACTGAGCTTGTGGCTATCTCAAAAATAGCTTACATGTGAGCTTCTTTTTATTCTGACACTGTTTCCACTAAAATTCATAGGAGGAAAAAGGCATAAAAATGTTTGTGGTTTTTCTGAATGGAAATACCACCAGGGAATGATCTCAGTTATGGAAGAAACTACTCTAAAATTCTGGAAAAGCCATAAAAATCATTTTTCCTTGTCTTTTTATTTTTTTCCCTCTAGTAAAGAAAGGAAGGACAACCAAAATTTTCAAAAGCATTCAGTGATGAAAGTCTGCATTCTTGGTAAATTTTTAAATTATCCTGTTTTTCAATAAAACTTTTCTATAAAGTTGGCTAAGCCATATGCCTCTGAGGTTTAAAAAAAAATGCAGGATAAGTTTTAAAAGCTTTGTATGAATTTATCAGTATTAAACTATGCTCATATAACCTTCAAAGCTCCTTTATAAACAATACTTGATGAGTAACAATTCCCAGGAAAAGTTAAACTATCTCTTAGTAACCCTTTAGTCTAAATATCATTCACTTGGAGGGCTTTGTAGAGTGGGAGAAAAAGAGAGGTTGTGTACATGTGTTCATGTGAGCTAGAAAGGAAAGGAAAACTGATCTTTTCATATAGATTCAAGAAGCGAGTTTCTCTTTCATCATTCCCATAATAGCTAAAAGTTTCACAGTGAGACGGTGTGGGGCTTGGTCAGCCTGAGAAGACTGGTTCCAACATATACCTTGGAATATATACTGGTTCCAAAACATATCTTACTGGCTCCCCACAGTCAGGCAGCCATGATGAGGTTTCTCGGGAACTGTGACATGCAAAGTTGTGATGGTTAAATGTAACCTTTATCCCCTTAACTGCCAGAGGTTATACAGTCTCCCCACCAATGAAGGGGAGATTGCTTGAGTAATATTAACAGTGAACGAGGACTTCCCTGGTGGTCCAGTGGTTAAGAATCTACCTTGCAATGTAGGGGACACGGATTCGATTCCTGGTTCAGGAAGATCCCATATGTCATGGAGCAACAGAGCCCAGGCCCCACAGCTACTGAGCCTGTTCTCCAGAGCACTTGAGTCGCAGCTACTGAGCCCTGCATGCCCCAGAACCCAGGCTCCACAACAAGGGAAGCCACCACAATGAGAAACCCATGTACTGCAACTAGAGAAAGCCCTCGCGCAGCAATGAAGACCCAGCACAGCCAACAAAATAATAAATAAATAAATATTTTAAAAATATGACTTTTAACAGTGAATGAGATACCATGCACACACAGATATGGCAACAATTTTCCGCTTAGCTCAGATGCCCTCACAGGTTATAGAATTAAAACTCAGGGAGTTAAGAGAAACTGCTTTTCTCCCAGGAACCTACACTGAGAGCACGGTAAATGGCCTACCATCTTCATCAGAGAGGCAAGGAAGATGAGATTGAATTAAGACATCTAAAACAGACTTTATTTTCAGTAATTTGCAGCAGTCCCATTCTTAGAACCCTCAATATTTGACTTAACCACCATGTTTCACATAGTCAACGGAACAAAAGCTTTTACTAAGAGGACTTGTAGATGTATATGTATATTTTATATATCCCATGGTCAAATCTCCTCTCACATCTGGCAGTTTGCAGAACTGTGATGTACGTACCATTGTTAATGTCATTCCCAGAGGAGAAGACTGAAGGTCAGATAAATACAAGAATTGGCCATGAAGATATCCAATCAACAGGTTTTAATATTCCAACTCACCCAATACCTACCTGCTGGAGGAGGTCATTGAGAAGATGTGACCACGTGGACCCTCAGGCTGGACCAGGCAACGCTCCTTAACCCCATCCCCACCCCTCACCTCCAACATGGTCCCATCCTTGGGGTGTACTTTCCACCTACTAGGCCTCTATTAGCAGCCATTTCAAGGAAGTAAACTCAAGGAAGCACTGTGTCATTGAGACCCTCTAGATTGAAAAAGTGGCAGAATCCCATCAGAGCCTGTGTATAGACTTACAGGATTCAGCAGGGAGAGAGACTGAATCCTTTGAAACTGCCCAAGATTAGCCATATAAACCCAAGTCCCCTTACTTAAAAAAAATAAATTAATTTATTTTTTAATTGGAGGAAAATCGCTTTACGATATTGTGTTGGTTTCTGCCGTACAACTAAGGGAGTCGGTTATATTTACATGTATACCTCTTGCTCTTGAGCCTCCTTTCCTCCCCCATCCCACACCTCTAGGTCATCGCAGAGAGCCAGGGTGGGCTCCCTGTGACTGCCACCTACCCGTCTGGAGTGATCGGCCTCTTTTTTGGGTCTCTCCCTGCCTCCATGTACAGGGGCCAGTTTCAGATTTTACTCAGGAAAATGTAGACCCTATAGAGTGTATAAACCTTCCAAATCCCCCAGCCCTCTCCCCAGGTGGCCCCTGCATCCTGTAGAGAGGGACTGGGGGAAATTCCCACCAATGCCTGATGTGCAGATGGGTCTGGTCTAAGCCATCTGTGCACAGGGAATGCAGTCACTGCTCAGCTCAACACTGGCACTGTCTGCAAGGACAGAGGGGTAAACCGCAGCAGCCAGTGGGCTGAACTCAGAGGATTGGGCTGGTGATCACTCGTGAAGCTGGCCATTAACCCTTTACACTGACCGATGGGCTATCCTAAAGGGTTTGACTCTGTGGCTTGGATAGTGGGACGATCATGAACAAACTCTTGTAGGATCAGGATGTTTGAAAAGACATTTAGGTTCACCTGCAAGAGCCTGAGTTCCATGTCCTGACTCGTGAGGCATGGACACCGCCTGGCAGTCGGGAAGCTGATGCCCTGGTCCAGTTGAGAACCTGAGCACCTGAGCCTACAGGAGGTCCAACTGATGGACTGCAAAGGAAGAGCAGCCACCGCAGAGCCCAGGAGTGATGGTGTTTAGTCAACGGTGCTGGATTGCCCTTGAACTACAGTGACTCGGTTAACGCAGTAACAGAACATCCCGTGTGTCCTAAACAAGCCAAGGCAGCTGCCAAAGGAGTCTGGGGCCATTCACAGGAGTTCCCAACCAGTGAGGAGTTGGCAAATTGGCTATATTGACCCCCTCTGCCTCTGAGTGAAGGTTCTAAATATACTTGATCTGTGTGGACGCCGAGTCAGGTCTGACGCAAGCTTTTTCCTGTCACCATGCCAAAGAGGGTGCCCCCAAAACAGGATTAAAGAGGCTGAATACCACTTGCAAAGACCCTCCTGAAATAGCCGGTGATAAGAAGGGGGTCACATGTCAAAGGTTATGATGTGCATGCAAGACTGATGGAGAAAAGAGCCCTGGTGGGTATGCTTGCATCACTGCTGCAGTATCTGCCTCCAGGGCAGCCAGAGAGCAGCCCATGAGCCTCCTCCAGGCCGCCTTAGCCCCTTGGTGACCCCTCAGGGCCCACGGGGGTTGTGTGAAATGTAAGAGCCGGTCTTGGAGGTCTTGGACCCAGGAAGGCTCCTCCCCACCCTGCCCTGGGGATTATGTACATCCCTGGGGATGTAACTTTCACCCTCTAAAACCAAAGGCCAAAGGCGGAGCCATTTCAAGGACACCAGCCTTGAGAGAACAATGTGGGGCTGAGCTCCTCTTGGCTAAATCCAGGACAGAATACTGTTAAAATCCTCTAAATATACTCATGACTTTGGCTGGGGGTGCAGAGACCGACTTAACCTGGCAGAGCCCAAAACAAGCCCTGTAGATAAGTAAGTTTCCTCCCTCATGAAACCTGCCATCTACCCTTCCGGAATGATCCATCTCTGCCTCTGGTCTCTGCTTGCCCTCTGAGTCCCCTGGCCAGTTTTAGATTTCAGCTGGGTCATCCCTGAGTTTTCCAACCAGCACTACTCAGAACTTCAGCTGCAAACCGATGCACGTTTACACAACAATCCGTAGCTCTAGGTGCAGTATAGTTAGCTGGGTGACAGAGAGAGAGACAGAGAGGCACCCACCCACTGACTATATAGTTTCATCCATTTCTACTGAAATTTGGGAACTTTACTGCCTGAAAAATTTCAGAAAAATAATTTTCAAACAATGATCTCAGCATATGCAATTCTTCTGATTGAATAGAGCCATTCTGTGAAATTGCCTACTGATACTGACTCTCTAATTCAAAGAAGTAAAACACCTTTTGTGTCAACAATTGAGGATTAACATTTTGTCTCTATCACTGAGCATTAAGAGTGACCTAGGATGGATTGGAGAACCCTATGGACAGCGGAGCTGGGTGGGCTGCAGTTCATAGGGTCACAAAGAGTCGGACATGACTGAAGCAACTTAGCATGCATGCATGCAGGGTGGGTTGTTTATTTTCCCATTGTGAGCCCATTTCTTCACCTAGAAAACTGTAAAATGAATACATATCCTGCAATGTCATGCTAAGCATCAGGAGAAACACCTACAACATCTCTAGTGCTCTATCAACAGAGTAGATGTTAAAAAATGAATAATTTTCTTTTTTTGTTCACATTTCACATTTCTCCAGGCTACAACATTCTTTTGTGTTTGCAATCATTCAGTTCAATAGCATTAATAGCATTAATATTATGCTCTGGACTAGAAGCACTGTGGGAACAGCTCAAAGAAATTAGAAGTGAGATACTGGTATATGTTTTTGTTCAACTAGAAAGGCAGACACAATCTCACCAAATCTGTAGTTGTGCACTACTGTGTTCACAGACATGCAGTTTTGTATTTATATGTGTGTGAGAAAGAGACCTCTAAAGAAAAGTGGAGAGAGGAGAGAGAGAGGAAGACAGAGAGACAGAGAAATTGAGGGAAAATAATTTATCAACAAAAGGAGTGTCCTGAAGTGTATATTGCTTTGGCATCTCATTTCACCAAGTGTCTTTGATTACTGTAAAATGATAGACCCTTGTGCTGAGTGTGTGTGTGTGTTCCAAAATGTTGAGAGATCACAGTAAAAAGAATTTTAGATAAACCAGTGGCTGGGGGCCAGGTGCAATGTAATGATAGAACACTAAAGGAACCACTCCAGAGGAGAAGGCCAGAGGAATGATGAAAGAGAAATGCATATTAAGGCATTGTTCAAAGTAGCTTCCTGAGGGCGCATTCACAAAACTCTTTCCTCTCTGAGGGGTTTATGGTGGCTTGACTTACAGCTAACTGTCCCTATCGATCACTGAGACCAGGGACAGCTGTCCTTTCTTTGTGAAAATATTTGGATCCCCAGGAGAAGCTGAAATTGAAACTTTTATTTACATTACAGTGATAAAGCGTTTTATAAAATAAACAGAGATAGGAATCCACAATCGAGAGCATTGTTATATTTACCACCAAATCTTACTTATTTAATGTAGAGATCAAAATATAGGGCCTTCCCTGATAGCTCAGTTGGTAAAGAATCTGCCTGCAATGCAGGAGACCCCGGTTCGATTTCTGGTTCGGGAAGATCTGATGAAGAAGGGACAGGCTACCCCATTCCAGTATTCTTGGGCTTCCCTTGTGGCTCAGCTGGTAAAGAATCTGCCCAAAATGAGGGAGACCTGGGTTTGATCCCTGTGTTGAGAAGATCCCCTGGAGAAGGGAAAGGCTACCCACTCCAGTATTCTGGCCTGGAGAATTCCATGGGCTGTATAGTCCATAGGGTCACAAAGAGTCGGACACGACTGAATGACTTTCACACTTCACTCAAAATACAGATTCCCTTATAATTGTATTATTTGCCATGCTGATAAATCATGTCCCTTCCTCATTAATAAAGGAGCAAATTTCCTGTTGATTTATTGGAGAGAAACTGCCTGGAATCTTAAAGTGCCTTAATAGTTATGTTTCCAGTAGAAAACTGAGTTTCTGCATGTCTGTCTCCTATCATCAGAAACTTGGAAACATAGTAAGAAGGAGTCTAACAAGTCAGAAATGAATATTTTGTGAACTGGCAGCAAATTTAGGCATAATGCAAAAATGAGATAATTTTGTTATTTTTTTCTTTTCTCTTTAAAAATCATTGAAGAACTCAAAATGCATTAAGACTCTTACATCTAATGTTATTGCAGTTTTTAATCACTTCATCTTACATCATATTTCAGTTTAATAAATTCATATCAGAATGCAGCATTCTGGATAAATGGGTAACCTTGTATATTAAGAATTCCAGACAAAATAGAGAAGGGAAAATGCCTCTAAGCTACACAGTCTTTGCTTGTGTTGGATGAAGAACAATTTGCAAGCAATCCAAATGACTCATATTTGGACTGCTGAAACACTAAAAATCTTCCTCTCTCGTGTTCTGTCATTATCTCCCCATCTTTCTTTTTCTGTTCTTTCCTTCGAGGTCCTTCCATGCTCATAGTTTGTATACCAAAACAAAAACAAAAACAAACCTACACCCAGATGTGTGAGTAAATACACAGATGTATGACATCAGCGTTTGAAGGAGTCACTCTAAGAGAATTATAAACAATGTAAATCTTAGAAGAGTTACACTTGAAAAATTGTTATGTTGTCCCTTAAAGCTTTTGTCAGATTGTTTTTGTGAAGAGTCTTAAACTTTTTATTCTAGTTCTGACTCTTGAGATAATTCTTCAATCTCTATAGATGAACTATATGGGTGGCTCAGAGGGGAGAGTCTTCCTGTAATGCAGAAGACTTGGTTCAATTCCCTTTTTTTTTAAACTGTGTATAAATCCAAGGTTAGTTCCTTGTAACAAAATGCTAATTACAACTGTGGTTACAGGAAATCTTTCACAGACCATTTTGACGCTGGTAAAATTTATCTTTGGAGTCGCAAGCCTGCCAGTTAAACCAATTAAGTATTTATTTTCTCCCATTAGTTTTATAATGTACTGAAGTCTAGAAGTTTTAAACTAAGATTTCAAACATTTGCCTTTAGATCTGTAGTATTGATTGACTATTTTTTTTTTTTTTTAATGAGAAGTAAAGCAAAAAGAGCATGAGATTTATTTTCCTCTCCAGGAACACACATTTACTGCAGCACACCAGGCATATCTCCTGGAGTTTGCTCAAACTCATGAATATTGAGTCGGTGATGCCATCCAACCATCTCACCCTCTGTGGTCCCCTTCTCCTCCTGCCCTCAATCTTTCCCAGCATCAGAGTCTTTTCCAGTGAGTTGGCTCTCCATATTAAGTGGCCAAAGTATTGGAGTTTCAGCATCAGTTCTTCCAATGAATATTCAGGGTTGATTTCCTTTAGGATGGACTGGTTTGATCTCCTTGCTGTCCAAGGGACTCAAGAGTCTTCTCCAATAACACAATTTAAAAAAATCAATTGTTTTGTGCTCAGCCTTCTCTATGGTCCACCTCTCATGTCTGTACATAACTACGGGTAAAGCAACAGCTTTGATGATAACGTTTATTGGCTTTATAAGACGTTACATGGAATTCCCAGGTGCCTCAATAGTAAAGAATCCATCTGCCAATGCAGGAGACTTGGGTTTGATCCCTGGGTCAGGAAGATCCCTGGAGAAGGAAATGGCAACCCACTCCAGTATTATCACCTGGGAAATCCCATGGGCAGAGGAGCCCGATGGACTGCAGTTCATGGGGCTGCAAAGAGTTAGACATGACTGAGTGACTAAACAGCAGCAAACGATGATAAATATCCCCCTTCATTGGCCTCTAATAGACTCACAAATGCCTACAACAAGAGATTCACCACTGAAATGAGTGTTACCAAGAAACTGCAAGCTAAAGTGTGTTCCTGGAGAGGAAAATAAATCTTCATTAATAACAGGAACAAAAGGGATCTCATGCCAAGGGAGTATGAATGAAAGATGAATAACCAAATACATTTTTAGAAAGATGTGATGGAAAGGAAGGCTTGGTAGGCAGAAGAAAATGGATACAAACTCAGAGTCATACTTTTAATGTGATCTTCTGTTGTTTTCTTTTTTAGTATCTACATCTATGAAGAAAACAATCTGGTGATTATGGGTTGAACTTTTAACAGTAAGTATCTTTGATGATGGGATAATTATAATAGTATCAATATTTTTAATGTTTAAAAACTGCATAATTAGAACCAGAAAAAAATACATTATATATATTCCAGTAACTGTTTTAAATTACATTAAAAATTTGACTGGAAAGATCTAAGCGAAATTGGGAGCTTTTCTAACCCAATTTAGAACAGACGTGTTCACGGGAGTGGAATAAGAAGCTGTCCATGTTGACTTACTCCCAGAGCTGTCATTGTCTCTTCCTAGAAAATACTTGATCATAACTCTTAAACTCAAGGTGCCACTTGACTTTCATTCTCTTCATTTGGAAAACAAGCACTACATTGGAAGCCAGTGTATAATTCTGAGAACCTCCTTCTACTCTAAAAGTCTCTAATTCTAATTTCTAGAAAATCTTAGGACTGTTCAGGGCAGAAGAAGTCCAGACAGTATAAAGTTAAGACCATATGATGACATTCTCTATTTTGTCATGGGAAGCATGGCATATTTCTGTTTTCTCCTATTTTCTTAAACTTTGACAAACTTTGGGTTCATAAAACTTTTTTTCATTTCAAAAAATTTAGTGCAGACACATCCACTTCTCATATTTCATGAAATGTGATACAGTATTGTTAATATCTCATTTCTTCTAGAGTGAGCATGAACCAGGTAGAAGTATAGCAGTGTTGAAATTGGATGTTATCTCAAAGACTGTTCCATTAACCTTAAGAGAATTGCCAAATATCAAATTGAAATACTGTCTAAACGGTTTTAAACACAGCTCTCTCACTCAATATTATTTTCATCTAAGTATGCAAATTCAAATTTCTATTCAACATAGCCTTGCATTAAAGAAGAGAAAAATAGAAAAGTCAAATATCACTTTTTCCCTAATGATAAAGTAAGACAATCACTATAGATATTGAATATATTTTGTTTTAAAATATTCAGAAATTTCAAATGTGTAATATATTTATGTTTTTGTGTATATTTTAAATATTTTTCATTTTCAATCTTTGGTAATTTCATTTATTTATTTATGGATGTGCAGGATGTTAGTTCCCCAACTAGAGATCAAACCTGTGTCCTTGACAGTGAAAGTACAGAGTCCCAGTCACTGCACCATCAGGGAATTCCCTGGCTTGTAATTTTAATAAGGAGTTGTGTCTGCTTTATTTAGAGTCACAAATATTGTGTTTGGTACATATGCTCAATGGATTTATTGAATTGACAGATATATACATAGAATTCTAAACCCTCACAAATGGTACAAATAACACAAGTTCACTCACTTTGGGTTAATGTACTTTCTTTTCTTTTCACCTGAAACCCATTAATCAACAGGCTATTTAAACTGCTAAGGATAGAAAATGGGTGTGATTACATTTCAATATTTTTACTAATCCAGAATTATTCAGACCAAGAAATTCTATAGAATGTGGTGGGTGACTCCCCAAAGATATCTACTTTGTAATCTTCAGATGCTATGAATACGGTATGTTACATGACAAAAGGGAATTAAGGTTGTAGATGCAATTAAGACTGACTGCTAGTCAGATGACACTGAGATGTAAACATTATTCTGAATTATCTGTGCACACCCAGTTTAATCATGAATCCTTAAAACAAGATGTGAAAGTGTGGATGAAAGAGGGTAGTATAAGCTGGAGAGAGGCTGAACAATGGCGTGTATCCAGTACATTGAATTATTCCTGAGTTTGCAGATACATTTGTTTGTGATTAGACTATTTGCCATTGGTACCCATTACTTTGAGCTCTTACCTTCCCTTGGAAACTGGGAAAGCATCTTCCTTGCTGGTGACACTTAATGAGATCATGCCCACATCCTTGAGGAAGACGTTCCTCATTTGTAAAACTGTTAGCCATTTAAAAGGTATTTACATCTCAAAAGCTCAGAGAAAGAATTTTTACTCTTTGTGAAGACTCTAAGCAAAGGTAGGCCAGGGTCTAGAATCAGGATTGTTGTGGTGGTTTCAGTTCAGTCCAGTCACTCAGTCATGTCTGGCTCTTTGCAACCCCATGAACTGCAGCACACCAGGCCTCCCTGTCCATCATCAACTCCCAGAGTCCACCCAAACCCATGTCCATTGAGTCAGTGATGCCATCTAACCATCTCATCTTCTGTCGTCCCCTTCTCCTCCTGCCCTGTCTTTTCCAGCATCAGGGTCTTTTCCAATGAGTCAGCTCTTCTCATGAGGTGTTCAAAGTACTGGATTTTCAGCTTCAACATCAGTCCTTCCAATGAACACCCAGGACTGATCTCCTTCAGGATGGACTGGTTGGATCTCCTTGTAGTCCAAGGGACTCTCAAGAGTCTTCTCAAGCACCACAGTTCAAAAGCCTAAATTCTTCAGCACTCAGCCTTCTTTATATTCCAACTCTCACATCCATACATGACCACTGGAAAAACCATAGACTTGACTAGACAGACCTTTGTTGACAATGTCTTTGCTTTTTAATATGCTGTCTAGGTTGGTCATAACTTTTCTTCCAAGGAGTAAGCATCTTTTAATTTCATGGCTGCAATCACCACCTGCAGTGATTTTGGAGCCCAGAAAGATAAAGTCAACCACTGTTTCCACTGTTTCCCCATCTATTTGCTATGAAGTGATGGGACCAGATGCCATGATCTTCGTTTTCTGAATGTTGAGCTTTAAGCCAACTTTTTCACTCTCCTCTTTCACTTAAATCAAGAGGCTATTTAGTACTTCTTCACTTGATATGGTTTAGTGGCTAAATTCTGGCCTACTCTTTTGTGACCCCATGAATTGTAGCCTGCCAGGCTCCTCTGTCCCTGGGATTTTTCAGGCAAGAATATTGGAGTGGGTTGTCATTTCCTCCTCCAGGGGATCTTCCCGACCAAAGATTGAACCTGTGTTTCCTACACTGGGAAGCACATTCTTTACCACTGAACCAACAAGGAAGCCCAGAGTCAAAATTACATATAGTTTAGTCAATCTGAGGGAAACAGGCCTTCCAAGTTGTCAGTAGGGACTCCAGATTATGTGCAGTAGATAGAATTCAAGCCATGCACCCTGATATATGCTGTGTTGTGCTCATTCGCTCAGCTGTCTCTGACTCTTTTGTGACCCCATGGACTGTAGCCTACCAAGCTCCTCTGTGCAAGGAATTATTCAGGCAAAAATACTGCAGTGGGTTGCCATTTCATATTCCAAAGGATCTTTCTGGCCCCGGGATTGAACCAGTATCTCTTGTATCTGCTGCATTGACAGGTGGGTTCTTTATCACTGCACCACCAGGTCAGGTAGAATTCAGTGCCTCTATTTATCAAGAATGCCCTCTTGACTTTTTAAGTATGAAAGTAAAAATGAATAAAAAAGTAGTTTGTGTTTCTAAACTGTTCAAGATATTTCAAAATTGTAGAAAGGCTGACAAAATGACAGAGGAAAGCTGTGTGCAAAATTTATGTTTCATATGAAATAAAGTTTTAATCCATCTCTGAGACAGTGTGATGAGTTAAGAAGACTAGATGGGATGAAAGGCAGGGCCATCACAAAGCTCCTACTTCCCACATCCTCACAGACCTGGTGAGGTTATTGGTCTTTGAATCTGAAATATGTCATTATAACTCATACACAACAGAAGGCATTACTTAAAAAGATGCCCAGGTTGGTGGAAATCGGTAATTCGTTATTTGGCAGGAGCCATCAGGCTAAAGATTTCAATTCTTGAATTATATGGAAATAGTAGAGCAAAGGCTTTCCGGGTGACTCAGTGGTAAAGAATCTGCATGCCGAAGCGAGAGATGCAAGTTCAATCAGGAAGATCCCTTGGAGAAGGAAAGGGCAACCCACTCAAGTATTCCTGCTGTGAAATCCCATGGACAGAGGAGGAGCCTGGCGGGCTACAGTCCTTGGGGCTGCAAAGATTTGGACACGACTGAGGACAAGCGCAAGGCTCATGTGGGCAAAACAACCACAGCCTCCTTTATTGTGCTTTGTTCTCTCTTCTTCCTGACACAGAAAGGGAGACACCTCACAATGAAGATCCCCCTTATAAATGTAACTTTTCTCCTGCAAAAACATAACTTTTCCTCTTCTCCTGTGTTTGGTATTTCTTAAAAATAAGCAACTCAAGAGAATTCTTTTCAAGGAGGCACATTTTGGGGTAGCAAATTCTGTTCCCCTTCAACCGCCTATCATACAATGTATTTATTTCGTTAATTGTCAGTTTCTTCTGCTAGAATATAAATTCCCCGCTGCAAGGAGCTTTTGTCATTTTTGTTCTCTGCAGTGTTCCAAATATTTGGAACAGTGCCTGCTAATTGTAGGTGTTTATCAACTAATTGCTAAATGAATACATCCTTCAGGGGTTATGCTTATCATGAATAATTCTCTCAGAAACCAGACTCCTAGGGCTTGCGAATGTGAAAGTTTTCTTGTGTATTTTATTTTTCTGTGGCAAGATCAGTTGAGATAATTTACAAGTTTAAGTTGAAAGATGGTTTGTCTGAAATTTAAGAAAAAAATCACCATTGTTCTTAAAAAACATGCCTTGGTCACTTGGTAGAACCTCCATTATTATTATTACACCCATCCCCCTGTACTTTTTACACTGTTCTTCCTACCTGCTTTTCTCTAAGAGACATCAGTTGCCACGTCTCATTAAGCTTCTTGACACCTTTCCGTATCACATGGATCACAACCCACTAACATACTGGTAGACTTTGAGCATTTACCAAGTGCAGCTAAGACCTGCGACAGGACAAACACAATCAGGTGACGTGTTTACTGAACTTAATACAGCATTCACTGTTAAATTGCTCAAGAAACACGAATTCCTTGTTCTCACTCCACGAAACCCACAGGTATTCTTATCCCAAGGTCTTCTTATCTTACTCTCTTCACTTCTGCCCCATTTTGCATTTTTCCAGTGTGGATGGGAGAGACCAGGAGTAGTAAGTCTCTTTCCATTCATTCGATTTTACCTCTAGGCTATTTTTTCTTCCATTTTCCTCTTGGATCCATTTGCACAGTCTGGCTCAGGATAGGAACTTTCATATTTTTCAGGCATCGCTCCAACTTAATTTTATTTTCACTCCAAACCAGACTGTTTGTAAAAGGTGAGTAGCAGAGAATAGACTCAGTTCTCTGGCAAAAGACACAGTGTAGGCACATGCTAAGGTGTTGATCATGTGAAGATTAAGGAAGTCATCCAGGCAGGCGAAAAAGCTGGTGTCTTCTTATGGAAAGGAAGTGAAATAAACCTCTTGCCAGAATCTAAGACCGCGTTACCGCTGAGTGAAGATTAGATGTGAATATTCCTGCAGCTACAATCCATTTTTTTTTTTTTCAGAAAATAATGCTAGATTTACATCAACACATTTTTTTAAAATGAGCAGTTACATTCTTAAATGTCTCCACCATAAAGAACAGCAACAAAGAGGAGGCAGATTTTTACCTGTCTTAGGGATTTTTGGGTTCTGGCTAAGAATTAAATTGACATGACTGGTCAACAGGAGAAAAACATATAAATGTATTATGTGTGTTTTATATGAAATGGGAGTCTTCGTTAATGACATGAAGAAGAGTGGCAAAACCTAAATATTTTTGTACTGGGTTGAATGAGGAAAGATGATTGTGGAAAAAATAAAAATATACCTGGAGGCTAAAGAAAGATGAGCATTACTCTAACAAGGTCTGTTTGTATAAAATATTTTCAACTTTGACTCCCTCTGGAAGAAGGTTTCTTTCCCTCCAGTCCAGGCATGGTATTTTTCACACGGGAGTTTTTATCTCCTATTTTCAGGAAGAGAAGGGGAAATTAGAATGCCCTTTCTGCTTCTGCTGTTTTTCAAGTGTCTTTAACTCAAAATGATCCTTATGTCAAAGTGGCATATTTTAGGATGGCATAGTGCATCACCCTTCAGCACCAATAATAATAATGTATAAAACTTTCAAATTCAGAGTTATCAGCTGCGTCCTACAGCCATGTAAAAATCATTTTGATGCATATTCTTGAAATGTTTTATTGAAAAGTAGATGCCACATCCCCTGAGGGAAAACAGGTTTTTAAATAGCTTGAGTGACTTTTACTGTATGCTAAACTTCAATTAATTGAATTATAAAGAAATGTTAATGAAATAAAACACTCTTCTATAAAGTGAAATAAAAGGAAGACAAAATATGCTTCTTTTCAAGTGCGTCAGAGTATTAGATCAAAGCCAGATTAAATTTCAGAAAAATCTTTAAAATAGTTGATTCTGAAGCAGTAGTCTTCAAATGTAGAAATGCTGGCTTCCCTCCCTGGTTAAATTCTGTATTAATAGCTAATATAACAAACATATGAGAGCAGAGATGCTCTGAGTCAAGCATCTCCTCTAGTAAACACTCATCTGAAACAATTTAGTGTAAATTTGAAACCCCATGGCTTGATGAAGGCAATTTGAAAGCCACTGTTATAAACTCTTCTTTTTTACTTGATGAAAGAACCAATATTCTTTATTTTTAATGATCCTTAATTTCATGTTATTTATTTTTTTAATTGAAGGATACTTGCTTTAAAATACGGTGTTGGTTTCTGCCGTATGTCAACATGAATCAGCCATAGGTATGCATATGTCCCCTCCCTCTTGAACCTCACTCCCACCCCATCCCACCCTTCTTGTTGTTCAGTGGCTAAGTCATGTCTGACTCTTTGGGACCCCGTGGACCTCTAGGTTGTCACAGAGCTCCAGTTTGAGCTCCCCGAGTAATACAGCAAATTCCCACTGGCTATCTATTTTACCTGTGGTAGTGTATATGTTTCCATTTTACTCTCTCCATTCATTCCACCCTCTCCTTCTCCGGGCTGTGTCCACAAGTCTGTACGTTATGTCTGAGTCTCCATGGCTGCCCTGCAAATAGGTTCATCAGTACCATCTTTCTAGATTCCATACATATGTGTTAATATAAAATACTTTTTTTTCTCTTTCTGACTTATTTCACTCTGTATAATAGGTTCATCCATCTCATTAGAACGGGCTCAAATGTGTTTCTTTAATGGCTGAATAATATTCCATTGTATATCTGTACAAAGCGTCTTTATCCATTCATTTGTTGATGATCTAGGTTGTTTCCATGTCCTAGCTATTGTAAAGAATCTTTTGAAATCACCATATGTTTGTGAGACTACCAAATAGTCTAAGAGAATAAATGGACAAGAAGGTTGTTTTTTTTTTTTTTTCCAAAATCCATAGCCTTTGCTCTGTGTATGGAGAGTCTGACACCTGCTGTAGGGAACCTTCTCAAATGTCAGGTGTCATTTTAAAGAGTTAAGTCCTTTACACAATGCATTCCAAAGCAGCTAATTCAATGCATGTCTGTGATCATTGTACAGACCTTCTAAGATCTGTACTTTGGAAGTTTATCCTCATCTTTGTTAATATATTCCCATATCTAGTCTCTTAAAATTCTGACATTTTAAGTCAAATTATTCACTAGTCTCCTAGAGCTAGATATACCAGGAAAAACCAGGCACCTCTCTAACCTACCTTGACAAATCACAGGCAGAAAATAGTGAAAGGGAGCAGAATATATGACCCCAACATATGCTTCCCTGGCATAAGGAGTGTTTTGAGCTGGTTATTTTTAAGAAAAAGCAGACCTAGGAAAAGCTCTGAAAACCAAGTAGAAGCTGCCCTTTTGCAAGAAACGTGTGTGCGTGTTCAGTTGCTTGGTCATGTCCAATTCTTTGAGACCCCATAGACTATAGCCCGCCAGGCTCCTGTGTTCATAGGATTTTCCAGGCAAGAACGCTGGAGTGGATTGCCATTTCCTTCTCCAGCTTATAAGAGACATTTCTGTTTATAAGGGAAATCTCCATTTGTAAGCATGTCTCCCTCTCTGATATAAGAAAATGATAAACTTCTAGACACTCACTGGTGGAGAAGACCAAGGCTTACACCTGCATAACAACTGTTCCTTGTTTACTGTGCTTTGTCTGATAACCTCCCCAAACTGGCTTCTTCTCACACTTTTCCCCAGCAGCATCTCCTTTTGTTTTTAGCTGGAGATGGGATGGGTGGTGGCTTGGACTATGTCAAGGAGTTATTAGCTTTTCCTGAGTATTTCTCATGATTACAGCAGGTAAACATGTTAATAAAATTCCGATTGTTCTCCTGTTTGCTTTTCTTTTATTAAAGGAGGTCACAGTCAAAAAGCTAGAAGGGTAAAAGGAAACTTTTTTTTTCTCCTCACTGATACCACAGAAGGAAGGAGTCCAAGGGGAAACAGTGCACAGCTGTTCAACATAGCTATGGAAAACACACATGGAAACACACACACACAAACACACACGTCTCTATCTTCATGAAACAAATCTAGATCAGGGCATAGGACTAAGAAAACAGAAAAAGGATATAGAATGTTATGCAGGTGATCATAAACTTGTCAAACAAGGATCTGAGATACTCAGAGAGTGATGAAAGTAGTCTGTGGCTCATCAGTCAGTTCAGTTCAGTCGCTCAGTTGTGTCCGACTCTTTGCGACCCCAGGAATCGCAGCACGCCAGGCCTCCCTGTCCATCACTAACTCTCGGATTTACTCAAACTCACGTCCATCGAGTCGGTGATGCCATCCAGCCATCTCATCCTCTGTCATCCCCTTTTCCCCCTGCCCCCAATCCTCCCAGCATCAGAATCTTTTCCAATGAGACAGCTCTTCACATGAGGTGGCCAAAGTACTGGAGTTTCAGCTTTAGCATCAGTCCTTGCAAAGAACACCCAGGACTGATCTTCTTTAGAATGGACTGGTTGGATCTCCTTGCAGTCCAAGGGACTCTCAAGAGTCTTCTCCAACACCACAGTTCAAAAGCATCAATTCTTCAGTGCTCAGCCTTCTTCACAGTCTAACTCTCACATCCATACATGATTCCTGGAAAAACCATAGTCTTGACTAGATGGACCTTTGTTGGCAAAGTAATGTCTCTGTTTTGAATATGCCATCTAGGTTGGTCATAACTTTCCTTCCAAGGAGTAAGTGTCTTAAATTTCTTGGCTGCAGTCACCATCTGCAGTGATTTTGGAGCCCCCCAAAATAAAGTCTGACACTGTTTCCATTGTTTCCCCATCTATTTCCCATGAAGTGATGGGACCAGATGCCATGATCTTGGTTTTCTGAATGTTGAGCTTTAAGCCAACTTTTTCACTCTCCTCTTTCACTTTCATCAAGAGACTTTTTAGTTCCTCTTCACTTTCTGCCATGAGGGTGGTGTCATCTGCATATCTGAGGTTATTGATATTTCTCCTGGCAATCTTGATTCCAGCTTGTGCTTCTTCCAGTCCAGCGTTTCTCATGATGTACACTGCATAGAAGTTAAATAAGAAGGGTGACAATATGCAGCCTTGACGTACTCCTTTTCCTATTTGGAACCAGTCTCTTCCATGTCTGGTTCTAACTGTTGCTTCCTGACCTGCATACAGGTCTTTCAAGAGGCAGGTCAGGTGGTCTGGTATTCCCATCTCTTTCAGAATTTTCCACAGTTTATTGTGATCCACACAGTCAAAAGCTTTGGCATAGTCAATAAAGCAGGAATAGATGTTTTTCTGGAACTCTCTTGCTTTTTCCATGATCCAGGAGATATTGGCAATTTGATCTCTGGTTCCTCTGGTTTTTCTAAAACCAGCTTGAACATCTGGAAATTCACGGTTCATGTACTGCTGAAGTCTGGCTTGGAGAATTTTGAGCATTACTTGACTAGCATGTGAGATGAGGGCAATTGTGAGGCAGTTTGTGCATTTTTGGCATTGCCTTTCTTTGGGATTGGAATGAAAACTGACCTTTTCCAGTCCTGTGGCCACTGCTGAGTTTTCCAAATTTGCTGACATATTGAGTATAGCACTTTCACAGCATCATCTTTCAGGATTTGAAATAGCTCCACTGGAATTCCATCACCTCCACTAGCTTTGTTCGTGGTGATGCTTTCTAAGGCCCACTTGACTTCACATTCCAGAATGTCTGGCTCTAGGTGAGTGATTATACCATCGTGATTATCTTGGTCATGAAGATCTTTTTTATACAGTTCTTCTGTGTATTCTTGCCACCTCTTCTTAATATCTTCTGCTTCTGTTAGGTCCATACCATTTCTGTCCTTTATCAAGCCCATCTTTGCATGAAATGTTCCCTTGGTATCTCTCATTTTCTTGAAGAGATCTCTAGTCTTTCCCATTCTGTTGTTTTCCTCTATTTCTTTGCATTGATTGCTGAAGAAGTCTTTCTTATCTCTTGTTGCTATTCTTTGGAACTCTGCATTCTGATGCTTATATCTTTCCTTTTCTCCTTTGCGGCTCATAGTGATGGTAATTGTCTTCACAATGTCAGGGTGTAAAAGAATGAATACAGAAATGGGTTGAATGGGTTCAGGAAAAAGTCGCTATGAAAAATAATTACTACAACAGACGAGAAAATATGCACGTGAAATTTAAATTTAGTTATCCTTCATTTTGGACAGAATAATTTGGCAGATGGACTTAATTTTAAAGGTCTATATAGATTCTTGAAGACAAAAAGACTAGAATTAACATCTATTAAAAACACACCTGCAGATTAGGTAATAGATCCATCCACTCATGGGCTTCCCAGGTGACACAGGGTAAAGAATCTGCCTGCCAATGCCAGGGACATAAGAAATGCAGGTTTGAACTCTTGGTGGGGAAGACCACATGAAGTAGGAAATAGCGACCTGCTCCAGTATTCTTGCCTGGAAATTTCCATGGACAAAGGAGCCTGACAGGCTACTGTCTGTGGGATTGCAAAGAGTCAGAGACAACTGAGCACAGGGACACAGGCACACCATTCACTGAGATGTCAGAGCAGGAGGTTCACAGTCCCACTGTATTCCATTACATGGAGGTAACAGAACGTTATACTGTTGATAAACACTTATAATGAACTACACAAAGCTTGTTTTACTTCAGCCAGAGCAGCTCACTTTTGAAAATCAGGGACTGAGATCTCAGGAGAACTATGCGTATATGAGAGTAAAAATGACCAGTTGTGATTAAAAGGTTTTTAAACTTGGAAATTTCTTATCCACCCCAGATTTATCTTAAACTCAACCCATTATTGTGTTAAATTATATACAGATACACATTTACAGAAGCGCAATTTAATTTTCCAAAAGTAGAAATTCACTGATACATCTATTAACATTTCATTGAGAGACTCATAATCAGCCAATCAGGTATTTCAGGCGCAGAAGCAGATTGGAAATTTTGTGAAGTCTAGGTGCTCCAACAATAAATTCCAGACTTTGACAGATGCTAATGGTGGAGCATATGGGATCAATTGGCTTAGTTCAAAATAGTGTTCCTATAATAGTAAAATTTCCAGAAGGTTCTTCAAGGAAAACTGGTACAGATACCTTTTTTTTTTTTAAGATAAATTTGAAATGACATTAATTTAAATATAGTACTAGCTCTGGTATGGAGCTGAAATACCTCAAATCTGCAATCTAACTTTTTAAAATTTTATTTATTTTTAATTCAAGGATAATTGCTTTACAGTAATGCATTGGCTCTGTAACCTAATTTTAACACTGATTTTTATTTAAAGTATTTGTTTTTGTTGTTCATTTGCTCAGTCACGTCTGACTGTTTGCAACCTCATGGATTGCAGCACACCAGGCCTCCATGTCCTTCACCATCTCCCGGAGTTTTTCTCAGATTCACATCCATTGAGTAAATGACATCATCCGATCATCTCACCCTCAGTAGTCCCCTTCTCCTCCTGCCTTCAATCTTTCCTAGCATCAGGGTCTTTTCCAGTGAGTTGGCGGTTTGCATCAGGTGGCCAAAGTATTGGAGCTTCAGCTTCAGCATCAGTTCTTCCAATTCAAAGTTTATTTCCTTTAGGATTGACTGGTTTGATTTCCTTGCTGTCCAAGGGACTCTCAAGAGTCTTCCTTCTCCACCACTGTAATTTGAAAGCATCAATTCTTCCCTGCTCAGTCTTCTTCATGATCCAACTTTCATATCCAAATTTGCTTTCTTCTTAACAGTTTGTGACAAGGAGAGGGAAGTGCAAATTATTTACACTTAACAGTGATTTAACATGTTGGTAAGTCCTTTGCTGTGATCTTAGGGATTATAAGAATTAATAACATTTCTCATGTTAAATTAAATTAACTGTCAGAAACAAACTGTCAGAGCTCATCTTTTCGAGGAACTTGTCCATCCATTTTTGACCATAAGCTCAGCCATCCGGTCTGTACTTTCAGGCTTCTTACGACAGGAAATAGGTATCCCAGAAGATACTAGATAATTTTGATTGTTTATTATTTTTTCCTTTTTTTGAACCAAAAATTTGTTTCTTTTTTCCCCTCTGTGATTATAAAGAGCAAATCTTCTAAATTCCTTTATCGTCACAGCTCTTCAGAGACTCAGATAGCTATTCAGATGTCTACTGAAAAGTTTCTACCTCTTGATATGTTATCATTGCTTTTCTTTAGTATTTTAATTCTTCCTATAATTCTGAGCCTCAAAATTGAACATTAAAGCAGAGCAGGTCACCCCAAAGTTTGGCATCTTGTTTATTTTGAGCTGAAGGCAATTAAGATCCAGCAGGCTCAGGGGAAAAGATTTTTACCTTTCTTTTACTTGCCTAAAAGTATTTAGATAGGGGGCCTGAGCCAGGAAGAGAGCAATTACCAGAGATAACTCATCATATCGGAAAGGCAACTTATCCACATGGCCTGCCAGACAGCTGATAACCAAATGCTTGCACGCCTGAGCTTCCTGTGAACTATCAGCTTCCTGTGAGCCCATTGGGGCTCCAGACCCCAACTTGCTTCTCTTTAGCTTAAGATGGCAGATATAAGCCTCTATTTCCTGATTGCTTAGTAGTCTATGGGACTCCCAGAAGTACAAAATTAAACTTTTTTCTTGTTAATCTGTCTTATGTCATTTAATTATAAGACCAGCTAAAGAACCTAGGAGAAAAGAAAGGAATGTTTTTCCTCCCCTAAAACATGCTATTCCATATATGATAAGATCTGTTCACAGCTGGAATAGGACTGTTAGCTCAGCTCAGTTGTTAGCTCAGCTCACCCCAGACATGCAGTGAGTTCTAGTTTTCTTAAACATTAGGTCAATTTAATAGTTGCTGCTGTGAAAATAGTATCCCCTATCCTGTGTCAAGATAGTTGATTTTTATATGAGATGCACCCTTATTACTGACAATTTTGTGGCTTTCTGTTCTTAGTTCCACAGTTACATTCATTCACTTGATGTGTTGTTTATCCATTGCCTCACGGATTGGAGTTGTGTAATAGGAGCTAGGACTCAGCACTGATCAAAAAAAACACAGCCCTTGCCCTTATAGCAATGCATTCTTGTGGGTGAGCATGGCATTTAACAAAAAGTTACATGATGCATTACTCAACTCAAACTCAGTTCAGATATTACTGCCACAGGAAATGGAGGATGGGAGAAAGGACCTTGGACAGGGGAAGTCCATTAAGTTCTTCAAGGTCCTGGGGTGATGTATTTTGAAGGAAGGTTGGGAATTAAGTAGGTAAGGATGGGAGAAAAAGCATTCCAGTAACAGGAATTTCAGTCCAAGGTCCTAAGACCACAAGTAGCACAGTGACTTGGAGTAATTGAGAGGAAGTTTTTGTGCCTTGGGTTCAGAAAGCTGATGAAGATGGTGAAAGGTTGTTGCTGAATCATGAAAGATGCCGGGATTCTTGGCCTCTGGAAGAAAAGAATTCAATCCGGGGCCAAAGACGAAGCTTGATCGCTCAGAGCTTTTATGCAATAGAGTTTTATTAAAGTATATTGTCACCCTGCTTATTTAACTTCTATGCAGAGTACATCATGAGAAACGCTGGACTGGAAGAAGCACAAGCTGGAATCAAGATTGCTAGGAGAAATATCAGTAATCTCAGATAGGCAGATGACACCACCCTTATGGCAGAAAGTGAAGAGGAACTAAAAAGCCTCTTGATGAAAGTGAAAGAGGAGAGTGAAAAAGTTGGCTTAAAGCTCAACATTCAGAAAACATAGATCATGGCATCTGATCCCATCACTTCGTGGGAAATAGATGGGGAAACAATGGAAATAGTGTCAGACTTTATTTTTGGGGGCTCCAAAATCACTGCAGATGGTGATTGCAGCCATGAAATTAAAAGACACTTGCTCCTTGGAAGAAAAGTTATGACCCACCTATCTATCATAGCTTATACCTATGCTATCTAAGCATATTGAAAAGCAGAGACATTACTTTGCCAACAAAGGTCTATCTAGTCAAGGCTATGGTTTTTCCAGTGGTCATGTATGGATGTGAGAATTGGACTGTGAAGAAAGGTGAGCACTGAAGAATTGATGCTTTTGAACTGTCGTGTTGGAAAAGACTCTTATGATTCCCTTGGACTGCAAGGAGATCCAAGCAGTTCATTCTAAAGGAGATCAGTCCTGGGTGTTCTTTGGAAGGAATGATGCTGAAGCTGAAACTCCAGTACTTTGGCCACCTCATGTGAAGAGTTGACTCATTGGAAAAGACTCTAATGCTGGGAGGGATTGGGGGCAGGAGGAGAAGGGGACGACCGAGGATGAGATGGCTGGATGGCATCACCAACTCGATGGAGGTGAATTTGAGTGAACTCTGGGAGATGGTGATGGACAGGGAGGCCTGGTGTGCTGCGATTCATGGGGTCAGAAAGAGTCGGACATGACTGAGTGACTGAATTGAACCGAACTGAACTGAAAGTATAAAAGGGAAAGGGAAAGCTTCTGACATAGACATCAGAAGGAGGAAGAAAGAGTACCCCCTTGCTAGTGTTAGCAATGAATTACTTATTACATTGAATTAGTTATTACAATGAATCAAAAGAATATCTCAAGTTTGTGAAAATTTACATTTTAGGATAATAAGATTAGAATTTAACAAAAGAAAGATCCTCCAGACCCACTCCCATAGTAAACATTCTAAAATATCAGGATTAGTCAGAAGGTTTTCAGGAAGGAGAAACTGTCCTCCAGTGGGATATGTTTTTGTTGTATAATCCTTAGTACAGAGTTTAAACTGAGTTATGTAATTGACTAAGACTAAGGAATGTAGAGGAAAAAAAAAAAGTTTGTCCTTTTCTCCTTCTTGAGAAGCCCAGACCCCCAATCTCCACTTCTAGAGCCCCAGACCCCTTTCTCCTCCTTGGGGACCCTGGACTTCTTATCAATCTGCCCAGGAATTGACTCTTATTGGCAGCGGTCAGCTCATGTTTTGTGGTTGTTTTAAGGGCCAAGGAAGAGCCACTCTAAGACCCACAAGAGGCCAATGAAAGAACTGAAATGAGAGTGTGAACAGATCTGACTTTCACTTCATAGACTGCTACTACTGCTAAGTCACTTTAGTCGTGTCCAACTCTGTGCGACCTCATAGACGGCAGCCCACCAGGCTCCCCCGTCCCTGGGATTCTCCAGGCAAGAACACTGGAGTGGGTTGCCATTTCCTTCTCCAATGCATGAAAGTGAAAAGTGAAAATTGAAAGAGAAGTCGCTCAGTCGTGTCCGACCCTTAGCATGGACTGCAGCCTACCAGGCTCCTCCATCCATGGGATTTTCATTGCCTTCTCCGTCACTTCATAGACACACACCTTTAATCACTACCTTGATCTGTCTACAGATCCTATATTGAAATCTGATTCATCTTTCTGTCATTTCCGACAGTCTTCTGTCAAATCTTCACCAACAATAAATCAACATTAACTGAGTTTAATAGGCTAGGGTTGAAAAAAGACCCTAGGCTTACCAAGAAATTTGTTTTCTCTAATACAAATGGCCTAAAATTAAAGATGAAAAGCATCTCCTCCAGGACAGATGTGCTTTGCCAAACTTGCATCAAAACACATTTTCACAGCGATTTCAAGCTAAAGTCCTATCTCATGGTTTGAAAAAAGGTCAACTTTTTCCTGATACTGTTGGATGCAGTGGGATGGATGGGCTGGAGTGAATCCATTAGTCCAGGCAGGCTTGCGCCTCTTGTGAACATTTTCACATTATTTCCATACATGCTTGTTATTATATCTGTGCTAAAGAATGTTTTATATGTCTGGTTAGAGCTGCGATGAATTTGAGAGCCTACACAGATGCTCAGAATTTGTAGTTTTCCACTATTTTGTCTATTTGAAGAGTTCAGGGTATCTGAACGTGACTCCCTTAGGATCGGCTGAGGGGAACAGAGGCCAGGGCATCTGAGGTTAGGGCAAGACAATTATTATCTATGTTTTCACTGAAGCTAATGAAAAACTTTTGCCACTTTAACTGTTTTTGTCTTTCTGAGTAATTGTTAAATATTTCAGGGTTCAGTTCAGTTCAGTTCAGTCGCTCAGTTGTGTCGAACTCTTTGCGACCCCATGAATTGCAGCACGCCAGGCCTCCCTGTCCAATTTCAGGATTGCTGCTGCTGCTGCTAAGTCGCTTCAGTCATGTCCGACTCTGTGCGACCCCATAGATGGCAGCCCAGCAGGCTCCTCTCTCCCTGGGATTCTCCAGGCAAAAACACTGGAGTGGGTTGCCATTTCCTTCTTCAATGCATGAAAGTGAAAAGTGAAAGTGAAGTCTCTCAGTCGTGCCCAACTCTTAGTGACGCCATGGACTGCAACCTACCAGGCTCCTTAATCCAGAATCTCAGAAATGAAATTAAGGAGGCTATGAGAGCAAAGAGACTAGTTATATGTATGTGTACGGACACAAACACCTACACACACATGCACACACACAAGCACACACAAAAGCACACACACACATGCACACACAAGTGCACTCACGCACACACACACATGTGCACACACGCACACACAAGCACACACGTGCACACACACATGTACATAGACACATGCAAGCATCTCATATATGATAAACAGACTCTATGAAACGGATAGCAGTATGCAAAAAGGGATCCGGAAGAGGTAGAATTATAATCTTATGTAGAGGAAATATTTAAAGACCTAGATCAAATTTTTAAAGTAGGGAAGCTGATCTTTAACGTTAGTTTTCTTTCCTTTCACACCTTCCCTCACCTCTTACTATCCAAGGTCCAACCCTCAGAAACTCTTGTTTTCCCTCTGTAATTGACCCAACTTCAAGGACCACTCTGCTCTGTTCCCTACAAGGGAGCCTCATTTCAAACTGTTGTTTGGACTTCCCTGGTGGTCCAGTGGTTAAGATGCTGTGCTTCCACTTCAGGGGGCTCAGCTTAGTCCCTGGTCAGGGAACTAAGATTCCCACATGACGAGTGGCAAAAAAATAATAAAAAAATAAACAGTTGCTCACTCTCATCATTCTTGCCACTCCAAACAGTACAACTCCTTTCTCTTAGGTTAACAAACAGGGATTTGGCAACTTGAGAATTGAGGAAAACAATATAATCTAATTAAGGTTAGGTGCAATGTCAGGCAGTGTGAGAGAGGTGTATTTTTTTGGGCAATGAAAACATTTTTCCTGTTTCTCTTCTTTTTAATTGTATTTACTGAACTGTGCTGGGTCTTAGTTTCGGCATTCAGGATTTTTAAGCTGCAGCATGTGGGATCTAGTTCCCTGACCAGGGATCAAATCCAGGCCCTGGGAGTGTGGAGTCTTAGCCACTGGACTTCCCTGGTGGCCCTGAGTACTAAATTTTTTCCTTAATTTAGCAATTAGCATGTCTAACTGTGATTCCAAACATATCATTTAACATTAATACCATTTTCTTAGATAACCAAATGAAAAGATAATCACTAACATGTTTTCCATTTTTCATTCTCTGTTGAGAATTTCCATTCTTCTGTGTTCCTTAGTGGAGTTTGTTGTCTTAAGGTCTCTCCTTGAAAACTATTTCCCCCAAAAGTGTATGGGTGTTTGTGTATACTGGTGTGTCTGTGTATGTGTGTGTGTTTTGTAAAGTGAGGTCCTGAATACGTGTTGGGGAGTTGGGATTACATGGTTTGGCTATTGCACTTCCTGTTAATAGGAATATTGAGGCCTATAGACAAGCTAAATAACTAGGCCCAGATCACAAAACTACAAGCTAGAAAAGCCAGATTTGAACCCAGACAGTTAAGTGATAGGCAGTTGCTATTGCTAAAGATCTTTTAAAAATATTAATACCAAGTAAAAAATTCAAGTTGTGGAAAAATATGTACAGCATAATCCCATTTCTGCTAAATACGCATAAGTGTATATACACATGCATGTTTATATGTTACATGTATATATGTGTGTATTCGCTCATGTCCCATAGTCTCATACACACACATGTGTGTGAATGCTAAGGCTTCAGTCGTGTCCAAATCTACAACCCCACAGACCATAGCCCACCAGGCTCCTCTGTCCATGGGATTTCTCAGGCAAGATGGGTTGCCATGCCCTCCTCTGGGGATCTTCCCGACTTGGGGATCAAACTCACATGTCTTACATGTACACACATGGAGGCAACTAATTAGCTGTGTATCTCTCTGGGAGCTGGTAAGACTTATGGGGGTGGGATGAGAGGAAGGCAGCAGATCTGAAGGATCCTGTCCATAAGCTTGTAGGTCTTGGAAGGTTTACTTCTTAGCCCGGAAGTACTATGCCGGTTCCTCTTTGCCCAGCCCCACCCCCTCTCCCCCAAGCCCTGGTCAGTTCTCTCCTCCCTCTGGGTGGTGGCTCCAGTTCAGAAACAGCCTGGTCTCCACCTTGCCCCCCCCCCACCCCAGTCCCCCTTTCCATTACCAGAATGATGTTCTTGCTTTGAAAGAAGTCGCGTTTTGACAAGCCTCTGCTAAAACACCCTCCAGGGAGCTCCCAGCTCATGCAGGGTAAGAGCTAATCTCTTCAGAACTCTCTAGAAGGTGAATGGCACTGGCCAAGTACCCTATCTGACCTAGATGCTTTTTCTTGCTCAGTGCCTTCACCAGCGTGGCCTGCTCTCTCTGCTCCCAGACTGTGTCGTTGCTTCCAATCAAAATCTCCAAAAACGAACCCATGAGGTCTGCTGTGCCCATCCATTTTCTTCACTGCTCTGTTTGCAGCATTGAGATGATACCCACAAGATATATTTGATGAATGAAAGCTGATCTGCACGTTTATTTCTATATTCAGTCATATCAGTGGGTACGGGACTCACACATGTCTGGATTATATCACTGTACCATTTCTTCCTTGACAGCTTGAATCTTGCCTGCTGGAATTTAGTACCTACATCTAAGACCTTGTAGCATGTTTCTATTTTTTCCATTTTTTTCCCCTCCCGTTCTCTACTTCTCTTTGTTTAAAGATATTTGTGCTGGATCTTGGTTGTGGCACGCAGGCCCTTTTAGTTGCACTTATGGGCTCTTCAGCTATGGCATGCAGAATCTAGTTCCTTGACCAGGGATTGAACCTGGGTCCCCTGCATTGGGAGCACAGAGTCTTAGCCACCGAACACCAGGGAAGTCCCTTTCTTAAACTACTAATTTCAATCAAGACTGATTCCTGAGGGTGATTCTGTCTTTCAGAAACATTTAGAGATGTGTGAGGATGTTTGGGGGCCCCACTGAGTGCATGCAAGAGACTGCAGTCGTGATCTCAGTGATTCATGCCTCCCTTTGTCCAAGCCTCCAGTAGTTGAATAGTGGCCCCCAGAGATGTCCAGGTTCTAATCCCTGGAATGTTATGTTGGAGGATCATCCAGGGTTATCCTCTTGGGCCTTTGATGTCATCACAGTTGTTATTATGAGAGGGATACAATAGAAGATTGGACAGGAAAAGGCGTATGATCACCAGTGCGAGATGCTATGATGGATGCTAGCTATAAAGAGGACTGAAGGAGCCATGAGCCACAAATGCATCAAATGTAGCTCTAAGATCTGAAAAAAATGCAAGAACACATATTTTTCCCTGTACTGTCCATACCTTGATTTTGGCCTGTTGAAACCAATTCTGGACTTCTAACTACCCCCAGGATTGAAAATGAATGAAGGTGTGTGGCTTTAGACCTAAGTTTGTAGCAATTTGTTACCACAGCCAAAGGAAACTTGTATAAAGGCTTGGACATTGAACTTTGCACTTCCTCCTCCATCCTTGTCATTCAGGCTCTGTGTTGTAATTGCTCCGGCCCATACAGTGAGATTGATGTTTTGATATGACAGCTCCTAACAGCCTGGGCCTGAAGAATTTGTGTGTCTTTGATTACTTTAGTGCTTTGGCCGTTTTCAAGAGAAGGATGAGCCTCGTCTAGCTCTCTTGTTCCAGAAAGAGAATGAGACACACATAGAAGAGATCTGCAAAATCACCTGGAGTAGAGACTTTAAGGCCATCAGACAGATAAGCAAGCCCTCCAGAGATGAGCAGAGCTCCCAAGTCAACGTCCAAACGTCTGTTGTTACTTAGTTACTAAGTCATGTCCAACTCTTTGAGACATCATGGACTGTAGCCTGCCAGGCTCTTCTGTCCATGGAATTTCCCAGGCAAGAATCCTGGAGTGGGTTGCCATTTCCATTTCCAGGGGATCTTCTCAACCCAGGGATCAAACTCACATCTCCTACATCACAGGCAGATTCTTTACTGCTGAGCCGCCAGGGAAGTCTTCTACTGCATTTTATAGCAGTTTATTTTATAGCAATAGCTACCTGGTATAAGAGTGACTAGAACTTCATGGGTGGGGACCAGGTTATCCAAGTGATGAAGAATGACCCCATCCACATAGCAATAATACCCCTTGAGGAATATTTAATTGTTCCAATTATTAAACTACCCAGCTTCCCTGGTGGCTCAGATGGTAAAGCATATGTCTATAATGTGGGAGACCTGGGTTCGAGCCCTGGGTTGGGAAGACCCCCTGGAGAAGGAAATGGCAATCCACTCCAGGACTATTGCCTGGAAAATCCCATGGACAGAGGAGCCTGGTAGGCTACAGTCTGTGAGGTTGCAAAGAATCGGACACAACTGAGCAACTACATTATAATGTATTAAAAGAGGAATAAGAAATAGTGAAAGATCTCCCTGATAATTAGTAAATCACACTCAAAGTCTTTAAGATACATAATTTGCAATTTTCACATAATGATCTTTGCTTAGTAACTAGTAACTGAGATTTTTTCAATACAAACCTAAGGGCATTTAAGTAACTCCAGTGTCCCAAAACTTGGGCCAGTCTCAAAAAAAAAAGAAAAAGAAAAGAAAAGAAAAAATTACACACAGGTGTCTCTGTTGTTCCCAGTGACTAACTCATTTGCCAGTAATCATTTGCACTTAAGAAGACACCTAGGTTTAGTATCTTGCAACTGTGATTCAGTAAAGAAAGAGCTATGATTTGATCAGGGCAGAATGCCCAGCTGCTAAGTGTTCCTGTGGGGTGTCCTGCAACTGTCAGGAAAGTTAATGAAGCAGGGTAGGGGGTAGATGGCCCACGTGAGAGTCAGTGAGAGAACCAGACTCAAAATTACAGAACCGGACCTCCATCCTGCTTACTGTGGGTCTTTGGGCTTAAAGGGCCTTTCAAAGAGAGTGTTTCCTGAGACCTAATAAGTGTTTTTAATAAGAAGATAATAAAAAGGATATGAGATTCTCAGCACTGAAAAGAGAGTAGCAGTCTGCACATTATTATCACTGCCATTTCAGGGGCCCATCTTCCAGGTTGTTTTCACCCCACTGAAAAGCATCTTATTTTTCAGCTCTGCAAGTTCAGAAATTTTATGTAGCATGGATTTATTCAGTTTCCTCAAAAGCACCGTTATCCTATTCACACAAAACACATATGCCCAAGGAGTAAGTGGATTAAAGTACAATGGAGACATAGCCGCCAAGCCAACTGGAATTAATGGTTCATTCATTTTTGTTCAGTAGGGAAATATATGCGGGAAGCCAAAGCAAGACAAAATGATTGCTTGATTACTATAAAATACAGCTAACACAGTAAAGGCCTTTAGTGCCACTTGGTTTGGTAGTGCTCAGTCTGGATCCATGTAACCAAGCCTCATGTCAATGCTATGAGATAAGAACTATTATCCCTAAGAATGAAGAAGTTAAGGTGTAGTCTGGTTAACTAACTTGTTGTAAGTCACAGAGATAGCAAGTGGCGGGCTCAGGTTTGAACTCGTGAGTCAGATTTCAGAATCTGCACTTCTAACCATTGCTTTGGTTTTTTTTAAACTGATTTTTATTGGACTACAGTTGCTTTATGATGTTGTATTAATTTCTACTGTATAACAAGGTGAATCAGCTATACATGGACAGATATCCCCTCTTTTTTGGATTTCCTTCCCCTCTAGGTCATGACAGAGCACTGAGTTGATTTCCCAGAACTATATAGTAGGTTTTCATTAGCTAGCTACTTGTTGTTTAGTCACTAAGTGGTGTCTGACTCTCGAGACTCCATGGATCATAGCCTGAAGACTCCTCTGTCCACAGAATTTTCCCGGCAAGAATACTGGAGCCAGTTGCCATTTCCTTCTCCAGGGGATCTTCCCAACCCAGGGATCAAAGCCATGTTTCCCGCATTGCAGGTAGAGTCTTTATCACTGTGCCATCAGGGAAGCCAGGGGATGGGGGACTCAGACAAAGATGATTGTAGGGGAGTCTTCTCAACCCCAACACTGACAACACAGCTTCAGAGAACAAGCTACTTCTGAAGCAGGGCTGGATTGAAAGGAATATTATGTTTTATCCAACAAACTGTAGTCTTTTCGATATAGAGACTAATTGGGATTGGTTGTGGTTTTTCAGCAGAGAAATTCCAGAATGGCTCCCTCATATTTAATGTTTTCTATATTTTAATTTGACCCTGGGTGCTTGTTTATACACTGACTTTGTTTCATAGTTTATCCTTCTATCTGTTGTTGCTAACTTTTTGTTTATATTGGATACTTTTCTCAAGCACTATCATGGTGGTCACGTCTCCATCCTTTCCTGACTACTTTTAGGACCTTTTGACCATTTGAAGCCTTTGACTGGCCCCAGTTGTTGCTGTTGTCTTATCACTAAGTCTTGCATCTGACTCTTTTGTGACCCCATGAAGTATAGCCCGCCAGGCTCCTCTGTCCATGGGATTTCCCAGACCCGAGATCAATCTTGATCTCAGGAAAAGAGAAAATGCTGAAGAGTTTCACATTGAGGATTTCTCTGTCACATTGCCGTGGCTGTGAATCATCAAAAATATCAGAACCAAATTCTACATCTAGGAATGCTGACCTTCAGATTCTGAAGACCCCTCCTAACCATTAATAATATTCTTCTGGTGCCTGGATTCTTGGCCACTTTTGTGTGTTTTTATCTTTGATGAGCTATTGTGTGAGGCCTACATGTCCACACCAGTAGCCCCTTCTGCTGGCCCGCAGATCTCGCCCTTCTGTTTCCAATGACGCAGGCAGCTGCCCAGGGCCCTGTTATCTGCTGACAGATTACCCAAGCACTGCCATTCACTTGCTGGCTCATTTCTCTTATTCCACCTGCTCTGAGATTTTCCATTGCTCTGCTCTGTCTACCTGTCAAGTTATCTCTTTCCTTGTATTGAACTTTTTGAGATAATTAAGCACCAAACCCACAAATGTGGCAAAAATAATAAAGGTTAGGACTTGAAACTGTAGCAAGGTTCAATAATGCCCACAGTGGCTGGATATGCTGCTCTAATAGGAATCTCTGCTTTTGTTTATTTCATACTGCCTATTTCCTGATCACAAAAAGACAGAAGCATCAAATAAATTGAAAACTCCATTAAAGAAACACAGCACCTAGGAAGGAAACATAACTTAAAAAAAAAAAAAACAGAGAAAAGGCTGTTGAAGTTCATCTTGCTGACCGTTTTTGTTTGCTTTTTCAGATAGTCAGCCTTGTACTTTACGTGAGGATTATCATGAAGGTACAAAAGAAATACCCATTTTTCAGGGGTGATTTGGGGAATTAGGGTGTACAAAATCAGTCCCCAAACCTAACAGTATTACCAAATGAAAGCATAAATATAAAAGGAGGTTGAAGCCAACAGGGAAACCTGGGGAAAGATCTTGGAAATAATTGAGGTTAAATAGGAGATGAGGGTTTGATCCCTGGGTTGGGAAGATCCCCTGAAGGAGGAAATGGCAACCCCCAGTATTCTTGCCTGGAGAATCCCACATACAGAGGAGCCTGGTAAGCAACAATCAATGGGATTACAAAGAGTCAGACATGACTGAGCGACTGAACAGTGAAATTGAAGGGAAACAAAAAATAATTCCTTGAGAAGGATGTGTTCTATTACACAAATAAAATCCCATCAAAATAAAATCCTTAACAAATTGCTAAAAAGAATAAAATGCCTTGGTGTTTTCGAATTGTGTGTTAAAGACATTTTTAACTTAGGAAAGAAAACAGACTCATTTGAGTTTCATAAAATAGTCATTGCTGACTCAGCGTTAAGCCAAATGAACAGAAAAGCACAAAAAGGAAAAAAAGAAAAGGTAATTGTTCCCAGGTAATTAAAGATTGGAAATAGTCTGGAGAAAGTCCCTTTCTGCTCTTTTTAATTATATATATTCCTTTTCTAAATATTTTAAAGTGAAAGTTTATTGCTGGCTCAGTGGAAACCTAAATTCCCTTAGAGATTAAATTGAAATTATATATATGAAAACCACATTTTTTGGTGAATAACACACATCTCGTTCCATGATATTCATGCCAAAATCCATCACAACACAAAGAAAATTGGCTGACTTCTGTGTATTTTACAACATGCTATATTTGCAAGTCACATTTACATGGCCTCATTCTTAGAACAGCATTTCTTCACAACAGATATTATCTGGCAGAAACATTCTCAGGATCTTAATTTAAGAGGAGTAAGAGAAAGGCACAGTCAGGTTAATTGACAATAAGAGAACCATTCTGGGTAGACTGGGAAATGAAAGCTCAAATTCTTGGCTTCTAGCCTAGCTTCTGAAGGCTAATGCCTTGTAGAAAAAAATTAAAGAAGCATAATTTAAATAGTTATTATAATAGAAAATATCCTTAGACCGAGAAGCAGGAAGTCCTGATTTCAGCATTAACTTGGGGTGTGACCTTGCACGAGTCACCTGTCTTCCCTTCCCTAAGGGTCCTTATTGCAAAACAAATGGGGTCACCTCTGTGGGTTGAAGTCTCCTTCCCTTCCATTCCCACTGGCACTGATAAGTTCATGTCTGGATTTTTATTAATATCTTTATTTATGGTTTTCTCTTTGCCATTTTTTTTTCTCTACATTTCATCCCAATTAAGTTTCTCTTTATCCTAAATTGGAGAAGAAAATGGCAACCCACTCCAGTATTCTTGCCTGAAGAATCCCGTGGACAGAGGAGCCTGGCAAGTTAAGTCCATATGGTCACAAAGAGTCTGACACAACTGAGCAACTAGTACTTTCTATCCTAAAGGTGGGCTTCCCAGGTGGAGCTAGTGTTAAAGAACTCCCTTGCCAATGCAGAAGACATTAGAGACACAGGTTCGATCCCTGGGTTGGGAAGATCTGCTGGAGAAGGGCATGGCAACCGACTCCAGTATTCTTGCCTGGAGAATCCCATGGACAGAGGAGCCTGGCGGGCTACAGTCCATAGTGTTCAGAAACAACTGAACGATTTAGCAAGCAAATAAGCTATCCTAAGAGTTGCCACATCCATCTCTTCCAATACCATTTTTGTTTAATTTCCCTTTAAAACAAGTATTGAATAATTTCTTATTCCCAAGTGCTGAAATACAAAGGGTATCAACCTTAGATTTCAAAAACTCTTCACCACGCTTCTTAAATATCATCATCCCTGCATATGAATACTCGTTCCATCAGTTTCTTCCCTTAACTCTTGAATTCCCTCTTAAATATACAACACATTTATTATTCTCAATAGAGCATCAGCAATTTCAATCTCCTATTGAGTTTTCCCTTTCTTATTTGCCTATCTAAATCTTCTCTATCCATCAATGCCCAGTTGAAAACCCTCAGAAGTGTCAACTTTCCATCACGGAAGCTTTTCTGAGCTCCAAGAGCAATTTCCTATATATTTCATTCAAACATTTAATCATGTTTTACCTTGTGGCATATTATTACTTTATTGTTATTCAGATTCTTTTCCATTGAATAAAAGCTCTGCTTTTCAAAACCTGTGGGAAATAATTTATTCGGTTAAGCCCAGCTTTCTGGCTAGCTGGAGATTTACTCCTTTTTGCCTTAAACTTGTCTTATTTTAACAATTGTAGATAAAAATATTTCTAAAATAGATGACATATTTCTATGACTTTTGAAATTTAAAAAATGGTAATTTATTAGCTTTCCTGGTGGCTTAGTATAATCATTATTGATATAGTTTTTCTAGTGTTATGTTACAAAGTTGCTCTAAGAATTTACAAATAGGTTCTGTCATCACTACTAATTTGCTAAGAACTTAATTATATTATAGCTTTTATTAAACATTTGCCTAAAGTATGTATAAATAGGCTCAGAACACATACAATGTAGAAGTCCTTGATATCTAGTGCTTAATGATTGGAGCACATAATTTGCTTTCCTGTGAAAGGTCTCTATATATACTTACTTCCCAATTTTTAGCTGAATTCAAGATAGATAGGATTGCAGGAAAACCAAATTTCAAATAGATTTTTATTATTATTTATAACTTGTTTTGACTTCTGTCGTATCTTTCCAACTCTACCAGGAATAGCGATGTATGGTTCTACAGTTGTCAACTGTTTAAAGGATTTAGTCCTGTGATTTGTACTTTTAAGAGATACCCAAATAGGAACTGAATTCAAGAATCTCAGATTTACGTAATGATACGTCACTGCTTAGTCACTAACTTTTTAATAGATTGTATATGGAAATGACTTCTTAGAAAGACTCAAAGGAGGTCAGAGAGGAGAATATGGAAGATATAAATAATTTTCAGTAACTTTCTCCATCTTTTCTTGGGCGTTGCTTTTCCCTCCCTCCTTTCCTTCTTTCCACTAATAAGGACCCAAATTGTTTGTGAAATGCACGGTTTTTGATCTCCAGTACTTTCCAGTTCTATAACTAAGCAGAAATGTTTCCCCAACTATAAAATTGCTCTAGTTGGTTGTTAGGTTTTATCTTAGTGTACTCAAGGGAGTATATACCTTGTATACAGTATTATCCTAGTATTCATCTCAAACTTCTACATCAGATTTCTCTATGTCTCTGAAATAACCTCACATTTTCCAACCTCCACGGCATGATATCTTTAGGAAGATATTTTAAATGTTGTATAGAAGAGAAATGAACATTTTAATATGCGAATTTGTCATTCTCTGATGCTCCCTACTGTTAAGAAGAGTCTTACCTTTGCCGTCACATTTCCTGGGTCTTGGCTGTGCCTGGAGAGAAATGAGACCTATCCAGAACCTTTGGATTGAATCACACTGAAAGAGAATGAAACTTACTGATGGTGATGAAATAAGTAGATATGGATGGTGATATGGGAGTGAGTGTAAAGCCAGTAGTCAATACAAATAGGGTTTAGGGGCAATTTAGAATGAAGGAATAAAGTCACTATTGACAAAGAGAGAAAGAAACAAACTTTATGAATATTGTCTATGTTTTAAGAACAAACTAATACTTTCTGATTATATTTGCTAGAAAATAAAGTTAATTTTTTTTTTTTTTTTACTGTACCACATGGCTTGTGGGATCTCAGTTCCCCAGTCATGGATTGAACCCGGGCCATGACAGTGAAACCTTGGAATCCTAACCACTAGGCCACCAAGGAAACCCCTAAATTTTAAAAATTATTGAGAATTGCATTTTACACATGAATGTATACTTCAGAGGAAAGACTCTTGCTACTGCTACTACTACAAAAATGTGTTCACCACTCAGGTAAACAATATACTTTTACTCTGAGAATATTGGTACAGGAGGAAGTAGGCCTTTCTTGTCTGCTGTGGAATGTCACCATAGGAGAGAATAGATTACAATAATATATAAACAAAAATTTAATTGAAAGAAGTTTTTTAAGTAGAGAATATTATGTATGAAAATGAAAAGCAGTATTCACTATAAGAACAAAAATTGGAGACAGCATATATATTTAGTGTTATGAAATTGATTACTTAAATAATGTAGCTCATATTAATACTATTAATATTTTATTAATGCTCAATAAATATAACCTATGTAATTAATAATAATTATTATTATGTGTGTGCTTACTCAGTCATATCTGACTCTTTGTGACCTTTTGGACTGTAGCCTGCTAGGCTCCTCTGTTCATGAGATTTTTTAGGCAAGAATACTGGAGTGGGTTGCCATTTTCTCCTCCAGGGGATCTTTCCAACTCAGGGATCCAACCTGTGTCCACTATTTCTCCTGCACTGCAGGCAGATTCTTTATTACTGAACCATCAGGGAAATCCTAATAATAATGATTAATAGTATAATAATGACAATAAAGGTCTATATTTATTCATTAAAAACTCAGCTTCAATACAAGCAATGTGAAGCACATAAAGATAGCTCATTTTCATAAAATTTTATTTTATATATTTTTTAACACAAAAAAATCTGCTCTTCTCCTCACTGGTAACCCCTAGTCTGTTCTCGGTATCTGTGAGGCTTCTTTTTTATTGCATTTACTAGTCTCTTGTACAAAATCACTGCAGATGGTGATTGCAGCCATGAAATTAAAAGACGCTTACTTCTTGGAAGAAAAGTTATGACCAACCTAGATAGCATATTCAAAAGCAGAGACATTACTTTGCCAACAAAGGTCCGTCTAGTCAAGGCTATGGTTTTTCCAGTGGTCATGAATGGATGTGAGAGTTAGACTGTGAAGAAAGCTGAGCACAGAAGAATTGATGCTTTTGAACTGTGGTGTTGGAGAAGACTCTTGAGAGTCCCTTGGACTACAAGGAGATCCAACCAGTCCATTCTGAAGGAGATCAGCCCTGGGATATCTTTGGAAGGAATGATGCTAAAGCTGAAACTTCAGTACTTTGGCCACCTCATGTGAAGAGTTGACTCATTGGAAAAGACTCTGATGCTGGGAGGGATTGGGGGCAGGAGGAGAAGGGATTGGCAGAGGATGAGATGGCTGGATGGCATCACGGACTCGATGGACGTGAGTCTGAGTGAACTCCGGGAGATGGTGATGGACAGGGAGGCCTGGTGTGCTGCAGTTCATGGGGTCGCAAAGAGTCGGACACGACTGAGTGACTGAACTGAACTGAACTGTACTTTTTAGATTCCACATATAAGTTGTCTTTGACACATTTCACTTGGCGTAATGCCCTCCAAGTCCATCCACATTGTTGCAAATGGCAAAATTTTGTTCTTTTTTTATGGATCCTTTTAGTTTTTTGTTGGCTAACTTTGACGTTGTCACTTAAAAATTCTCTAAGAACTTTCACAGCTATAATGGCTTATACGATTGCCTATCTGATTAACTTGTGGGATGCTGTGATGAACAAATGTAATAATGCAGGTAAATGTCCTCTGGAAATATACATTAAGAAAAACAGCTTGTAAATTTGAAATATCAAAATACTGAACAACTCGTATGGTCATAGCCTATGACATTTGATTGTCAGCCTATGACAGTGCTGACATAAACAGCACTATACTAGCAAATATTTTATTTGAAAAACCAGCAAAGCTATGTATATAATTTTTTTTAAAGAAGGATACTTTGAGTAAACTCACTGAACAAAGTAGAAAACCTGAGGAGATGTAAAATTGTTTTTCTGGATGATAGATAATCCCACTGTTGACAGAAAAGGACACACTGACTAGAAGGCTGACAGGGATCAGATATGAAGTGTAAGGTGCAATTAGGTAAAACAGAAAAGAGATTTATGCAAAAAAAATAATCTCTTTCTTCTGACAAGATGGATGAAAAGAAAGGTAAACCTGAACAAATAGATAAGGACTGCGTTTGGAATTACCCAGCTAAGTCATAGTGACAGTCAGAAAGGGAAGGGCATTGTCAAAAAGCTGATTTTAGCTGAATAATGATGTATTTTACAGAGAATCATCATTAACAGGAGCAAATGGAATATTCTGAGTCATTTTTGAAGAGAATGGTATCAGCATGAAAAGAGAATGCAGGTCATTTAAAATAAATCGAAATACACAGAACGAACCGTGCCTGTGTAATTGACTACTTTCCGGTGACATTGAACCCTAGCAGGCTTACAATTCAGGTTCTTAAGAAGGATCTGGTCCCATCGTCACCTGGCTTTAGATTGCTCTGTGTAGCTGTCCTATAGTTTTCTTCATCTGTAAGATGATAGGGCCTTTCTCAGACTATATATATAATCTTGTTGTCAACAGACAAAGGGTTAAGACATTTAGAAAGTCAGAGACCGCTTTAACATGCAGCGATGATTAACATAATAATTATGTGGGTCTGGGACAGGCTAAGGGAGCAGGTAGAACAGGATCACACATTCTCAGCCTAGGAGTCAAGCGTACTCAGAAAAGAGCTGGGGTGAGGAGGGATGTTTGTCACAAAATGAACTCAAAATGGTTTGTAAATGTCCCTGGAGGTTTCAGGAAATGAGGGAAAGGGTGTGGGGGACAGTTGTGTACTGACCATGAAAGACGGGGTGAATTGCATAATCTGTGTAGGTGCTCTCGTATTGAAGACATGATGTAAATAAGCAGCAGTGGACAGCTGTGTTTTTTCATCTCACAAGCAGACAGAAGAAGCGGGCTGGAACTGTCTTTTCCTTTCCTTGGTTGCTTGAGCTAATCTCTGCTAACTGTGCTCCCAGGAAGGAATGTCAGCAAAACCCAACATGCAGAAAGAAAATGTGGTTCAGACTTTTCTACCTTGCCTGGCTGGCAGCAAATGTGGCTTTGTGTATAGTTTAGTAGGAGCCTCTTGCTTTTGATGTCAACCAAGCTGACACTTATGGAAACTGAAACCTGGAGCTGATAAAACATACAAACAAACCAAGGGAAAAAAATACCCACTTTCTGAAAATATGTCAAAATCAGGTAAACATAAACCATAAACCTTGGTTTATGTTGAATGTTTAGCTTTTCTTCCGCATGAAACATCATGTTGTCAGATCTTTAGGAAACTTCATACTGTATGAATAAGAAAATATATTTGAAATTTGAAAAAAATCAGGTAAACCTGATTGAAGCTAAGTTGCTTCAGTCATATCCTACTCTATGTGACCCCGTGGACTGTAGACCTCCAGGCTCCTCTATCCTTGAGGATTCTCCAGGCAAGAATACTGGAGTGGATTGCCATGCCCTCCTCCAGGGGATCTTCCCTACCCACAGATCGAACCCAGGTCTCCCACATTGCAGGTGGATTCCTTATTGTCTGAGCCACCAGGGAAGCCCACCAAAATTGTGAAGTCATCAACAGAGTAGAAGGTTTTAAGTTTTTGTTTGTTTGTTTTTGTATTTTCATATGAAATCATCTCTTGGCCTCAGCCAGGAAAGTTTTTCCCACCAAAGATTTTCAGGTAGAAAGAAAGAGTTGCTTTCCAATGCATTTTGACCTCCTCCCCTTCAAATCTTGTCCTTACCACTGAAAATTTTATCAAGGGAAAGAAGGAGAGAGAAAAAAGAAAACACACACAGATTGAGGAAGAGAGATCGATCTATGAGAAACTCACCTAAGAGAAAAGCTTTGTCATAGGAATGATGGCACAATTTGCATGCATTGTGAAGAACTATCTCAGACTAACACTGAGGGCCCAGAGAATGCCAAGCTGATGAAGATAATGATAGACTAGCGGCATCTCTTTTATTATCTCTTATACCTGGAGTTATTTTTCCTCTAGAAGTTGTTGATTCAGGGTGGGGTGTAAGGAGTTCATCACCAAATTACTGTTTATGCATCTCTCTCAGAAACATATGTTATACGTGTTGCCTGTATATATGAGCATGTCTATATGTATTATATATATTTTATTTATACCTGTAATTATCTAGCTATATTTTGAAAGAAAAGGTAGGAGACAGATTCAGCACATTCATGCAAACAAAAATGAAACCCATTATAAATGATTCAGACACTTTTGTTTCCTGAATATTTGCTAAGATAGAAATGTAGTTGCTACCAAAATTAAAGAAGCTTACTGCGTGGGTCATATTATTGGAGAACTGGATTCTAATTCACATTTCTCTTTTAATGTTTCTGAAATACCTTTCAAGAATATTTCAATTCCTTATACATCTATTAATAGCTCTGTAGAAATAACTACAAAGAGAGCATCTCTCCTTATGCTGTTGAGATGATTTAAAGAGAAAATGAACGGTAAACACTGAAATGTGAAGATTGGCTTGATTGAGGCTCAACTCTCACAGCCTGGTTCCCAGAGCAGAAGCTGGCCTCCTGCAGATGCTTATCGGAAGCAGCTCCAACCAGTGCTGAAGGCAATCAATCACCCTAATAAACTGCATCCCTGGACTGTCCATGCGTTTCGGCCAACGAGCAGAGTCCTAGCTGATATGGTGTGCGTGCTCTTTGCCCTTGTCGATTTCGCTGTGGTGTCCTGGTCTGTTCCCGCTGCTGTAACAAAATAGACTGAGTGGCTTGTAAATAATAAGTTTATTTCTTACACCTCTGGAGGCTGAAAGTCCAACATCTAGCAGATTCTCTTAGTGAGAGCCTGTTACCCAAATATTGTTTGTATTATAAGACCCATGTAATTGAACCATTTAGACTATCTATCTGCCCATAGGGTTGCAAAGAGTTGGACATGACTGAGGCGACTGAACACAAACACACAGCTGTCTATCTATTTATCTATCTATATAATTTTTAACATATATAATTTTAACCTTATGTGAATTGATTAATAGAATGTACATAGTTTAGATATAGCTATATGTATTAATGTATGTGTGATTTTAGTTCTTCTTTCTGTTTTCTTTATAAATCCCAAGTTAAAGAATCTTTCAGATATACTAAAGTGAATAAGGTGGGCAGCAACTGACAGTTGTCACAGATTTTCATTCCTCAAGTGGGAAGATGAACACATAAACAACATGTTTTTGCCTAATTTTAAACTTTAGGGAGGCCTGGCATGCTGCGATTCATGGGGTCGCAAAAAGTCAGACACAACTGAGAGACTGAACTGAACTGAACTGAAACTTTACTATATAAAATGCTGTGTTATTCCACAAGCCTAAAGAATCACTGTTTTACCAGACTGAATTGCTGGATTACAAGTATCAGTTTGATCAGTAGCCACTAGAGTCAAACCGATTATGTGTTTTATTTTTCATTCATAGAAGGTGTAATTCTGACACAATAATTTTGAAGGCTACATCATAAACCCTTAAAACTAGTCACCTTGCAATGTCCTGTTCAACCTTTATTAACCTATATAGTATACTGTATAGTGTTGTGTGTAGGTTACTTATAATCAAACAAAATACCCTGGTTACCACTTCTCTTTTGTCCTAGGTTTGAGAATAAAGAATTTAAAATCATCACTTATCTGCAGCACGCAGCTACTATGAACAAAAACATGTTTGTAACAGAATTTTTCCTTTGTGTTCCAGTAGACTAGTAAAAAGGAAAAATGCTAATTAACCTCAAAAACTGTGATAACATTATCTGTGTTTTAAAGGACAGTTTGCCAGTTTACTTTGACCAGTAAAGTAACTGCAAGTTTATTTTACTCTATTTTTATCTTGTCCAGTCAGTAAATAAGGATATTTTGCAGAACATTTGCTCCAGATAAAACCCCAATAACTCAAATACCATTTAAGATACACAGTAGGCTGACATTCAGCATTCTGCATTAATTCTCTGGGCAGCAAATTGTCTCTCTGAAGCAAGGGGAGAGTCAGCTGGAATGCAGTAAAGATGACGAAATGGCGCCTGTTCAAAACACAGTGAAATATAGGGGTAAAAGGAGATTTTTCAATAAAATAGGTCTTAGGAAATCATGAGAAGAATCGCCAAGACACAGTCAGACTTAGGATTACCAAGGTTTATGAAAGCCTGTTTTTGAGATGGCTTGGGGGATCTTTTGTTGGAATGATGGATGGTGGACTAGTTCATTAAAGTAAGAACCCATCCGCTCGAGGTAATTCAGGTACAAGCCGCCTTCATGGTTCTTATAAATAATGTTGAGTAGAGAATTTCAGTTAGTTCTTTTAGCACCTACCTGTAGCTGGAATAACTACAACCAAGATGAGATCAGACCCTGAAAAAGTTATTGGTGAATTAATAGGAAGTGAAAGTGTAAGTTAAGTCGCTCAGTCGTGTCCGATTCTTTGCGACCCCGTGGACTGTAGCCTACCAGGCTCTTCTGTCCGTGGGATTCTCCAGACAAGAGTACTGGAGTGAGCTGCCATTTTCTTCTCCAGATGAATTAACAGAGCCTGGCGTAAAGGAGGATCCAGTAGAAGATCAAGGTTAGAAATTCAGCACAGTAGAACAAACCAAATGTGAGCAAGAAACCAGGAAGTAGAGGTGTAGGCATGCAGGCATGCTAAATTGCTTCAGCCACGCCGGACACTTTGCAGCACGGTGGACTATAGCCTGCTGTGCTTCTCTGTCCATGACATTCTGCAGGCAAGAATACTAGAGTGGTTCACCAAGTCCTTCTCCAGGAGATTTTCCCCACCCAGGGATTGAACCCCTATCTCTTATGTCTCCTGTATTGGCAGCAGGGTTCTTTACCCAGAGTGCCACCTGGGAAGCCCAGAGGTTGAGATAGATTTACTAATTCTAACAACAACAACAAAAATGTAGTAAACACAGCCTTAAATTCAGTCAAAGATTGTGAATAATGTCCCACTGACATGTAAACTTCATCAGGAACCAGTAATCCCATGACTAGAGGCATTTACCTTCTGCATTTGAACGCGGGCTTCCCTGGTGGTGCAGTGGTAAAGAATCTACCTGCTAATGCAGGAGACGTAGGTTCAATCCCTGATCCGGAAAGATCCCCAGGAGAAAGAACAGTGGCAACCTACTTCAGTGTTCTTTTTCACTCCCAGTCCAGAATTTTTGTCTGGAGAATCCCATGAACAAAGGAGCCTGACAGGTTACAGTCCATGGGGTCTCAAAGAGTTGGACAAGACTGAAGTGACTGAACAACATCATCTTAAATGTACAGTGTTTGAAACCTAGGGTCTGACATTGATCTTCAAATTGAACAAGTAAACTGAATACCTGCAGAATAAGTATCCTAAGAGGTATATTTCACAAGTTTCTTAGAGTATTTTCAGCGACTATGTACTAAGTCTTGGGCAATAATTCCAATTTTCCACATATAAAATTTTATCCCACTTATAGCATAACTCCCTGAGGAAATGTAAGAAATAGCTCAGAGACATTACAACTTGACCACCTGGTCACATTACAACTCTTTGGACTGGAGATGTTTATTTCAGAAGAAGGAAATTTGCATTTTTGAGAACCTAACTGCTGGCTTTCCTTCACGCCCTTTATTGACCTATAGTTGGAGTTAATTAAAATGTCTAACTAGGGTGCTTCCTAAAACAGAATCAGCATGATTTATTCCAAAAATTTCTGGCAATTTCTTAATTGCTTTGGGACTCAAAGATTGATTTCAAACCCGTGGATGTTGTACTAGTACTAAATCTGGCTATGGGCCATGGGTAGGGGGCTCTCAATAAATGTGTTGGGATTTATTTCCATAACTATGCCAGTTGAATTTGACCCAAGATAGCACATGAAACTGAGTCCCCTGATGGACTGTAGTAGATTTGTTTCCCACGAAGAAACTCTTTTAATCATCCTAGGAGTTAGTAAAACTGGGCATCTGGCCAAATTTGATTAGTTAGCCCAATTCTGATGTCAATATATTATAGGAATTCCGTAAGCTAGTGAAAAGCAGTGTGTTTTCCTGGAAGGAACTCAGGAGCAGATGATCAAGGTACAATCTTTCTTCTTCCTTTCATGAACTATTTGACCTTCAGCAAGTTAATTGGCCTCTGTAAGCCTCAGTTTCCTTTTGTGTGCATAGCCAAATTTAGTACCAGTACAATATCCACACTTGTCCAGAAAGTGTGTACAGAGTGGCAGACAAAGAGTATACAATAAGCCCTTAATAATTTGGAGCTGAATTCCAGGAAAAACCTTAAAGGAGTGGGTCTTCTCCTTGCCCATGCGTTAGAGTCGCTTCTGGGAATCCTTGGTGTCTCAGATGGTAAAGAATATGCCTGCAGTGTGGGAGATCAGGGTTTGATCCTTGGATTGGAAAGATACCCTGGAGAAGGGAATGGCAACATACTTCAGTATTCTTGCCTGGAGAATCCCATGGACAGAGGAGCAGAGAGTCAGACACAACTGAGCAACTAACACACTTTTCACTCAGTTTCTACTCCAGAGCAATTATAGCACAATGCCTGGGAGTGGTTCCTAATACCCGTAACCTTTCAAAAGTGTACTAGGTATTCTTAATGTACATGATCTATTTTGCAAAAGGATTTCATCTAGAACTTAAAGGGATCATGAGAAGCAGCACACTAATAGTTCTCAAGTGTCCATCTATAGACTCACTGCATCAGAATCACTTTGGAAGCACACTAAACATGTACATTCTCTCATGTGACTTCCAAGTTGCTATGTTAGACTCCCCATGGGTTTTTCTTGGTGCCTGTCCTGTTAACAAGAGCCCAAAGAAATTCTGCTGAGTCATGGTCAAAAGCCACCCATGCAAAATGAGTTTCCATGCAAAATGAGTTTCCTTGCTGTTTTTATTTTAAAAAGAAAACAAAAAGACCTTAGATCAGGACTGACTTATTTAAAGTTACCTAAAATTAATGGCAGTGTCATGAAAACCCAATTCTCCAGGCCTTCAGCCCAGTTCTGTTGCTGATACATGCCATACACTGCTTTTATTGCTTCGTTGATTTGGATTAAAAAATAAAATCTGTGAAACCAACTCCTAATTTCATTAACTTGGTGACGGCAAGTAAGGAGGATTGTTGAAAACAAAAGAGTCCTGGATAGTAAACAAAGCTGAAGGTTCTGATAATGACAGTACTGCTTTGGAATGGCATGTGGAAAATTAACAAATTCCTCTAAATCACAGCCTTCAACTTCACTGGGTCTCTGAAGAAAAATATAAAAAGACAAAAATCACATTACTTGCTCTTTCTCTGCTTTGCTGAACAATAATTCTCTATAATGTCTGGATTTGCCAGGTGTGGGAGTAAGATTACAATAAAGCCAGCTGAAGATCTCCTTCCTCCAGTGATCAAAACAAAGTCTTTTGCTTCTTTGAGATCAGCTCATCATACCCTCTAGCCAGCTCTGCTAGATTGACAGGTTGCATCATTCAGAAACACTGCTCCAGAGCCAGCCTAATAGCAGTGTACATGAAATCATCTTCAGACAGCAGAAGAGGAAAGAGTGAGATTGTTAGTGCTAGTGCGATTTGCATTCATCTCACATACCAAGGTGCTTAGGAGACAGACCCTGGTAAATGAGCAAAGATCAGGATCTTTAAGATCAGAAGTAATTGCTGGCTGATGTAGTTTGGCAGGAAAGACTAGAAAATGTAATGTTTATTTATACACTTTTTACTCTTTATCATCAACTGGATAAGTGAAAACATATTGGACATTTTTAGGATGCAAAAGAGTTATGTGCATTAGATTGTTCTTACAAAGAAACATGAGAAACATGATTTTTGATATAGGAAGACAAAGTCATAATCATCTAACCAGATAGAAGGAGAAATTATCATTATTTCAGTTGAATTCTAATTTATTGTTCTATCCAATGCAAGAGAGATTCTACTTGGAGACAAAAGACTGGACTATAGCTCTGGTCTAACAAAGGCTAACTTAAAATTGTTTCATATTAATTTTCTCACACACGCAAAAAAAGATTGCAAGGTTGGACTACAATTATTACCACCTTAAATGCAGTTGTCTTTTGTTAATGATTGATTTACCTTTTATATTAATTATGAGATGCACAATTAGTTTTTCAAATGGGCCAGCTGTTTGTATCAGGTGGCCAGAGTATTGGAGTTTCAACTTCAACATCAGTCCTTCCAGTGAAAATTCAGGACTAATTTACTTTAGGGTGGACTGGTTGGATCTCCTTGCTGTCCAAGGGACTCTCAAGAGTTTTCTCCAACACCCCAGTTCAAAAGCATCAATTCTTCAGTGCTCAGCTTTCTTTATAGTCCAACTCTCAAGTCCATACATGACTACTGGAAAAACCATAGCCTTGACTAGACAGGTCTTTGTTGGCAAAGTAAAGTCTCTGCTTTTTAATATGCTATCTAGGTTGGTCATAACTTTTCTTCCAAGAAGAAATTGTCTTTTAATTTCATGGCTGCAATCACCATCTTCAGTGATTTTGGAGCTCAAGAAAATAAAGTCTGACACTGTTTCCACTGTTTCACCATCTATTTGCCATGAAGTGATGGGACCAGATGCCATGATCTTTGCTTTCTGAATGCTGAGCTTTAAGCCAACTTTTTCACTCTCCTCTTTCACTTTCATCAAGAGGCTCTTTAGTTCTTCTTCCCTTTCTGCCATAAGGGTGGTGTCATCTGCATATCTGCTGCTGCTGAGGCTAAGTCATTTCAGTCTTGTCTAACTCTGTGAGATCTCATAGACGGCAGCTCACCAGGCTCCCCGGTCCCTAGGATTCTCCAGGCAAGAACACTGGAGTGGGTTGCCATTTCCTTCTTCAATGCATGAAAGTGAAAAGTGAAAGTGAAGCCACTCAGTCATGTCTTACTCACAGCGACCCCAGGGACTGCAGCCTACCAGACTCCTCCATCCATGGGATTTTCCAGGCAAGAGTACTGGAGTGGGTTGCCATTGCCTTCTCTGCTGCATATCTGAGGTTATTAATATTTCTCCCAGCAATCTTGATTCCAGCTTGTGCTTCATCCAGCATTTCTCATGATATACTCTGCATATAAGTTAAATAAGCACGGTGACAATATACAGCCTTGACATGCTCCTTTTCCTATTTGGAACCAGTCTTTTTTTCCATGTCCAGTTCTAACTGTTGCTTCCTGACCTGCATACAGATTTCTCAAGAGGAAGGTCAGGTGGTCTGGTATTCCCATCTCTTGAAGAAGTTTCCACTGTTTATTGTGATCCACACAGTCAAAGGCTTTGGCATAGTCAATAAATCAGAAATAGATGTTATTCTGGAACTCTCTTGCTTTTTCCATGATCCAGCGGATGCTGGCAATTTGATCTCTGGTTCCTGTGACTTTTCTAAAACCAGCTTGAACATCTGGAAGCTCATGGTTCATGTATTGTTGAAGCCTGGCTTGGAGAATTTTGAGCATTCCTTTATTAGCGTGTAAGATGAGTGCAATTGTGCAGTAGTTTGAGCATTCTTTGGCACTGCCTTTCTTTGGGACTGGAATGAAAACTAACCTTTTCCAGTCCTGTGGCCACTGCTGAGTTTTCCAAATTTCTGGCATATTGAGTGCAGCACTTTCACAGCATCATTTTTTTAGGATTTGAAATAGCTCAACTGGAATTCCATCACCTTCATTCGCTTTGTTCATAGTGACGCTTCCTAAGGCCCATTTGACTTCACATTCCAGGATGTCTGGCTCTAGGTGAGTGATCACACCATTGTGATTATCTGGGCCCTGATGCTGGGAAAGATTGAGGGCAGGAGGAGACGGGGACAACAGAGGATGAGATTGTTAGACTGTATCACCAACTCAATGGACCTGAGTTTGAGTCAACTCCAGGATTTGGTGATGGACAGGGAGGCATGGCGTGCTGCAGTCCATGTTGTCCCAAAGAGTCGGACACGACTGAGTGACTGAACTGAACTGAACTGAGCAATTAGTTAACTTACAAAGATTTCAAATGTAATAGGACATGGAGTTTACACTTTTATAATAGAATTTCTGAAACATGAAGCAGTATACCAAGTTAGCGTGTAAAGGCTTGATTCATAAAATAAAAATAAAGAAGCCATATTAAAAATGTTTATATACTTACATATATATTATGCATACATATACATATATATATGTATATATATATACACACACATACATACATACATAGGGCTTCCCTGATGGCTGAGCCAGTAAAGAATCCTCCTATGATACAGGAGAAGTAGGAGATGCAGGTTCTATCCCTTGGGTCAAAAAGATCACCTGAGAAGGTAATGGCAACCCACTCCAACATTTTCTTTCCTGAAAAATCCCATGGGCAGAAGTGTCTAGTGGTCTACAGTCTAAAGGGTCACAAAGAATTGGACATGACTGAGTGACTAAGCATATATAGAAGGTGATATAGAAGAAATAAAGAAGATGGCTAACTAAAAATATCTATATTGCTATTATAAAATTGAGTTAGATTGCTGAGCCAATTAATTAAAGAATAGAAAAAAATGTAAAAATCTACCTTCTTAAGCATGACTGAAGGATTTCCATCTAAAAAATTAGGATATTTTCCCCTGGGAATTCAGTGTCATTATTACTAGACACATTCCAAGAAGAAAAAAAGAGATAAATGAATTTAAGGTTACAGGGATATAGGAACTTATATTACCCTTATCTTGAATGATTTTCGTGAAGCAGTTAAAGTTATGAATCTGTAATGAGTTGTGAAAATAATTCTACTTTTGACCCACTATATTTTAGAATTTAAACTTACATACGCAAAGTGAAAAAAGATTTCAGTAGTTTGACTTTTTTTTAAGAAAAGATGGTTTGTCAATTTATGTTTTGCTCAAGAAGTGCTAACCACTATAAAACCCGTAAAATGTCATGGAAACGAGGAAAAGATTGGTGATAATGAGACCACATGTGTACTTAAACCATTATTGAACTGTGCTATCTTATCACAAATACCAAAGATTCTTATTCTGAGATGAGACAGGGCTGGCCAGTCTATCACCACCCACACATCACCTTCCAATTGAATTAGAAGCTCATTTGGGGGAAGATTTTTCCAACTGCACTACTCTTATCAACTCAAAGATCTGCATTCCTCTGCTTTCCCCCTTTTCCTTTAGATATTGCATAAGGGAGATATTTTGGGTGGTAGATGTATGGATGTGATTGTGTATGTTAGTTGCTCAGTCATGTCCAACTCTTTGTGACCCATGGACTGTAGTCCATCAGGCTCCTCTTGCCTGGGGTTCTCCAGGCAAGAACACTGGAATGGGTTGTGTTGCCATTCTCTAGGGGTTCTTCCTGACCCAGGGATCAAACCCAGGTCTCCGGCATTGCAGGCAGATTCTTTACCATTTGAGCTACCTGGGAAGCCTGAATGTGATTCGAGGAGGGCAGAAAATAATTTTGAATCCAAGAGTGTCCTTGAGATTAGGATTTGAGAGCTTTGTTAAATCCTAGTTGGACAATAAGTATTCGAATAGTGCATTTCTGTTGACACTCTTTCCTGGTGGCTCAGATGGTGCAGAATCTTCTTGCAATTCAGGAGACCCAGGTTTGATGCCTGGGTTGGGAAGAGCCCCCGGAGAAGGGAACGGCTACCCACTCCAGTCTTCTTGCCTGCAGAATTCCATGAATAAAGGAGACTTGGCTGGCTACAGTCCATGTGTTGCAAAGAGTTAGACATGACTGAGTGACTAACACTTTTTAAGTGGCAAGTTTATTTCATGTCCCTGCAAGAAAAAATCTGATAGTAGAGCGCAAAATTAGGGAAGTCATCTGGACAAGTGTGCTCTGTTCCCATGATACAATGTCATATTGCTTTCTGCCATAACAAGATGAGCTTAAAGAGGTTTGCAATAATTATTTTTATGCAATCAGTAGAGGAGGCATTCCTGTAATTCTCCTTGATTATCGTCATCAGTATCATTGTAACAGAAATTGAAAACAACTTCTCAGAGGCTATAGGACTCAATGTTGTTGTTCAGTTGCTAAATTGTGTCCAACTCTTTGTGACCCCAAAGACTGTAGCACTCCAGGCTTCCCTGTCCTTCACTATCTCCAGGAGTTTGCTCAAATTCTTGCCCACTGAGTCAGTGACGCTATCTAACCAGCTCAATCTCTGCCACCCTCTTCTTTGGCCTTCAATCTTTCCCAGAATCAGGGTCTTTTCCAACGAGTTGACCCTTCATATCAGGTGGCCAAAGTACTGGAGCTTCCGCTTCAGCATCAGTCTCATCAGCATAGGACACATAGGCACTGAGATTTGAAACTTTTAATAAATAACAAAGCACAGAATGAGGAACAATTTAGTCAGTGTCTTTTCTGGTTTCCAAGGAAAGGGAGTCAAAAGACCTCTAAAGCATTTCAATTTTATTAGTCCCTTGTATTAAAACTCTATGTGGAAAATCAAAATTTATCAGCAAAAATGCAATCAATCTTAGTAAGGTAACTTGGTGGAAGATTATCAAGTTCTCTTTAAGTCAGTACTTTTTTTTCTGACCATTTTTAGAACATGGTTGAAATCTACTTAAACAAGGAGGAAAATGGATAAATTAGCTGAGACTTGCAGGAATTCATATATAGTTTGTTACTGTGGTCTGGTAAAGAAATTACCATTGCAAAGGGTAAAAATTGGGCATTTCCCAGTATTTGTTTCTATATGTAAAATTCAGGAATTACCTTGGAAAAGTAACAGGGTAATGAATAAAGTGCTTGCAAGGTACAAAGGCAATAAAGCATATTTTAATATATGGCAAGAGTATTTTAATATATGTTTAACACACTTTGTCTCATTCTTTATTTTGTATTGATTTTTACACTTATCAAATGAAACCTGTAATATATATTCCAAAATATTCTTGTTGGGTGTTCATATCCAATCCAAACATCAAATTAACTTACAATCTCTTGTCTTTCCCATTATTATCAACAAATAGTACAAGCTTATCTCTGGACTTTAGAATCTGAATGTATCAGATGCTAATATTCTTCTAAATTATCTCTTTCCAAATCGTTATGCCAGAGGGTACTTCTGTGTTCACAAACATGCTGAGGGACGGGGTGTTGTTAAAGACAACATGAGATTGAAATGAAAACAAATTTGTTTGGAATCTTAGTTCTGCCCCTTATTGATGATAAGAATGCTCATGCTCCCTTTTTGCCTGAACTTCAATTTTTTTCAGTGTAAATGAGAATCCTATCATTAACATACAAAATATTCTTAATGAGTCATATTATGCACCAGACACCATAATAAACCCTGGGGAACTTTAATAAGAAGAAGCATTAAAACCCCCGGCTTCATAGTGTTGAGATTAGAGGAAGATTCTGATCTCCAAATAAGCAACATAAGGGAAATTTAGAAATGAATGTGGGAACTTGAAGGAGTGGCACAAGTGAACTAGTTCACTGAGGAAAAGGAGTATCTTCATAAAAATGTATATTAAAGTTGACACTTCAAAGGATGAGAAAAGATAATCAAGAGATTGGAAGCTTGAGCAGGGGATAAGACAACAGCACTTCCAGACCATGACTCAGCACTTCCTGACCATGACTCAGCACTTGAGATAATGTCTCAGTCTGAGACACAAATACAAGTTTTGGGCTTCCCTCGTGGCTTGGATAATAAAGAAGCTGCCTGCAATGCCAGAGACCTAGGTTTGATCCCTGGGTTGGGGAGATCTTCTGGATAAGGGAATGGTAACCCACTCCAGTATCTTTGCCTGGAGAATCTCCTGGACGGAGGAGCCTGGTGGGCTACAGTCTATGGGGTTACAAGGAGCTGGACACTACTGAGCAACTAACTTGAATTTGGATTTGTGAGAGCTTGAATATTAATTTAAGAAGGGCTAAAAATATTCAGTTTAGTTTGTGTGCAGAATTTTTTTTAAAAGATGAGAATATTTTGGGATGAAAAAAAAATCTTACTTCTATAGTTCTTATTAGGATTCGACATAATGTATAAAAACATCTACCAGAGAGTAAAAACTCATTATAAATTATTGAATATATATGGCCATTATAAAATCCACTGCCATGAAATCAGGTGTACACTAGAATTTCTAATACATTTTTAAAAGATCTGTATATGACAAATACATACTTTAGTTTAGTACCATGCCTATGAACCAACATGTAAATCTACTTAATATCCTTTGTCTATACTTAATTAAAATAACAATGTGAACTGATTTCAACCTGGATTCATAGTTCTTAAAAACAAACAAGCAAACAAATGTAGAATTAAAAGCCTATGTAAAACTGAAGAATTCAATACCTGATGGCTCAGATGATAGTCTGCCTGCAAAGCAGGAGACTGGGGTTTGATCCTTGGGTTCAGAAGATCCCCTGGAAAAGGGAATGGCAACCCAGTCCAATATTCTTTCCTGGAGAATTTCATGGATAGAGGAGCCTGGCAGGTTACAGTCCATGGGGTCACAAAGAGTAGGACATGACTGAGCAACAAACACACATTTTATTAATATGTGATAATTAAAATAATTTGTTTTCATAAACTTCTTAGAACAAACTTATGAGAAAGAGTACAACTATCAATTGATATCATTTTAGCAAATAAACTAATATGCACTTGCCACTAAACAAATTATATAACAGAGCTAATCGGACATTTTTAAGTGCATATCTTAAAAAAAATCTGATAGAAATGAACAAGACTGCAAACTTCGGTAGACAATAGATTCTTGCCTCTGATAATCTCCGATTTTGCAGCACGGCATAGGGAACATATCTGTAGATTGGTTTTCTTATTTTGAAGAGTATCTGCACCGACAAGCCATTGGAAACAAATTTAACAATTCCCTTTCCCAGTGTAACATCCCTTCTGTTTTTCTCTTTCCCAGCCGAACCATTAAACTCTCTTTGGAGTTCCTCTAACATTTTGGAGGTGTTTATAAAGCTATCAACAACCCTTTCGAATTTCTCCCTCTAAAGCAATTCACTTTTATACTTCTTTTGGAAAAAAATATTTTATATTCAGCTTTATTGCCAACAATGCATCAACACCAGCTTGGGCTTTTATAATAATTAGAACCAAGATTACTTTAAATGTTGTTGAATTGAAGAATTTTTGTAAAACTGGATTATTAAGCCAGAATCTGTTTTTATTCCAATCCCAAAAGAATATGAAGAAATTTAAAATGGCATTTAAGTTAAAATTACCATCAATGGATTATTTTATGTTTACAAATTTTAGCTAGCTTATTTTTACATTGAAAGTAGTATAAGAAAAAGAAAGTGAAATAAATAAATTACTTTCTTATTTACCTCATAAAAATAATGTAACAAGGATCAAAGAGATCAATGATAGGCAAAACACATATGTTATGAAAACTGTATCTTATAAACATGAGTAAAGTCAAACTATGCAGTCCATGGAATTCCCCAAGCCAGAATACTAGAGTGGGTAGCCTTTCCCTTCTCTAGGCAATCTTCGCAACCCAGGGATTGAACTCAGGTCTCCCACAATGCAGGCAGATTCTTTACCAGCTGAGCCACAAGGGAAGTCCAAGAATACTGGAGTGGGTAGCCTATTCCTTCTCCAGCAGATCTTCCTGATGCAGGAATCCAACCTGGGTCTTCTGCATTGTAGGCAGATTCTTTACCAACTGAGCAATCAGGTTAACAAGAGTAAAGCATAACTTAAAGAAATTAACCTAGTTCCAAAAGCATCAACACTAATAACTGTCAACATGTCCCAGGGAAGAAGGAAATTAGGGCAAAAGTACTTCTAAAATAGCAATACTGATTAAAGTTTTAAGTAAATCACTTGGGTCCCCACAGGAAATATTGTTGACAGTAAACAGATCAATTTGATATGTAAAATTTACTCTTCAAAAGTGAATGTGAATCTAAGCATATATACATATATAAAAAGCATATATAAATATATAAAAATAAACCTAAGCATATATACATATGTATGTACACGTGTACTTAGTCGCTCAGTTGTATCCAGCTCTTGCAACCCCATAGACTGTAGTCTGCCAGGCTCTTCTGTCCATGGGATTTCCCAGGCAAGAATACTGAAGTGGGTTGCCATTTTCTTCCCCAGGGGACCTTCCTGATGAAGGGATCAAACCTAGGGCTCCTGCACTGCAGGCAGACTCTTTACAGACTGAGTTATGAGGGAATGTGTATTTAAAAATGCAAAATGAGATGATGGATAATCTGAGTCAACAAAGATAGTTTGGAGTTGTGATTGTATAAATTTGTCCTTTTCAACCTTTTTATCTTCTTTATTTTTTTGGCTGTACTGGGTCTTAATTGCAGCATGTAAACTCTTAGTTGCTGTCTGTGGGATATACTTCCCTGACCATGGATTGAAACCTGGGCCTGGGAATGGAGAGTCTTCACTATTGGACCGCCAAGGAAGTCCCTTTTCAATCTTTCTTCATCTTCTTAAAACTGTTTGGAAGTAATTTCAAGATCACAGAAAAATGGCAAAAATAAAAACAAGCTTTTGGTATCTGCATGACCCAGAAGGAATAAATGAAAGAATTTCAAAATGAGAAAATGTAGAGAAAGATGGTAGGGAGAAGGGAGGGGTGAGAATGAGGGGCAAAGAGATGGAGGACCTTAAGAGAAGACTTGTGCAAAGCATTTTCAAAAGTGAGAAGTCACTATGGTGTGTGTGTGTGTGTGTGTGTGTGTTTTGTTTTTTTTTTTTTTGCGTTACCAAGTTGATGAAAACTTGTGACTTTTAAAAATTTTATACACTATACTTCTCTAGGGATTTGGCTGCCTCTCAGGAAAGGTGCTTCTCTGGCTGTGGATCCACTGGGAAGAGGATAGTTGATCTCACTATTTCTCTTGTAAAGGCTTCAGCTGCAGGGGCGTGGAGCCAGTTTGCTTGTTACATGCCTACCCTTCCTACCTGAGACAGAGAAGTCCCAGAGACTTGCTGCTCAGACTTCCCTACAGACAGCTAGCCTTGGCGTCTCCCAGGATTATGCTGGAATGAAGTAATCTGACTTTTCTGTAGACAAAAGTGAATAAGTACCTGTGTTATAAGATCCTCAAGTGGTCACATTGCAGACGTAGGAGTGCTGCTCAGGGAAAGCTGGGTGCTGCCTGGGAAGAACTTGGGTCTGCTCTCACGGCTTGTAGGTACCACTTTATTCTCTACCTCCTGTTTGCTTCAGGGTGAGAAGGTTGAATGTTGTTGATTCTCAGCTCCTCTGTGTGGGGCCCTGCACCGTCGACCACAGGAAGATGAGGGCTGTAGTTTAACCTTAAGAACAGTTATTATTGACCACGTGATTCCAGTTAGTGATCAGTTTTCTTTTACAGTCTCTTAGCTGAAGTATAATTACAATCCTTTATATCACAAACACAAGAGATTATGGAGGTTTCTTTTTTTCCCCTCTATGTGGAATCTTTCAGATTTTTTACTTGCTTGATTTGCTTCATCTATCTGTCTATCTATCTACCTACTGCTTTATTGCTATCAATAAACTTGGAGTGTGAGGAATAATCTGATAACTGATTGGCTGAATGAATACACTCATGAATACATACGTATGTGTCTGTGTGTGTGCATATATATATATGGCAAATATAAAATTCACATATTGGTTATTAAATAACTTTTATGAATCAATTGCTTTGGGATTACAGGCTTGCCACATTTACTCTGGTCATATGGATCTACAAAGTGGACATACACAACTAGCAATGCAGAAGTTGGTGGTGTTTTCTTAGAGAAAATTAATTCCTTCTCCATCTAATATAGCTTTTAACCATCTAACCATGTTGTGCTATGTGGTCAATAATGATAACTTGACAGTGGATTTCCCGAGAACACACACTCTTAACGTGTGTGTATGTGTTTCTACAGCAAGAGTCTTCTGTTGCCAGGAGAAATATCAATAATCTCAGATACTCAGATATCACCACACTTATGGAAGAAAGCAAAGAGCTAAAGAGCCTCTTGAAAATGAAAGAGGAGAGTGAAAAAGTTGGCTTAAAGCTCAACATTCAGAAAATGAAGATCATGGCATCTGGTCCCATCACTTCATGGCAAATAAATGGGGAAACAATGGAAACAGTGAGAGACTTTATTTTTGGGGGCTCCAAAATCACTGCAGATGGTGACTGCAGCCATGAAATTAAAAGATGCTTGCTCCTTGGAAGAAAAGTTATGACCAAGCTAGACAGCATATTAAAAAACTGAGATATTACTTTGCCAACAAAGGTCCGTCTAGTCAAAGCTATGATTTTTCCAGTAGTCATGTATGAATGTGAGAGTTGGACTATAAAGAAGGCTGAGCACTAAAGAACTGATGCTTTTGAACTGTGGTGCTGGAGAAGACTCTTGAGAATCCCTTGGATTGCAAGGAGATCCAAACAGTCCATCCTAAAGAAAATCAGTCCTAAATATTCATTGGAAGGACTGATGCTGAAGCTGAAATTCCAATAATTTGGCCATCTGATGGCGAAGAACTGACTCATTTGAAAATACCCAGATGCTGGGAAAGATAGAAGGCAAGAGGAGAAGGGGATGAGAGAGGATGAGATGGTTGGATGGCATCACCGACACGATGGACATGAGTTTGAGTAAACTCTGGAAGTTGGTGATGGACAGGGAGGCCTGGTATGCTGCAGTCCATGGGGTCGCAAAGAGTTGGACACAACTGACTGAACTGATTGACTCTCTACAGTGTGTGGCGATGGTGGTTTAGTCGTTAAGATGTGTCTGACTCTTGTAGGCCTATGGACTGTAGCCTGTCAGGCTCCTCTGTCCATGGGATTTTTCAGGCCAGAATACTGGAGTAGGTTACCATTTCCTTCTCCAGAGGATCTTCCAGACCCGGGGATAGAGTCTGTGTCTCCTGCATTGCAGGTGAATTCTTTACCACTGAGCCACCAGGGAAGCTGCTCTATAGTGTGTAGAACCTAGGAAAACTCAGGCCGTATGCTTTCTGACTTCACTACTCCTGATATTTTTGTAAAGATTATCCTGAACTAAAACAGGTGTTGGAGATAGCTTTGAAGACAAACAAAGCCAGTTAAAAACAACTGGGCAGGGTGATTATGAAAAACCCATCTGTTAAGTGCACAAGTCCCTCATCTCTGTCAATGGGGAGCACAGCATTTGTGATGTAGAGCAGATCCAAGCTTAATAGGAAGCAAGATGCAGATATAACAGTTTCCTTTCCTTTTTCAAATGCCAGCAACTCAGAAGCCGGCAAAACTCAGGGAACAGAACAATAGACCCAATTTATCACATCCCAGAGTCTTTAATACTTGCTGTCTTGAAGTGAATAAATTGTGCTTTGAAGAGCTGTTGAGTGAGTGGTGTATGTCTCTCTTTGTGTGTTTCAGCATCTTCAGTTGTTTATTTCTATGTAACGTAATTTCTCTTAGGACAAAAACATGCACCAAAGAAATGGACAGACATGCTCAGAATTGATTGTGGATTAATGAAATAATTCTTAAATCTCTAAAGAGCAATTCAATATGCTCATTTATACTAAAAGACAAGTAATTTTTCATTTGACATATTTTGTTGGGATGTTGCATACTTGTGCTCCAGGGGTGCATTTATCATTGAAGACAGTGTGAATGGTAATCCCTGGATTAGAGTACCCTGGCAGCCCTGAGGTTTTCAGTGGCGCCAACAAATAGCACGTTTTTTCTCTGAGGTATGAACTAATTGCTGAATAAGAAACAAACAACTAAACATGCAGTAAATAGAGAATGAAAAGAATCACTCTCCTAACTCCTAAAGGCTCAGCCAGGGAAGGCAGCTTCGGGCAGAACTGGTCACCAAAATACTTAACTTCATGGCAAAGAGTTCTATCATTTAGAATGGGAACATCCAAGCTTAACAACTGTAAAGCCACATGCTCCTTATCTACTGAATGCGAGCCTTGTTCAGGGTGGTCAGAGGGACCTTGCTCTCTCCTACCCACCAGAAAAGTCAGGTAAAGACTGACTTTGAGAAACCACTGGAGAAAGCTGGACAAGCTGTTACATCTCACCCCAGTTACATCTTGGTCCTTGTGGGATGAGATGCAAAAACAGGTCAAACAATCGCTCTGGATGCTCTGGAGTATGGGAAAATTAACTCCATTCACCATGAAGGATGACCACTGACTTTGATCAGATGAGGTAACGTATGCTACATCTAGGGGGGGAATTCAGGCTGAGACAAGTTTAAGAAGACTTAGGAAAGAGCCTTCCTGGTACTGATGAACCTAGTTTCAGGGAAGGCATAGAGATACAGACATAGAGAAGGGACTTGTGGACACAGAGAGAGAAGGAGAGGGAGGGATGAACTGAGCAAGTAGTATTGCCATGTCTATACTACCAGCTGTAAGATAGACAGCTAGTGGGAAGCTGCTGTATAACACAGGGAGCTCAGCTCAGTGCCCTGAGATGACTAGAGGAGAGGGATGGAGGCGTGGGAGGGAGGCTCAAGAGAGAGGGGATATATGTGTACATAGAGCTGATTCACTACGTTGCACAGCAGAAACCAACACAACATTATAAATCAATTATACTCCAATTAAAAAAAAAATTTAAGAAGAAAGAGCCATCTCCAGAAAGAAATATCAGGAGAGGCGGAAGTGTTCCTTCCTACAAACAGCTCATCTTTATTGAGATATTGAGATATATGTAACATGAAGAAAATAAACAGGAAAGCTAGAGGAAAACCAGGTCAAAGGAAAGCAATATTGATGCATAAATATACATGGCATGTTTAGTTAATTGGACATTGATTTATTTAAAATGAACAAATATATTATTAAAAAATAGGGTTTGAATTCATTATCGCCAAATATAGCAATTTTATCAATTACTAAAGTATCTTAAAATATTGTATAGATATGTTCACAGTTTATAAATGATATATGTAATAAGCAATGTACTTATATAAATAAATTCTTGTCTTTCACATCAACTTTCAAAGACCATTTTCTTATTTTTTTCAGTTCAGTTCCGTTCAGTTGCTCAGTTGTGTCTGACTGTGACCACACCAGGCCTCTGCCTGGACTGCACCGTGGCCAGGCCTCCCTGTCGATCACCAACTCCTGGAGCTTACTCAAACTCATGTCCATTGAGTCAGTGATGTCATCCAACCATCTCATCCTCTGTTGTGTCCTTCTCCTGCCACCTTCAATCTTTCCCAGCTTTGAGTCAGTTCTTTGCATCAGGTGGCCAAAGTACTGGAGTTTAGCTTCAGCATCAATCCTTCCAATGAATATTCGGGACTGATTTTCTTTAGGATGGACTGGTTGGATCTCCTTGCAGTCCAAGGGACTCTCAAGAGTCTTATCCAACACCATAATTCAAAAGCCTCAATTCTTTGGTGCTCAGCTTTCTTTATAGTCCAACTCTCACATCCATACATGACTATTGGAAAAACCATAGCTTTGACTAGATGGACCTTTGTTGGCAAAGTAATGTCTCTGCTTTTTAATATGCTGTCTAGCTTGGTCATAACTTTTCTTCCAAGGAGCAAGCATCTTTTAATTTCATGGCTGCAGTCACCATCTGCAGTGATTTTTTATTATTTTTTAATTTTTATTTATCTATTTACATAGTTATTTTTGTCTGTGCTGGGTCTTCTTCGCTTTTGCGTGGGTTTTCTCTAATTGTGGGAGTGGGGGCTGCTCTGTAGTTGTGGTGCACAGGCTTCTCTTGTTGCAGAGCACAAATTCTAGGGTGCAGGCTCAACACTTGTCGTGCATGGGTATGGATGCTCTGTAGCATGTGGGATCTTCCCAGACCAGGGACCAAACCTGTGTCCCCTGCACTGGAAGGTAGACTCTTATCCACTACACCATCAGGCAAGTTGAAAGGCCATTTTACATCACTCACATTTTTAACAATAAAGATAACCTGTATCTTAAAACAAAAAAAGTTTTATCATGCTAGCTTAGCTGGTAAGGAATCCACCTGCAATGTGGGAGACCTAAGTTTGATCCCTGGGTTGGGAAGATCCCCTGAAGGAGGGCATGGCAACCCACTCCAGTATTCTTGAGCAGAGAATCCCCATGGACAGAGGAGCCTGGAGGGCTACAGTCCATGGAGTCGCAACAAGTCAGACATAACTGAGCGACTAAGCACAGCACAGCAAAATGCAGTAGACTCATGGCTAGAAGACATATGTGCTATTAATACTTAATAGTAAAAAACAACAAATGCCAATAACTACAGGCACTTGAGAGATGGCAGGCCCTGAACTGAGCACTTTTACATATTTATCCTTTAACACTTATGGTATGATGTAGATATGGTAGTTATTCCATTTTACAGAGGAGGAATCTGAGTCACAGAGACATTTTCTATGGGTCAGATAGTAATTCCAGATGGCACAGGTGTTTCCCACTCGGCATGGATAGAGATTCCTAGATTGCTTTACCGGGGTTCTGACAGTCATGCACATGGATGAAGAATGGTAGACACCAGATTTCTCAGTGTTGGAATAAGAGATAACCAGAGAGGCTTAGCGGCTGACTTAGTAAGAGTCAACCAGGGAGACCAGAATGATCCTGTGCTTGCAGATTAGAACTGGATACGTCAGTTTAATCTCATGTTTAGCTTAATATACATACAGGTAGTTACTTATAGACACAGTTATAATAGGTTAGTACGCACATATATTTCCTTGCTCTGTCAGCTGACATAGCCCAGATTTGGTTTATATGGTGGCCTTCTCCCTGAAAAGAAATCAGGACTTCTTAGAGATCTGACTGATTCTGGGGCTTCCCCAGGCTTCCCAGGTGGCTCAGCGGTAAAAGAATCTGCCTACAAGGCAGGAGATGCAGGAGCTGTGGGTTCAGTTCCTGGATCAGGAAGATCTCTGGGAGAGGAAAACGGCAACCCACTCTACTATTCTTCCCTGGAGAATCCCATGTACGAAGGAGCCGGGTTGCAGAGAGCTGGATATGACTGAAGTGACTGAGCATGCATGCACGCAAGGCTTCTCCAATGGCTCAGCCATGAACGAATCCACCTGCAAGGCAGGAGACAAGGCTTCAATGTCTGGGTCTAGAAGATTCTCTGGAGGAGGAAATGGTAACCCATTCCATTATTCTTGCCTGGGCAATCCTGTGGACAGAGGAACCTGGTGGGCTACAATCCATGGAGTCACAAAAGAGTCAGATACAACTTAGCAACTAACCAAAAACAACAACAACATGACTGGGGCAGGAATATATGAGATGAATCTGGAGGATCGTTTAGTGCCAGAAGTAAGAAAGTGCTCAAAAAATCCATAAGGATGTCTACAGGGCACAGGAGAAAAATGAAAGGATGATCCAAGGCCAAAGCTGAAACAATTTGAACAGCAAAAGAGAAAAAACGTGTTTGTGTGTGTGTGTGTGTATACTAGTCACTCAGTCGTGTCTGACTCTGCAACCCCATCGACTGTAGCCCACCAATTCCTCTCTCCATGAAATTCGCCAGGCAAGAATACTGGAGTGGTTTGCCATTTCCTCTTCCAGGGGATCTGCCCAACTCAGGGACAAAACCCTGGTCTCCTGTATTGCAGGCAGGTTCCTAACCACCTGAGACACCAGAGAAGCCCAGAAAAAGCATAACTGGGTGATAATTCAAGTATAATAATAAACACTCAATGAATCAATACAGATAGTATGAAGGAAGAAACGTTTGTTTGAAATCGTGGGCATGACAGGTGTGATACCCTCTTCAGTATAACTAGAAAGAGAAATAAATCCCTGTCTCTTGTCTCTGTGCCTCCCACCCTGTTGACTTTAGCAACTCAAACCAGCTTCCTGATGAGGCAGAACCTCAGACTGCCAGGCTGTTTTCACTTTTAATGACTGTTCTCATTCTGAAGTATAAGCCAAGTTCACCTACTGAGAGTGAGGCGATTTAAGAAATATATGTGAATTAACAGGACTAGTATTAAGAAGAGAGCTGCTCTGGGGGAAAGAATGGAGATGTGACCAGGGTCCTAAGATCTATTTTTGAATGTCCTTGAAGGCTGAGCTGAGATTAAAGGCAGTTATTTAAAATAAGAATCATTTTCACTGTAACGTGAATATTTGCAATTATGTTCCTAAGTTGTTCAAAAATAGTCTGTAAAGCCTACACTTAAAACATAATAATTATCATATTTCTTCTATTTTGAAGTACTCTCAACTGTTAAAGACACCATCATTTTAAAAGCTACTTTTTATTCATTCATGAAATATGTGCTCTGTGACCTCATGAAGCTTATGTTCCAAGAGAGGGAGTTGTTTGTAAAGCAAATATATAATTGGGGCTTCCCTTGTAGCTCAGCTAGTAAAGAATCCACCTGCAGTGCAGGATACCTGGGTTCAACCCGTGGGTTGGGAAGATCCTCTGGAAATGAGAAAGTTGCTCATGAAGTAAATATGTAATTATATTTCAGGAGATTATCACTTCTATTGAGACCTATAAAGCAGGAATGTAGGGAATACAGAGGGTGTGGTTTTTTTTTTCTTTCCTGCTGTAAATAGGCTGGTATATCAGGTTTCATTACAACAGTGGCTTGTAGGCAAAGACCTAAAGAGGGAACAGGTGTGTAGATTATCTGAGCGACACGTACCCAGGTGCAAAGGAAGAAAGAATTTTGTGCAGCTGGAGTGGCGTGAACAAAGAGAGAATGAGTTAAAAGATTATGAAAGTTCAGATATGCAGGGCTTCACGCACCATGTAAAGACTTGACTTTTAGTCTTAATGAGATGAAAAACCATGGGGGATTTTAACCAGAGAAGTGACATAGTCTGACATGTCATAAAAAGATCATTCTGTACTAAGGGTACACTGGAAGAAAGGAAGAAAGAAAGCAGGGATATTAGCTTGAAAACTATTAAAATAAAACAGACAAGAGATATGTATTACCTTGTCTAGGGTGGTAGTAAAGGAGAGGATAAGATGAATTATTGTTATAGATTGATGATAAAAATGAGAGAATGCAATTACCATGTTGGACTAAGCATCTGGTATAGAAATGCTGTTAACTGGGAGAAGGAGGACTGGGGTGATTAATTCAATGGTTAAAATTTTATTCATCCTGGTAGAGATGCTGAGTATACTTTACATATCTGAGCCTAGAGTTCAGGGGAGAGATCCAGGCACTGCATATAAATTCGGAAGTTGCAGGCATAAAAATTAAAGCCATGAGAATCAATAAGATAACAAGCAGAGTAAAGGTAGATGGGAAAGCAAGTAGTTCTAGGACTTTCCAGTGTTTGAGGGATAGGGGAAAAGGATGAAGACTTAGAAGGAAGAAGACTTAGATCAGTCAGTGGAGATACAGGAACAAAATCATTAGAGTTTGGTACTTTGGAATGCTAACTCTAAAAGTGCATCTGACAGGGCTGAGGGATCCAGGCTTCACATGCTACTTATAGATCAAATAAGATGAAGATGCCAAATGCACTCTTTCACCTGGCAAGGTGAACACCACTGAGGATCTTTCGTGATCAGTGTTGGTGGAACGGTGGGAGCAAAAGTTGGCTAAAACGGTTTAAAGAGAGAGTAAGGGGAGAGGAGTTGGAAACAGTGAGTCTTCTTTACTCTTTTTACAAGTTCTTTTTGGAGACTGGGAGGAAAACAGAAGTTTCTGAAAGGAGATGTGGAGATAAAAGGACTTTTGTAAAAGAGATCTGATGTATCATAACATGCTTGTTGCTACGGATAGTGATTCGGTTGGCTGAGAAAATGTGACGACGCATGAGAATCCAGAATTATATGTTTGAAAAAGTAGGAGGGAATGTGGTATTTACAAATGTGGTATTTTCAAGCTCAGTTGTAGATGGTGGCGAGACGGGCATCTGGATTAACAGGATGGATGGCAGGACTCATTGATGGAGAGCCTAGGAAGTGGGTGTTGTGATGTTAGGAGCCTTCGGATATTCTCTTTTACTTTTTTCAGTTTATATTTAATTGGAGGACAATTGCTTTACAGTGTTGTGCTAGTTTCTGCTGTACAGCAAAGTGAATCAGCCGTAAGTACACATATATCCCTTCTCTCTTGAACCTCCCTCCTACTCCACTCCCTCCCACCCTCTAGGTCATCACAGAGCACTGAGCTGAGCTCCCTTGTACAGCAGCTTCCCACTAGCGAGCTGTTTTACACAGGGTAGTGTATATATTTCAGTGTTACTGTGGCAGGTCATCCCACCCTCTCCTTGCCCAACTGGGCCCACATGTCTGTTCTCTATATCTGCGTCTCTATTCCTGCACTGCGAATAGCTTCATCTGTACCATTTTTCTAGATTATATATATATATACAAGCATTAATATACAACATTTGCTTTCCTCTGACTTATTTCACTCTGTATAAGGCTGTCGAGGACATCTGTGCCATGGATGTACGCTTCTGATTGTTCTTATTTCTCAGTGAAGCGGGACCCAAGTGCACTGGCAAATAAGCTTAGATGAGGAGGTGTTAGATATTTGAATAGAGGAGATAAAACACAAAGTCATCATCTAAGAGACTGAAGTATGAGTGGATTAGGAAAATTCAGAAAGACTGATGAAAACTTTAGTGTTAATAGCTTTTGGAAAACTTAACAAAAATAAACTCTCCCATAGGGGATGGACTCATCAAACATGAATTTTTAGAATTCTGTGGAAAAAAAGTTCTAATAATACAGTGAATGAGGCAATGTGTATTCTTAAATACTCAGAATTCTCTGTTTTGCAGCTTCCTTGGTGGCTCCATCAGTAAAAAACCCAACTGCAATGCAGAAGATCACCTGCAATGCAAGAGACCTGGGTTTGATCCCCGAGTCAGAAAGAGCCCCTGGAGAAGGAAATGACACCCCACTCCAGTATTCTTGCCTGGAGAATCTCTTGGACAGAGGAGCCTGGCAGGCTACAGTCCATGGGGTTTCAAGAGTAGGACATGACTTACGGACTAAAGCACCAGTCTCATAGAGTCTTCTGTTCAATCAGAAGACTGTTAAGTTCATAAATGAAACCTGAAAAGCTTTGGCTTTGATTCTTTCTGTTCCTTCACTTCAGAGGATCCTGTCACATTCTTTTACCTCGATAATATTGTCTTATTGATTAGGTGATATTTGTGATTTAAACATGGATTGAAAAGCTTCCATGAGCCCTGGGTTCCAAGGAGGTGAGTTTGATTAATTCCAGTGTGTGCTGGAGAGATCTTAAATACACACAAGTGAGCAGGAACATTTTCACACAGTGAAAACCAATAAGCATGGGATCGTCTGGCAAAAGAACAAGGACCAGATTAAGGCAGAATTGATGCAAGTTAATCCTTGTGTTGCAAGCAAATTATTTTAATTATAATAAAACTATTATATATATATATTATTTATAATAGATATATTATAAATTATTTTAGAAAAATATTTTAGGGTCTATATATAACTCTATTATTTAAAAGTTATTACAAACTATTCTAAAAGATAATATGTTCTTGAAGTCCCTTTAAAATATCTTTTCAAAAATTTATGCAAACTTATTATAAGATTTGTTTTTCTGGACATTTTTACTATTATGTTAACAATTTCATGTATTTTCTGCTCAAATAGAAACATATCCCTATGACTCATCTATGTTTTCTGATTGTGCAATGTAATTATCATAATTTATTTTTCATTTGTGTGAACCATCCCTTGGAAATTAAAATAAATTGATACCACATTTTTCAACATTTAGTTTTTGAATACATAATTAAAATGAAAAGTATATGGAATATATATGTCTTAGTTCTTCCTGAGAGCTGTAACTAAAATTCCATAGACTGGTTGGCTTAAGCGACAGACATTTATTTCTCACAGTATTTTAATTATTCTCTATTTTAAAATTTGAGATCTAATCAGACACATAGTAGTACCTTAGACTAAGCATGTGGACACTCAAGACATGAAACCTTTAGAGTTTATCTTAATAACAAAGTTATATAAGCATGTATTTTAAAGAGTTGAGAAACCTTTTATACTATAAACATTTTTAATATCAAAAAATATTTTCTCTGCATCTTCCTCCTCATGTTTTTATCATTGTTCTGGACATATTTTAAAAATACAATTCTTGTATTCAAGAATCTTAACTTCCCACCTACAGGCAATGCTTCCTAACTGATTGGAAAGGTGAGGGTTAGCGCTCCTTCTCCACGACCCCCTCCCAGCCTCCTGCACAGGCCTTCACACCCCCACATCTGGGCCACATCTCCTGTGCTGCATGGTCGGAGCTGATGGTCAGCATACTTAACCGCAGGTACAGCTCTTGTTCTGGCCAATGAGAGTGGGCACAGTCCTGATTAGCAGCACCCATCAATGCATACTGGTATATATCATCTCTTGCTGGATCTTTAAAGCTAATACTAGGATCTCGTGTTTGTATTAATATAATTATGTAAATATGCTTTTGTTGAGCCACGTGGTAATCACTGCTTACTTTTCTTTCCTACACAATCATGTGTTTGACTAGAATTAACTATTGTCTTGTTTTGTTATGGTTGTAATATGTATTGCATATTTTGTTTTCTATTTATTGCTAATTCAAGATCTATTTTCACTTATAAAAATCTCTTCATTAGTTCACATGTACTAAATAGTCTATTTGCCTTTTTCATAATTAAACTCTCACGTATCCTCTGTGTTAGCTCTGACCTTCATCAGCTTGTTGCAAAACTTTCTGGAAATAATTTGCTCTCGGATTTCTGTCTTCCAGTGTTACTGTTTAGAAGATTGAGTCCATTCTGATTCTTTAAACTTTTCATTAATTTTTTCTTTTCTTTCCTTCTCCGGGGAAGATTACAAACTCTTTTCCCTGCTCACAGCATCCTAAGATTGTATAATGTGATGTGGTTCTATTTTCAATCCTTGAACTGAATGCTTAGGAGGCCCTGCTAGTGCCGGCATGCAGGGCAGCACGTCCTGATCCCAGCAGACGTGTCTTCAGGCTTTGTATATTCTAATGTGAGATGAAATATTTCGTCGCTTTTCATCATGGATTCATATCCATCAAAGTTACCCGCTATTCTGATAAATTGAATGTCATGATAACATGGTAATTATGAGCCGAGGCAGAACAGCCATAAAAATCTCCATATTTGTGTGGAAGAGAGCAGAGTTAGACAGGAAATAGTTCTGAGGGAGCCATTGACAGGCAGCCTGATTCCAGAAGGATTACTTCTGGGACACGCAAGTGTGTCCTAGGGTCCTTTTTCAAGCGTCCTCAGCCTGATTCATTCTGTGGGGACTGATTCACACAGTCACCACAGGAGGTCAGAGAACATAAAGAAGAATGACCTGAATACATGTGTCCAGAGTATTTCTTTCTTATATAAGAATAACCAGAAAGTTTAATAATAATAATAATATCTCTTAGCAGAATGAGGTCCAAGACAAGAAATGGTGGGTAGCCTTCACAGATACTAAAACGTAGAAAAGTGCTCAAACTGTTGAAACAAGTCAGGATGCAGTGCCAGGACTCACCTGCCCAGGTGAGAACAGCTACATTCAGGAGGCATATCCTCAGCTGGCAGATCGCTGAGTATCCCTGATGAGTAGCGTCATAAGCCATGCCTCACTAATTTAGGGAAGAAATGGGATTTGTTAGCAGCATTTTTCAGAGAAGACAATGGCAACCCACTCCAGTACTCTTGCCTGGAAAATCCCATGGACGGAGGAGCCTAGTAGGCTGCAGTCCATGGGGTCACTAGAAGTCGGACACGACTGAGCGACTTCCCTTTCACTTTTCACTTTCATGCACTGGAGAAGGAAGTGGCAACCCACTCCAGTTTTCTTGCCTGGAGAATCCCAGGGATGGGAGAGCCTGGTGGGCTACCGTCTATGGGGTCGCACAGAGTCGGACACGACTGAAGCAACTTAGCAGTAGCAGCAGCAGCAGAATTTTTCACTGGGAGAATAAGAGAGCTCAGCTTGGGGGTGGGGCTGACTAGAATGAGAAGCAAGGTCCGGGGCCACATCTCCGAACAGGGTCCTTGATGCTATCGGTGAAATGGTCCAGTCCCAGGAGCCAAGTGGCCGCTCTGAGTGCTGGGCTGCCTGGGGGGCCCGGTGCCCCGGAAGAATTGCTGTCCCTGATCCCTCCAGTAGGGGCCGCCACTGCGGCAACCTTGAGTGCAGAGCGGGTCCCCATCCCCCTCCTTCCCATGAGGCTCTGTTTGGCCAAGTAGGGCAAGAGTTTCTGAATCCACATCTCATGCCAGCAGGATTGTCACTAGGAAGGCTGAGGAAGCAAGACTTTGACATCTTCGTATTCTCTTTATATCCTGCAAGGCAGGAGTGCCTTAAAGGTGGGGAGGTCCAACACTGGAGAGTGTATAGAAGCCAGGTGACCAAAAAGAGAATCTTTGATTACTCAGGTGTAAGAATTCTGAATGTGATCATTAACTGATATCCTATCAGTTCGTGTACATATATGTATAGCAATACATGAAGGGCTCATTAATAAGGAATTTTTAGGAACTATGAAAGATTTGTTGAAAATGACTAAACCCACACTGTGCAATGAGCTATTTGCATTTTATTTAGTAGTCAACATAAACAGGAATATAAACAGCCAGTGTACAACACAGAGAATAGATGTAATAACATTTTCCAACTCATTTTCGCAGAAGTTATTCCATGATGTAACCCAACAGCATAAAGCCTGCCTGTCTATAGGAATCCCAGGCTTAAAGGTTTTAAATACACAGTTACATGTAAATAGAAGAATAAGGTTTCTTAAGAAATTGTTAAAAACTGGGAGAAAATAGTATCAGTTGTTTTTTTCTATAATATCTGGAAATACTGACATCCTTCTTTCCCTATAATTAGAAATAAACAAAAATGCTAGTTTATGTAAAAACTCTTTATGTCATAGGAAGTTAGTTTGGTTGGTTTACATGACTTTCTTTTTTAAAAAATCTGAAAGATATGAAGTGTAATATTTTTATAAGCCATTATTCAGCAAAAACATAGTTTTCAAAAATTGGCCAGTGAAAGTGACTACAGGAAAGGGATGAACCAAGCTACTTAATTCTAATTTTCCAGGTATTAGTATATTTCTGCTAATAATTTACACTCCTTGCTCAAACCCTAAATCATTACTGTGTGTGTAGCTTATGTTTACTATAGGTCAAACACTATAATTAGTATTTTATACATATTAGCTCATTGACACAGCAGTGCCTAAGGTAGCTGCTATTGTTTCCATTGTTCACAAGTTCAGAAATTGATATAGTCTTTAAGTAACTTGCTAGTAAGTCATCAAGCTGAAACTTGAACCCTGGCAGTCTGACTCTTTTTTGTCGAATTTATGTTATGATTGGCCAGGCTGGTTTATACATCAGTGCTTTATAATTTGAAATGTGTGTGTCAATGATCTGAGATGACACAGAGCATCTCAACATGTGATAACCATTGGGTTGCTGAGATTTCTAGGGCTTTACCTTTTTCTGAGAATCAAGAGAATCCACTGAGAGGCAGAAACCATGAAAAATTTATAGTATAATCTCAGAAGCCTATACCAGCATTATTAGTATCCAGGGACTCAACTCATTTGACACGTGGAGCCAAACTCCCAGTGACAAGACGTGGACAGAAGCCCAGTGAAATGTTTTCATTCAAATATCTCCATCTTTTTAACTGCTGTGACCGAGAGTCCGTCTGATCTGTTAAACAGAGAAGACACAGAAAAGCATGTCAATGTTGCATAGTGTAAGCAGGTGTAGCTCACACTTACAGAATATCACTCACTCTATCACTCACTCTTGTTCTTCCTTGCCTTACCATTTAATCTATGGTTGGTTCTGAGGTAGGCTTTGTTTTCCTACAAACCTGGATAGCACAGATCTTTTTCAGTCTTATGATGAATTTAGTAAGTATTTGAACTATTGAAGCTTCTCAGTGTTTAATTAAAACTGTAGCCCCATGTTTTGAGGAATATTGGTTGCTCTCTAGCTTATAGTTATAGTGACAAGTGTGCACTGCATTTTGCCAGAGTAGGCAAAACCTGAGCTTATCTCCATAGATTTAATAAATTTGTTTAAAAATGGTTATTACTTAACTTCACTTACTTTTGATTTATACTTTTTTATCATAGTCATTTTTTTCCCAAAGTGAAATGATTCAATGAATGTGCAAAATATTATGGCTTATTCAAATGTAATTTTAAAATTTGGGGGCTGGGATTATTTCTTATTGTTTATAATTCTGGATTGCCTTTTCACTAGAGAATCCTTGGAGTAAGAATTCTTCCTTCCTTTTCCTTTATATGGGGTGTGTGTGGGGGGGGGGACGTGGGGGTGGGGTGGGAGGAATCTGTTACCAAGAAAGGATCTAGAAGTCAGGAAAATCATCAATCTCATTATTATATCAAATTTGCTTTTTGAAATTTGTTTCTATTACAATTCAGTTCAACAAGTATTTATTATGTGTAAAGTATTATGTTAAATAACACACAGTGCTATGCCTTGAAGTGTGTCTCCCCAAAATTCATATATTGAGGCCCTTCGCAAGTATTTGATGGTATTTGAAGACAGGGCCTTTGGGAGGTGATCAGGTTTAGATGCGGTAGTGAGGGCCAGGCTTTCATGGTGAGATTATTGCCTTTGTAAGCAGAGACAGGAGACTTCTCTGGTGACTCAGTGTTAAAGAATCTGCCTGCTAATGCAGGAGATGTAAGAGATGCGGGTTTGATCCTTGGGTCAGAAAGATCCCCTGGAGGAGGAAACGGCAACCCACTCCGGTATTCTGCCTGGACAATCCTGTGATCAGAGGAGCCTGGCGGGCTACAGTCCCTGGGGGTGCAAAGAATCGGACACAACTTAGCGACTAAACAACAATAACACAGAGACACCAGCTTGCTCTTTCTTTCTGTCATGAGATGCACAAGAGGTTGGCCATCTGCATACCAAGAAGAGGGTCTTCACTGGAGATCCAAATTTCCTGGCATGTTGATCTTGCGCTTCCAGATTCCAGAAGTGTGAGAAATAAATGTCTGTGGTTCAAGCCACTTGGTCTCTGGTATTTTGTTAGGGCAGCCCAAGCAAATTAACACACATGCGAGACAAGATCAGGCATATTTTTTTTTTACCTTTGTTCTCAAGGAACTCATGCAGGGCTATAAGCAGAAACATAACTATGCTATAATATAATAGTGTAGGATTTGTAAAATAAATATAGATAAGATGTAACTCAAACTTCTAAAAAAATATGGCACTAGTGAACGACTTTGACAGTGAGCAGGATTTCTCAGGATAATGTGAAGTAAATATTCAGAACAGGATGGAGGAGCGAGTCATCCAGATGGGAGGATAAATGTATTGTTCAAATAAAATAATGTAATCCAGTTTGAGAGGAAAATGAGGAGAGAAAAGGCAGGATGAAGGTTTTAAGATAAGATGATAACATATTGAGAAATCTAAATGGGAATGAATTGTGTTTAATTTGACAGAAAATAGATGTTATTGGAAGTTTATGGACTTGGATACGCTACGGTTCATGATGCAGTACATGTCCTTGAATTGAGTGAAATACAATCAGAGAGAAGGGAAGAACTGGAGGAAATAGAAGAGTGAGAAACATGAAGATCGAATATGTTGGTGACTGTGAAAATGCAAAATGTTAATAAGAGACATCAGGAAATTTAAATGGGTAAGACCTGGTATTACTTTGTCAACAGAGGTCTGTTTAGTTGGAACTATGGCTACTCCAGTAGTCATGTATGGATGTGAGAGTTTGACCATAAAGAAGGCTGAGCACTGAAGAATTGATGCTTTTGAAATGTGGTATTGGAGAAGACTCTTGAGGGTCCCTTGGACTGCAAGGAGATTCAACCTGTCCATTCTAAAGGAAATCAACCCTGAATATTCATTGGAAGAACTGATGCTGATGCTCCAATCCTTTGGCCACCTGATGCCAAGAGATGACTCATTGGAAAAGACCCTGCTTCCGGGGAAGATTGAAGGTAGGAGAAGAAGTGGGAGACAGAGGATGAGATGGTTGGATGGCTTTACTGACTCAATGGACATGAGTTTTAGCAAGCTCTGGGAGACGGCAAAGGGCAGGGAAGTCTGGCGTGCTGCAGTCCATGGGGTTGCAAAGAGTCAGACATGACTGAGTGACCAAACACCAAAGACTTGGCAAAAATAATAAATAGGTGTTAATAAATAGAATAGTGTAGGCCTGATTCTCTATTTTAAATCATTATGTACCCATCATGTTACCATTCTTATGGTATCAGGACCCCCTCATCACTACACACACAAGTGTTTTTTCTCTCTCTCACACACATATATATACACAGGCATACACACACTGTCTTCCCTGGAATCTCAGGATGATAGTAGGAAGACATAGGCAAGATTTCACAAAAGAAACTTTGGAAATTTAATAACATCCTAAGATCAAATAGCTTGGCAGGACAAAGGTGAGTCACAGTTAGGTTTCTTTACCTGAGTTAGGAAATGGAACATTTTGCTTAATGTTTTAATAAGAATTAGTGGGCGGGAGGATTTGTTTTGTTTTGTTTTGTTTTTTAAGGGAGGAATTGTATTGATCTTTAAAATCGTTCTGCATGTCAGTCTTTTAACAGCCATGTTTAAGTGCCATGACTAGAATCACTGCTGAGTTGTCCATTTGCTGTAGTAAGAGCAGAGGTAGAGAACTGTGTGGGAATTCTCCTGTGCACCAGCACAAGCAAATAAGTCAGGGAACTGGATTATGAGATGGCCAGAATGAACGGTGTATTGGAGTAAATGTGCCGCACAGCAAATGCATTTCCTGACCTGTCTGATAATGAGTGTCAGCAACTCCCTACCTTACTATCTTAACTCAACAGTTTCAACTAGCACAGTATTTTCCAAGGACCTTGAGGGGTAAACGTTTTGATAGAAGTTGTTGCTTCAGTTTTGGCAATCATGCTCTTGCATCCTTTCAGTTACAGAGTTCACTTTGCCCTGAGAGAGAGCTTAAGCGGATGAAGTGAGAGTTGGTAAGCACAAATGCAGGCTGGAGAGACTTGAATTCCAAGCCCAGCAAGGTAACTAGCTTAATGAACTACATTAGTTTCCACATCTTTAGAACAGAATGAGGAGTGCTCAGGATACCTTACCATTAGGGATCTTTTAGGAGAGACAAATAAGATGGTGAACATGAAACTACTTTGAGTGGCATAATGAACTATGCAAGTAGAAGAATTGGCAGCTCATAACAACCCCTAGGAAATAATAACAGTGCCTGAACATAGTTACAACCTGTACAGCTTACTGTAGAACTTTGTCAGAAAAATGCAGGCTGACTGCTTTGTTAACTGTAACAGATGAGTTTTAAACTAAGCTTAATTGTGAAAATTATTTGGAGAAATTTATTTTTCTAAAAGTAACTTAGAATCTTCAGCAATGTTTTGGGAATCCACGTTTTAAATCTACTTAGTTTATATGAAAAAGGAAAGTGCAATGGAAAGATACATTTTAATGTTCCTGTCAGTCAAAAGCAAAATTCAGAACTGAACCAGGCAGTGCATATCTATTTTTTTAGTAGATGAGCATTTATAGTAAGGACCACTTTGAATTTTATGTACATCCCTCCCACTATTAAGTGCTTTTGTATTTTGACTAGATGCAAAGAGTCGGACACGACTGAGCGACTGAACTGAACTGACTGAGTGATACCAGAGGAATGGAAAGTAGTAGTAAAATGGTTATCTGTGACTGGAATCAAATTCCTTTTAAGTGATACCTTTTCAATCTAAGACTTCAAGTTTCTTATTGCCGTTAAAACTCACCATTTTAGGACCATCAAAGCTTAAATGGTGTCACTGGGCAATACCTACTAAAGGAGAAATCACTGATAATGGTGCACATTACTGTAAGCCAGGTAATGATATAAACATGTTGCATGTATTTTGTTTATATAAATATCCTAAGAAGAACACAGTGTAAATGTATCCCAGTGTAAATGGCTCAGAATTCGGGAGACTGGAGTTCGATCCTTGGGTTGGGACGATCCCTTGGAGAAGGAAATGGCAACCCACACCAGTAGTCTTGCCTGGAAAATTCCTTGGACTGGGGACCCTGGTAGACTACAGTCCATGGGGTCGCAAAGAATCAGACAGGTCTAATTTCAAGATCAGATAAAGGAAACTGAGATAGAATGCCAAGTTGAGCTGTGGTTGGTTAATAAACTCATCTGTGAAGTTTACGTGGGACAGACTCTGCTTTCACAGGATTCTTCTTCTGTCATCATTTCTTCTCTAGAACAAGCTGATTCACTATTTACTTATAAGATTGACTAGATTTTTAAAAAATATGATAAAATCAAATGCTGGTGAGGGTTTGGAGAAGCTGTATCACTCACACATTGCCAGTAGGAATGTAAGACGTGTAAGCCACTCTGGGAACACATGTCGAGTTTCTTTCAAAACTAAACATATACTATCCATACAGCAGAGCAAATGCACACATGCCTATTTATTCCTGGAAAGTGAAACCATACCTTCTCACACGAACCTTACACAAATATTCATAGCAGTTTTGTTGGTCATAGCCCCAAATTAGTAACATCCCAGACTTCTTTCCATATGATACTGGTTAGTCAAAGGGGTACATTCAAACCATAGGTAAACTCCTCTGCACTGAGAAGAATCAAACTAATGATACGTGTAACAACTGGGACAGATCACAAAGAAAAGATGCTAAGTGATAAAAACCAGTCTCAAAAAGTTACCTTCTGTCTGCTTCCTTTATATAAACAAGATTCTTTAAGAGACAGAAGTGGAGAACAGATTCATTGTTGCCATGTATTAGGGATGGGAGGAGAGAGACGACTGTTGGTATAGAAGAAATTTGTGATAAATTTGCTCTGAATTTTGACTGTGCGGTGATCTCATGAGTCTATGCATGTAAAAAAGTTGCACAGAACTAAATATACACAAAATATGTGCAAGAAGCTGGTGCTTTGGGAGAAACAGGTGTGTGTGCTTAGTTGCATCCAACTCTTTGCGACCCCATGGACTGTAGCCCACCAGGCTCCTCTGTCTAGAGAATTCTCCAGGCAAGAATAATGGAGTGGACAAAACAATTTCTGAATGCTGGCAGAGGACATCAGGCACCCAGAAAGGCAGATCATTGTCTTCAAAAACAGGTAGGAAAAAATAAACGAAAAAAGAGACAAAAGAGGTAGGGAGGGAGCTCTGTCCTGGGGAGTCTTAAAAAGAGAGAAGTTTCCAAACACCAGGAAACACTCTTGCTGCCGCATCTGTGGCAAGCCTTGGAAGCACAGTGGGCAACATAATAGGGAGGAAAAATAAATAAATAATTAAAACCAACAGATTACAAGCCCAACGGTAACTCGCCCAGTGGAGAAGCAGCACAGATGCCTGCATCCACCACTAACAAGCAGGGGCTGGGCAGGGAGGCAAGGGCTGCAGCGCTTTTAAGAATCAGGCCAGAATGCCCCGAGCGTAACCAGAGCGAACTAACTTGGGCTAGCAAACCAGACTGTGGGATAGCTACCACGCAAAAAGCTCTAACATAATATACTGCCAGGCCTGTGCACAGCACAAAGGACAGAACAGAATTCGCCAGCTGTAGGTAGACCATCCCCTTCCAGTGACAGGCAGCCAGAGCTGGAAGGGCTGGAAGGGGGCAATGGCAGCCCCAGAGAGACATTAACTACCAAACTGCAAGCAAGCTTCTTTGCTAACTAAGACTTCTTGGGGTGCTGGGCAGTCACCATCCACCAAAGAAGGGGTGCCAGTTGTACTCCCAGAAAACCGAGCAGCAGGGACGGGAAAGGCTATAAGTTGCAACGACCGCGCTCATCAAACACATGAGCTACTCAGACCTGGGAAGGGCACAAAATGCAGGCCCAACGAGTCTGCGCCTCTGAGGACTACCTGAGTGCCTGAGCCTGAGCAGCTTAGACCGGGAAGGTGCATGCAGCCCAGGGCTGGCCTCAGACGATTCCTGGCGGAGCAACCTAGAGCCTGAGTGGTGTGCACTGTGAGTGGAGGCAGGCCCAGTGTGGTTGAGACACTGCGAGCACACACCAGTGTTACTTGTTTGCAGCATCCCTCCCTCCCCACAGCACGACTGAACAAGTGAGCCTTAAAAAAAAAGAAAAAAAAAAAGGTGTCTACCACTTCCCCCCTTGTGTCAGGGCAGAAATCATACACTGAAGAGACCAGCAAACAAAAGAAGCTAAAACAGAGGGAATTGCCTTGGAAGTGACAGGTGCAATAGATTAAAACCCTGTCATTAGTACCGACTACATAGGAAGGAGCCTATAGATCTTGAGAAATATAAGCCGGACCAAGGAACTATTCGAAAATGAACTGACCTCACACTGCCCACAACAACACTAGAAAGAGTCCCAGATATATCTTCACTATTTTTACGATCATTCTTTTTTGTTTTTTTCTTCTTTTCTTTCTCTTCTTTTTTTTAAACATTTTTTAATTTTTAAGTCCTCTATTTCTCCTTTAATTTTTATTTTTATAACCTACTATTATTTTTCAAAAAAAAGACCCTATTTTTAAAGCAAACACCATATATATATTTTTTGTGGTTGTTGTTGTTGTTTTTTAATAATTCTTGTGACTTTTTTTCCTTCTTCTTTTCTTTAATATTGTATATTTGAAAATCCAACCTCTTCTCTAGATTTTTAATCTTTGCTTTTTGGTATTTGTTATCAATTTTGTACCTTTAAAAACCCATTCTTCAGTACCCATTTTTACTTGAGAGCGAGATTATTGGCTTGACTGCTCTCTCCTCCTTTGGACTCCCCTTTTTCTCCACCAGGTCGCCTCTGTCTTCTCCTTCTCCTTTCTCTTCTCTACCCAACTCTGTGACTCTCTGTGTGTTCCAGACAGTGGAGAACACTTAGGGAACTGGTTACTGGCTGGATCTGTCTCTCTCCTTTTAATTTCCCTCTTTTATCCTCCTGGCCACCTCTGTCTCCTTCCTCCCTCTCCTCTTCCCTGTATAACTCCGTGAATACCTCTGAGTGGTCCAGACTGTGGAGCGCACATAAGGAAGTGGTTACTGGCTAGCTTGCTCTCTCCTCTTTTGATCCCACCTCATCTCATTCCAGTCACCTCCAACTCCCCCCTCCCTCTTCTCTTCTCCATGTAACTCTGTGAACCTCTCTGGGTGTCCCTCAATGTAGAGAAACTTTTCATCTTTAACCTAGATGTTTTATCACCAATGCTGTATAGATGGAGAAGTCTTGAGGCTATAAAAATAAGACTGAAAACCAGAAGCAGGAGGCTTAAGTCCAAATCCTGAGAACATTAGAGAACTCCTGACTCCAGGGAACATTAATCAATAGGAGCTCATCCAATGCCGCCATACCTACACTGAAACCAAGCACCACCCGAGGGCCAACAAGTTCCAGAGCAAGTCATATCATGCAAATTCTCCAGCAACACCGGAACACAGCCCTGAGCTTCAATATACAGGCAGGTCAGGTTACTCCAAAACCATTGAAATCTCATAACTCATTACTGGACACTTCATTGAACTCCAGAGAGAAGAAATCCAGCTCTAGCCACCAGAACTCCAACACAACCTTCCCTAACCAAAAAACCTTGACAAGCCACTGATATAACCCCACCCACAGTGAGGAAACTCCATAATAAAGAGAACTCCACAAACTGTCAGAATACAGAAAGGCCACCCCAAACGCATCAATATAACCAAGATGAAGAGACAGAGGAATACTCAGCAGGTAAAGGAACAGGATAAATGCCCACCAAACCAAACAAAAGAGGAAGAGATAGGGAATATACCGATAAAGAATTCCAAATAATGATGGTGAAAATGATTCAAAATCTTGAAATCAAAGTGTAATCACAGATAAATAACCTGGAGACAAAGATTGAGAAGATGCAAGAAAGGTTTAACAAGGACCTAGAAGAAGTAAAAAAGAGTCAATATATAATGAATAATGCAATAAATGAGGTCAGAAACACTTTGGAGGCAACAAATAGTCAAATAACGGCGGCAGAAGATAGGATTAGTGAAATAGAAGATAGAATGGTAGAAATAAATGAATCAGAGAGGAAAAAAGAAAAATAAATTAAAAGAAGTGAGGACAATCTCAGAGACCTCCAGGACAATATGAAATGCTCTAACATTCGAATTATAGGAGTCCCAGAAGAAGAAGAAAAAAAGAAAGACCATGAGAAAATACTTGAGATAATAGTTGAAAACTTCCCCTGGGGAAGGAAATAATCACCCAAGTCCAAGAAACCCAGAGAGTCCCAAACAGGACAAACACAAGGCAAAATACCCGAAGACACATATTAATCAAATTAACAAAGATCAAACACAAAGAACAAATATTAGAAGCAGCAAGGGAAAAACAACAAATAACATACAAGGGGATTCCCATAAGGATAACAGCTGATCTTTCAATAGAAACTCTTTAGGCCAGGAGGGATGGCAAGACATACTTAAAGTGATGGAAGAAAATAACCTACAGCCCAGATTACTGTACCTAGCAAAGATCTCATTCAAATATGAAGGAGAAATCAAAAGCTTTACAGACAAGCAAAAACTGAGAATTCAGCACCACCAAACCAGCTCTCCAACAAACACTAAAGGATATTTTCTAGAGAGGAAACACAAAAAGGGTGTATAAATCTGAACCCAAAACAATAAAGTAAATGGCAACCGGATCATACTTATCAATAATTACCTTAAAGTTAAATGGGTTGAATGCCCCAACCAAAAGACAAAGATTGGCTGAATGGATACAAAAACAAGACCCCTATATATGTTGTCTACAAGAGACCCACCTCAAAACAAGGGACATATACAGACTGAAAGTGAAGGGCTGGAAAAAGTTATTCCACGCAAATAGAGACCAAAAGAAAGCAGGAGTAGCAATACTCATATCAGATAAAATAGACTTTTAAACAAAGGCTGTGAAAAGAGACAAAGAAGGCCACTACATAATGATCAAAGGATCAATCCAAGAAGAAGATATAACAATTATAAATATATATGCACCCAACATAAGAGCACCACAATATGTAAGACAAAAGCTAACAAGCAGGAAAGGGGAAATTAACAATAACACAATAATAGTGGGAGACTTTAATACCCCACTCACACCTATGGACAGATCAACTAAACAGAAAATTAACAAAGAAACACAAACTTTAAATGATACAATAGACCAGTTAGACCTAATTGATATCTACAGGACATTTCACCCTAAACAATGAATTTCACCTTTTTCTCAAGTGCTCACGGAACCTTCTCCAGGATAGATCACATCCTGGGCCATGAATCTAGCCTTGATAAATTCAAAAAATTTGAAATCATTCCAAGCATCTTTTCTGACCATAATGCATTAAGATTAGATCTCAATTACAGGAGAAAAACTATTAAAAGCTCCAACATATGGAGGCTGAACAACACGCTTCTGAATAACCAACAAATCACAGAAGAAATCAAAAAAGAAATCAAAATATGCATAGAAACAAATGAAAATGAAAACACAACAATCCCAAACCTGTGAGACACTGTAAATCAGTGCTAAGCAGAAAGTTCATAGCAATACAGGCATACATCAAGAAACAAGAAAAAAATCAAATAAATAATCTAACTCTACACCCAAAGCAACTTGAAAAGGAAGAAATGAAGAACCCCAGAGTGAGTAGAAGGAAAGAAATCTTAAAAATTAGGGCAGAAATTAATGCAGAAGAAACAAAAGAGACCATAGCAAAAATCAACAAAACCAAAAGCTGGTTCTTTGAAAGGATAAATAAAATTGACAGACCATTAGACAGACTCATCAAGAAACAAAGGGAGAAAAATCAAATCAATAAAATTGGAAATGAAAATGGAGAGATCACAACAGACAACACAGAAATACAAAGGATCATAAGAGACTACTATCAGCAATTATATGCCAATAAAATGAACAATGTGGAAGAAATGGACAAATTCTTAGAAAAGTACAACTTTCCAAAACTGAACCAAGAAGAAATAGAAAATCTTAACAGACACATCACAAGCACGGAAATTGAAACTGTAACCAGAAATCTTCCAGCAAACAAAATCCCAGGTCCGGATGGCTTCACAGCTGAATTCTACCAAAAATTTAGAGAATAGCTAAAACCTATCCTACTCAAACTCTTCCAGAAAAATGGCAGAGGAAGGTAAACTTCCAAACTCATTCTATGAGGCCACCATCACCCTAATACCAAAACATGACAAAGATGCCACAAAAAAGAAAACTACAGGCCAATATCACTGATGAACATAGATGTAAAAATCCTTAACAAAATTATAGCAATCAGAATCCAACAACACATTAAAAAGATACAACATGACCAAGTGGGCTTTATCCCAGGGATGCAAGTATTCTTCAATATCCGCAAATCAATCAATATAATTCACCACATTAACAAATTGAAAAATAAAAGCCATGATTATCTCAATAGATGCAGAGAAGGCCTTTGACAAAATTCAACATCCATTTATGATAAAAACTCTCCAGAAAGCAGGACTAGAAGGAACGTACCTCAACATAATAAAAGCTATATATGACAAACCCACAGCAAACATTATCCTTAATGGTGAAAAATTGAAAGCATTTCCCCTAAAGTCAGGAACCAGACAAGGGTGCCCACTTTCACTGCTACTATTCAACATAGTTCTGAAGTTTTGGCAACAGCAATCAGAGCAGAAAAAGAAATAAAAAGAATATAAATTGGAAAAGAAGTAAAACTCTCACTGTTTGCAGATGACATGATCCTCTGCATAAAAAACCCTAAAGACTCCACCAGAAAATTACTAGAGCTAATCAATTAATATAGCAAAGTTTCAGGATATAAAATCAACACACAGAAATCCCTTGCATTCCTATACACTAATAATGAGAATGTAGAAAAAGAAATTAAGGAAAAAATTCCATCACCATTGCAATGAAAAGAATAAAATGCTTAGGAATATATCTACCTAAAGAAAATAAAGACCTATAGATAGAAAACTATAAAACACTGGTGAAAGAAATCAAAGAGGACACTAATAGATGGAGAAATATACCATGTTCATGGATCAGAAGAATCAATATATTGAAAATGAGTACACTACCCAAAGCAATCTACAGATTCAATGCAATCCCTATCAAGCTACCAGCAGTATTTTTCACAGAGCTAGAACAAATAATTTCACAATTTGTATGGAAATACAAAAAACCTCGAATAGCCAAAGCAATCTTGAGAAAGAAGAATGGAACAGGAGGAATCAACCTGCCTGACTTCAGGCTCTACTACAAAGCCACAGTCATCAAGACAGTATGGTACTGGCACAAAGACAGAAATATAGATCAATGGAACAAAAGAGAAAGCCCAGAGATAAATCCACATATCTATGGACACTTTATCTTCGACAAAGGAGGCAAGAATATACAATGGATTAAAGACAATCTCTTTAACAAGTGGTGCTGGGAAAACTGGTCAAACACTTGCAAAAGAATGAAACTAGAACACTTTTCTAACACCATACACAAAAATAAACTCACAATGGATTAAAGATCTAAATGTAAGACCAGAAACTATAAAATCCTACAGGAGAACATAGGCAAAATACTCTCTGACATAAATCACAGCAGGATCCTCTATGACCCACCACCCAGAATATTGGAAATAAAAGCAAAAATAAACAAATGGGATCTAGTTAAAGTTAAAAACTTCTGCACAACAAAGGAAACTATAAGCAAGGTGAAAAGACAGCCTTCAGAACAGGAGAAAATAATAGCAAATAAAGCAACTGACAAACAACTAATCTCAAAAATATACAAGCAATTTACATAGCTCAATTCCAGAAAAATAAATGACCCAATCAAAAAATGGGCCAGAGAACTAAATAGACATTTATCCAAAGAAGACATACAGATGGCTAAAAAACACGTGAAAAGATGCTCAACATCACTCATTATCAGAGAAATGCAAATCAAGACCACAATGAGATATCATTTCACACCAGTCAGAATGGCTGCGATCCAAAAGTCTACAAGCAATAAATGCTGGAGAGGGTGTGAAGAAAAGGGAACCCTCTTACACTGTTGGTGGGAATGCAAACTAGTACAGCCACTATGGAGAACATTGTGGCGATTCCTTAAAAAACTGGAAATTGAACTGCCTTATGACCCAGCAATCCCACTGCTGGGCATACACAGCAAGGAAACCAGAATTGAAAGAGACACGTGTACCCCAATGTTCATCGCAGCATTGTTTATAATAGCCAGGACATGGAAGCAACCTAGATGTCCATCAGCAGACGAATGGATAAGAAAGCAGTGGTACATATACACAATGGAGTATTACTCAGCCATTAAAAAGAATACATTTGAATCAGTTCTAATGAGGTGGATGAAACTGGAGCCAATTATACAGAGTGAAGTAAACCAGAAAGAAAAACACCAATAGAGTATACTAACACATATATATGGAATTTAGAAAGATGGTAATGATAACCCTGTATGTGAGATAGCAAAAGAGACACAGATGTATAGAACAGATTTTGGACTCTGTGGGAGAGGGAGAGGGTGGGATGATTTTGGAGAATGGCATTGAAACATGTATACCATCATGTAAGAAAAGAATAGCCAGTCTAGGTTCGATGCAGGATACAGGATGCTTGGGGCTGGTGCACTGGGATGACCCAGAGAGGTGATATGGGGAGAGAGGTGGGAGGGGGGTTCAGGATTGAGAACTCATGTACACCCGTGGTGGATTCATGTCAATGTATAGCAAAACCAATACAATATTGTGAAGTAAAATTATATATATATAGAGAGAGAGAAAGAGAGAACTAAGAAAACAAAATAAAATTAAATTAAAAAAAAAAAAAGTATACCAGACAGTAAAAAAAAAAAAAAAAAGTATAATGGAGTGGGTTGCCATTCCCTTCTCCGGGAGATCTTCCCAACCCAGGCCTCGAATCTCTCTCTCTTGTGTCTCCTACACTGTCAGACAGATTCTCTACCATTGTGCCATTTGGAAGCCCCCATACTACACTGGATCTTAGCCAACAGGCCAAGCCATCTTCTAAAACTATACCACAACTGCAGCATCTGGATGTTAACTTTGGTATAATTCAGCAAAGTTACTTTGAGCCATTTTTCTTGTGCTTATTTGTGTACTGAGTCATTCTGTATTATTTCTTACAATAGCATGTGAATAATTGTCTCAAAATTAAAATGTTATGTGTATATATATATATATATGTATCTCCCACATACAAACAACAACAAAAACGCTACCATCTGCAATAGTAATTGTAGATTTCTAATACAACTTGAAATGGTTGACATCTTTTACAATGTAATGACAAGAAACCCATCTTTGTATTGGCTATCAGAAAGGACTCTATAATAATTTTGGATCAAAAATAAATACAGGATAATTTAGATTCTCTGTTTGTTATATAAAGGAATTGTTAGAGACAGGAGGCAAAGAACAGAAGAGGAAAAGAGTGGAGTGGTAGACTTAAATACCCTCTGTCTCTCGTGGTTAACTCACATGTCATCACATAGCAATTTTACTAAACTCCTTTCTTATGCCAAACACTGTTTGAAGCTACAGGCATATGAATGAGATCATTTCCTGGTCTTCAGTCAATTTATAATCTAGGGTAAGATAATGATTATATGCATATTTTTTGATTTCTACTTTAGAGCAAATATTGAATATGAACATATTTAGCTGGTGGGTTGCCATCTATGTGTTCTCACAGAGTTGGACACGACTGAAGTGATTTAGCAGCAGCAGCTTTTGTATAACTTGTGATGACTGAATCTAGAAGAGATTTGATGGAAGGACTCACAGAAAACATTATGGTTTGTGGTGGTTGGGAGAATTTAGCAAAGAGCTATCTTTGTTATGTATACATTTAATATTTTATCACTTTCTCATGTAATTGAAACTGGTAATACAAGAAGTAAATATTGAACTCAAGAGAGTAGAGAGGTAAAAAGAACAAAATGGCCCAATGAAGGGAAAATACTGTGGATAAAACATAAACTGTTCAATTAAAAGACAGGAGATACAAAGAGAATCTAGTAAGTCATTTAGAATCACTACTTTTAAAATATTTTTTTATCATGGTAGAAGTCACATAATATAAAACATACTCTTTTAACCATATTTAACCATGGAGTTAGCTCAGTGGCACTAACTACGTTCGCATCGTGTGCCACTCTCCCCATCATCCATCTCCTGAATTTTTCACCTTCCTGAACTGAAACGCTGTCCCCTTTAAACGCCAAGTCTCCATTCCCCCAGTCACCCTGCTCACCCCCTGTCAAGGCACCTACCAATGTACCTTCTGACTTTATGAATTTGACTATTCTGGGTACCTTGTGCAAGTAGAATCAAACACCATTTGTTTGTGCCTAATGTATACTAGGGGCTTCCCGGGTGGCTCTGGTGGAAAAGAAACCACCTTGCCAATGCAGGAGACTTGGGTTCAATCCCTGGATCAGGAGGATCTGGTGGAATAGGAAGTGACAACCCACTCCAGTATTCTTGCCTGGAAAATTCCACGGACAGAGGAGCCTGGTGGGCTACAAGTCCATGGGGTCACAAAGAGTAGAACACAACTGAATAGCTGAATATGATATATTGGAATGCATTTTTAAGGTTAACCTAATGTATGTTGGGACCACTGCTACTGATAAAAGCTAAACAGACTGAAACCCGTGACTACTATGTTGGTTCATGCTGCTCGGCAACTGTGTCATATTTCTTTTCTCAGACCCTCCCTGTGGTCTTCTGTAGTGATGCACACCCCTCAGGCAACAGGAAACCTTTCAAAGAGACACTGGACACAGATAGTCTGAAAATCCTTCATGTCCACGTGTTCTTTTTCCTAAAATCACTATGCCGAGAAGACCCTGCTCTTACGTCAATCTTCCTTTCCCCTTTACAAGCAACTCTTTTTCCAATTTACTAAAGAAAAGGCGTGCCTCTCACAAGTCATAAGTGTTGGTAGGGCATAAAAGCCTCTGGGAATCAGAACAAATTTATAGTTCAGAAATTGGTGTCAGGAGAGCTGTATTTAATAAAGGAACTGCATTTAGTGAAAATCCTCTTATAAATATTCCTATTAAAGGCAACTTGCCACATTGAAAATTGAACTTTCTACCCCATTTGAATCATATTCTAAGTTTAGTCTTATTACAGGACTGGGTGAAATGAGTGATAAAATTTTATTAAGGGATCCTGCCTCTTCCATCCCACACTCATTGCAAAGGGTTGACACAGTGGCAAGTTCAGAGAAACAGCCAAGCAGAGCAATGAAGGTCATTGAAATTCACATCCTGAGTCAGGAGTCACTTTCTATCTCAGAGTTAAAATATTCAAGAATGGCAGAAATGATGTTGAGAAATCGCTGTCTGTTGAGAAGATTCCTTCTTGTGCCTCAGTAATGAGAAAGAGCTTGGTAAGTGCATTCATTCAGCCCAAATTAATTCTGTGTTGAAACTGCATATTTTTTTTAATGACTTAAAGAAAAGAGAGGTGAAACAAAAGTACTTACTTCCCATAAGTCAATGATGCAACGTTTGAAAAACTGAATACATGTTAGTCATGTCTTTGTTTTATAGTTTCTAGAACATTTATTCAGTTGTGAAAAGAAACAATTTCCATTAATTAAAAAATATATATATTGTAGAGTAGAAATCCATATGTAAATGCTCAACACTTGAATTTCATTCTTTTAATACCTCCAGCCAAATACTGGGGTCATCTTTGAGTTATTTCCTTTTCTCACAGTCTGTATCCGGGTGACTAGAAAATCTTATTGGCTCTACTTCAAAATATATTCAAATTCTGAATGCTTCTCACAACCTGTTGATACCTCACTTTGACCACAGTCATAGCTAGCACTCTGATTTAAATCACAAATGATTTTGTATCATTGTACTTTTTCCTAATTGATTACCCTGCTTCTGCTTTGCCTTCCTTTTTTGTATCTTTTTTTTTTAATCTTAAGTGTTTATTGAATAAAGAATGGGAAGATCAGAAAAAATAAACTCTGATTAGGATCTGATGTGGAGTTCTGTTCCCAAGTGCGCTGTGGTCTCTCTTTATGTTTTGCCTCCTAACACTCTGGTCTCAGCAGAGTAGAACATGGCTCTATGCTCTTCTGTTCTAATCCCTTTAATAGCATCCCCAAGTGTTTAGAGTCTAATTCTTAAAATAGTTTACAAGTATTGCATATTCTGGGGATTCTCAGGTTTGCACAGTGGTAAAGAATCCACCTGCCGAGGCAGAAGATGCAGGAAACGTGGGTTCGATTTCTGGGTTGGGAAGAAATCCTGAAGGAGGAAATGGCAACCCACTCTAGTATTCTTGCCTGGAAAACTCCATGGAACCCTGGTGGGCTATAATCCACGAGGTCACAAAAGAGTTGGACATGACTTAGTGACTAAGCACGGACAAGACCATTCAGTTCAGTTCAGTTGCTCAGTCGTGTCTGACTCTTTGTGACTCCATGAACCACAGCACACCAGGCCTCCCTGTCCATCACCAACTCCCGGAATCCACCAAAACCCATGTCCATCGAGTCAGTGATGCTATCCAACCATCTCATCCTCTGTCATCCCCTTCTCCTCCTGCCCTCAATCTTTTCCAGCATCAGGGTCTTTTCCAATGAGTCAGCTCTTTGCATCAGGTGGCCAAAATATTGGACTTTCAGCTTCAACATTAGTCCTTCCAATGAACACTCAGGACTGATCTCCTTTAGGATGGACCATTAGGGAAGCCTCAATCTTTTCTTAAATTTACCTTTTCAGTAGGTCTTTCCTGACTATCCTATTTAAGTCACCTTTCCCCTGACTCTCTCAATTTATTTTTATCCTCGTGTGCCTACAATAATACAAGTTTTGTGAAGACAGTGATTTAATGATTTCTAAATCCCCTTTTACAACAGTTTCTAAAATGAATACAAATAATCAGAATAAATCATTTTAAAATAGAATAAAAATAAAAATACCTATGGCCTCAAAATCAAAATAGCTGATAGCCCAAATTTTTAATCTCTTTTTTCCCTATGAACATAATAGCAGATAATTCTTATCTCAATGGAAAATAGCCTATAATTTCAAAAGATGGAAATTTAAGACAGTTAAAAATGTGTGAATTACAGACCCAACAAAGATAGCATAGATTGTACTACAGGCTATTTAACTAATGAATAACAAACACAAAAACACACTCCTAAGAGACCCAGAGAAGACAGATGGTAAACGGGAAGGACAGCACCCTGGACCGTTTCCATTTTCTCAGTGACAGGAGTGCGGGGCGCTGCTGAGTGTGAAGATGCTTCCCTCCCCCAAACACAGTGAGCGCTGTGTGAATCCTGGTCAGGTTCTAAAACTGTGGGGACTAAATGGATTTTCAGGCAGCAGCCACTGTGTCTTATGTAATTTCAATGAATCATGGATCCATGGTTCCCAAGATCTCCTTAGAAATAATAGAATTTCATTCATTCTTCTCTTTAGCTTTGGCCTGAATGTACAGACTGTTCACCTTCTGAAAAGGTGAGCAGCTGGTGAATTCAGGCCAGATGAATTTGATTAACTTTGAACCAGCCCCAAGGCAGGGTTTTGGCTATAACTTTAACATATAATTAGCAGCATTTATCCATGTTTGAACTATGTCATTCACTTATGCACACTTTCCATTGTAGTTAGAATTAATTCAGCTATTAGCCTTCTTTTTAGAAAATGCCAGGATTTTTGATCTGAGAATTTAATATCCTCGCCTTTATAAGGATATTTTTCACCTTTTAACAGTGTAACATTTTAAGTGCAAAGTGTAACTGCAATCAATAAATATCTTTTAAATGAATTTTCTGATCAAAGTGAAATGAATAAATTGTAAACCTTGAGTGGCAGAAACAAATTAAAAGTATTATCCAATTTGGGGAATAGGAGCAAGTTTTTACATCCATTGTCTTAAATAATTCTGAACCCTTCCTAACCCTTTCAGTATTTCCAAAAGAATTAATGGCTTTCAAGCCATCACTTTATATTTTTCAGTTTAGCAAGGCTAATGGAATTATAATACTATGAAGTAGTAAAATAATGACTAAAACATTAAACATCAAACAAAGAATTATTGTAGTTAACTGGAGAGTTATACAGAATTCTAATCTATTTTTGCTGGACAATGTTACTGGTTAGTACTTGAGACTATTTCCAAAATTCAACTAAAAAAAAGGAACAAAATATTGTCATCATCCTCATCACTATTTCCCATTAGACTCTTGAAGATTATAATTCCTAAACCTCAGATACCCCTGATGGTTGTGTGCATTTATGCATAGAAGTCTATACATAAGAGACTTCCATGGTGCTGCTGCTGCTAAGTTGCTTCAGTCGTGTCTGACTCTGTGAGACCCCATAGATGGCAGCCCACCAGGCCCCTCCTTCCCTGGGATTCTCCAGGCAAGAATACTGGAGTGGGTGGCCTAGTGCCTAAGACTCTGTGCTCCCAATACAGAGGGCTTGGGTTTGGTCCCTGGTCAAGCAACTAGATCCTGCATGCTGCAACTAAGATTTGGCACAATCAAATAAATACATAAATATTGTTTAAAAAAAGAAGTCTGCAAGTGAGGGCATATAAGGAAGAAAATCTATTTCGCTCTGTGTTTCTAAGATTTGGATATGCACACAGATTATTTAGAGAAGTTTTGTTTGCTGTCTGTATTAATACTGATTCCTGGCTCCACTTCCAGATGTTTTGAGTCAGGAAGCTGAAGAAGGAGCTGAAGAAAAAGAACTTAAAAAAATCACTGAGTCCACCTGGAACTATTGCAACATTGTTAATTGGTTATACCCCAACACAAAATAAAGACTTAAAAAAAAAAAAAAAGAAGATTCTGATGCACACTTTTGGGAACTACTCACTAAGCACTGCCTCTACTGTGATCTGAGACTGTCCCTTTAAGTGTCTGATTCTGGGTACAAGTTAAATCACCAGCACACACACCTACGGATTTGTCCACAAACAGCAAGGAATGAGAGGATGTGGTCACAACCCTAGGTCTTAAGGTCACTGACAGTGCAAGAATTACTTCTGTTGACCAGTAAAGTACTCCATTCTTTGCTCATTTTGCCAATGGTCTATGGCATCTGCTTGCCGTTCAAGATCTATCCATACTATATTAAATCCCACGAATCAACTCCCTCTGCCTACCTGGTCCTTGGGACATCTGCGGATTTTACTATTTCTCTGACTGGTTGTCATCTAGATGATATAGAAAGATGCCAAGGGGGAGGGCAGTCAACATATGCCTTATTTAGAATTTTAAATTTGTATTCAATATTTTCTCAATGGCCACAATAGTCATAATTCCAGATAATTGCTTTGTGTTTTAAACTGATATTTAGTGAATTTTTATATTTATGCCAAATTCATATTATATTGTAGCAGTCAGTACTATGACAAATTCTAGGTGATAGTGGAGATGAACATATATATTGGAATCATGCAAAACAAAAAGGCAGTCAAGTCTGTTCTTAATCTCATTGTAAGCAAAGCAATTGCTTACATTTCTTGTTTAATTGTCAACATTTTGAAAGCCTAATGAGTCCTTTATTATGTGTGTTTGGTCTCAAAATTCATGTAGCATTTTGCTTCTCAGTCTATGCATACAGTCCAGGTTTTTTTCACATACATATACTGTCCAGTTTTTACATATTAATCCTAAGAATCTTATAGGCTGACATAAAATATCTTAAATATCTTGCAAAATCAACATGTTTTAACAATTTTTTTTAATTCAAACTATCCATTCATATACTAGTTCATTAAAAGGAGGATATGTAATTTAGTAATTTACTTGTTAGTTAGTAGAATTAAGTCCTGAGATATCTGATTTTTGACTCAGAGGGAGAGGGAGAGGGTGAGATGATTTGGGAAAACGGCATTGAAACATGTATAATATCATGTAAGAATCGAATTGCCAGTCTATGGCAGATGCAGGATACGGCACACTTGGGGCTGGTACACGGGGATGACCCAGACAGATGTTGTGGGGAGCGGGGTGGGAGGGGGGTTCATGTTTGGGAACGCATGTACACCCGTGGTGGATTCATGTCAATGTATGGCAAAACCAATACAGAATTGTAAAGTAAAATAAAAAATAAAATAAAATAAAAATAAAAAATAAAAAAAAGGAAGGGAAAAAAAAGAGAAATAAATATTGATTTCATTTCTACAGTCAGTTAAGCCAGCTAGTTTTTATTTTCATAAAATACCAACTACTAAACTGCTCTGGAGGAGGAACTGACTCTAAAAACGTATATAGTTATCGGTTATTCTTTTTTAAAATTTATTTTCTTCTAACAGAATATTTTGCTTTCACTTTTGTAAGATACTGATGTTATGCAATCTGCATATTTTGTCAGCAGCTACAACAATGAGAATAGAAAGATATTTGCATTCATTGTTCCCAAAGTTCAGTTTTGAAAAATTTATAACCTAAGAGAATGGTACAAGCACAGATACCTACACATTGATAAAGGGAAATTGGTTTTACTCAGCTTGTTAAGAGATGATTCTTAATCTCTGGAGGTTTAAGGGATCTTATGGGTAATTTGGGTATAATTTTATATAGGTTTTTTTATTCATATGCTGACTTTAGAAACTGTGTCATTTTGAATATGTCTCCACTTTGGGAAGCACATCCTTTTTTTGTAGTAAGTAATCACAGGACCACGTAAAGTAGCCAGAACTAATGGATTATTCAGTCTAGCTGTACATTTATGAAAAGAAATATGAAAATAGTCTGGGTCATTTTTGGAACAACTAAATTGAACTGTGTGAAATTATTAGGTAAGTGAGAACTGAAACTTTCTCATTGCTTTACAGTTGAAGTGATCATATTACTGTATTCTCTGCTAGGTTCTAGCTTATTAACATTGCATGGCTCATAGATAAAAAAAACTTAAAAATAAGCTTAGAGAAAAATCTGCAAGATGATGGTTCAGTTTTGTGTCATCTAATAAATGTCAGATTTTTAGGGGAAACCCATACTATTTATAGAAGCTTCTTAAATTCCTATACCTGATTTATTTGGTTTCTAATATTCCCCTGTACATACTCAAAGTTAAAAGGCTATGGAGTAATTTTTATGAACATTTGAACTAGTATTGATCAATTAACATTCAAAGCTAGCTTTTCTTCACATTTAATGCCATATTTATAAATTATATTTATATGAGAATCAAATTTCATCTCTAAGGTAAGAGTTAACTGTTAGAAAGCTTTCAAAATTATAACTGGTTATATTTTGTTCCCCTAAATTATTTGATATTAGTAAGCCACCTATAGGGAAGCCCTGGTGGCTCAGACGGTAAAGCGTCTGCCCACAATGTGGGAAACCAGGGTTCGATTCCTGGGTCAGGAAGATCCCGTGGAGAAGGAAATGGCAATCCACTCCAGCACTCTTGCCTGGAAAATCCCATAGACGGAAGAGCCTGATAGGCTACAGTCCATGGGGTTGCAAAGAGTCGGACATGACTGAGCGACTTCACTTCACTTCAAGCCACCTATATCTCTCTACTTCTCTCGTATTAAAAACAATAAATTTTACTGCTGAAAATTTTAAAAGTAGAGAGAATCATGTCATAAACCTATGTACATGTCACCAGCTTAAGCAATTATCAACTCAATTTATCTCATCCATACCTCTACCGACTTCCCCTCATGGCCCTGCTACAATTTTAAGTAAAATCACACATATAATATTTGACTCACAAGCATTTGTCTATGTATATATTAAGTGTACTTCTTTTTTTTTGCATTACCAGTAACTTATGTTACATAAAATTAATGTGCATTCATGCTCAATTGCATCTTTTTACAACCCCGTGGACTGTAGCCCGCCAGGCTCCTCTGTCCATGGGATTCTCCAGGCAAGAAAACTGGAGCAGATTGCATTTCCTCCTCCAGGAGATCTTCCCAACCCAGGGACTGAACCTATGTCTCCTGCATTCGCAGAGAGATTTTTTATCACTGCACCACCTGGGAAACCCGCCAATCTCTTAATGCCATAAAATATCCAGTCATTGTTGAAATTTCTGACTGTTGGCATCAGGAGGTAAGGAGGACACAGACACTCTGAGTGGTTGACATGTCACATGCTGATGAGCGTTCACACAGGTTACCCACAACCTCAGCACAAAATAACCCAGGATCTGATTCCCAATTTCTCTTGCCAAGTGTCAGGGCAGGAATGCTGAGGAATCCAAGTCCTCCCAAGGACTGTCTCTCAACTAGTGACAGGGATTGGATAGAATAATTCTAAGACACTTTCTTCCTAACTTTCAGAATTTTCCCGGTGGAATTTTGTTCCATATGCATAAATAACTGAGGACTCTGACTAGGTAATATATTGACTTCCTCTTCTTTTTTTTATTTCACTTCCAATGTTCCTACCTGTACCTCTTAAATAAGCCACTTACACAGCAGACCTAGGCTTCCCATGTGGCACAGTGGTAAAGAATCGCTTGCCAGTACAAGAGATGCACGAGACGCTGGATTGATCCTTGGGTGTGGAAGATCCCCTGGAGAAGGGAATGGCAACCCACTCCCATGGACAGAGGAGCCTGGCAGGCTACAGCCCATGGGGTTAAAAAGAATCAGACACGACGGACTGAGGCACTGTGTGCTGTGCTTAGTCGCTCAGTCATTGTGGGTGGATTTACCATCTGAGCCACCAGGGAAGTCCCAGCATGGCATAGCTGTTTACAACTTCAGTCCTAACCTCAGGACCTACTTGTGAGGACAGCCAATGAAGACAGGTGCTATTTAGAGCTCCTTTTATTTATCTTTGTCAATTTCCTATTTTTAATTAACAAATAACATTTATATAGTAAAACTCTGAAGGGGAGTTGGTCTTAAGTTTACAGCCCAATGACTTTCACATATTACATTCATAAAACTCAAGATGGAGAAAATTTCTAACAGCCTGTCCAGTTTGGAAAATGCTCAACCATTATGAGATCAAATACTGAATCTGTCATATTCTCTCTCTCTTCTCTTCATGGCACTCCAGTTACATGAGTTTTCAACTATTAGGCACTTTACCAAAAGTCTCTTAAACTTTGAAAATAATAGATTTTTAATAGCTCCCCCCAACTTAATTAGTTGACAATAATGGAACACGGTACTTCGGAGTAAACTTGTGCATTAAGCATGTTAATTTATTATCCCGAGTGTCTTACTTTTATTCTAGTTTTAAATGATGGAGGGAACTTAACTCAGCAGACAGATACATTGCAGTCAATGTGAAGAAGTGCTTACGTTTTCAGATCTATCTCCATGAAAAGCAGAAAATCAGTTAAGTTAGCGAAGAAGAATGAATGAATCCTTGACAAAATGAGCATTTTTAAGGCAAGTGAAATTCCAGAACAAATTGCAGTGCAGAAATCACGGAGGCATGTTGCTCATTTTTCATTTCACTTCCTCTTTCTATCACATTTTTTAAACTAAAGTAAAATGATTTAGAAAAAAATAAAAGAAACTCAAAGAAAATCTTAAAAATCACAACCAAAAGAGCAGACCTCAAAATCAGTAGAAGCATTGCATGGAAAATATTTTCCAAGCTGGCCCTAATTATATTTTGGCTGCTTCCTGACCTCTGTTTCTTTCTTTTCTGTATATTTCAGACTCAGATTCCTCCAACTATGTCTGAGAATGGTTCTGCCAAAGTGTAGGCTTTCCTTTTGCTTTACCTTCCAAAGGCAACAACATACTGTTGTCAAATTTAAAATCTGGGACTTTCTGAAAGTTTGATAAATATGCACCTCGTTTTCCTCTACATTGTGAAATCTCACTGCCTTATTATATAGTATGTGTTGCAGCTGCTGCTGCTGCTGCTAAGTCACTTCAGTCGTGCTGGACTCTGTGCGACCCCATAGATGGCAGCCCGTTAGGTTCCTCCGTCCCTGGGATTCTCCAGGCAAGAGTACTGGAGTGGGTTGCCATTTCCTTCTCCAATTTAGGCATGCGTGCTAACTCGCTCCATTCGTGTCTGACGCTGTGTGACCCCATAGACAGCAGCCCACCAGGCTCCTCTGTCCCCGGGATTCTCCAGGCAAGAGTACTGGAGTGGGGTGCCATTGCCTTCTCCATATAGTATGTGTGAGTGGGCTTCCCTGGTGGCTCAAAAGGTAAAGCGTATGTCTGCAATGCGGGAGACCTGGGTTTGATCCCTGGATTGGGAAGATCCCCTGGAGAAGGAAATGGCAACCCACTCCAGTACTCTTGCCTGGAAAATTCCATGGACAGAGAAGCCTGGTAGGCTACAGTCCATGGGGTCACAAAGAGTTGGACACAACTGAGTGACTTCTCTTCACTTCATAGTATGTGTAAGATTAAATAAGCACATTCTGCAAGTAATGTTGTGAGATGTGACGTTATAATAATGCTTTTGTGTGAAAATATGTAATGCTCTCAATTAATATTCTAATCCGCTCATAGCTTCAGCTGTTCTGTATTTTGTGTGTGTTTGTGTGTGTGTGTGCTCAATCACTCAGTCATGTCCAGCTCTTTGAGGTCCCATGGGCTGTAGCCCACCAGGCTCTTCTGTCCATGGGATTTCCCAGGCAAGAATACTGGAGTGGGTGGGCATTTCCTCCTCCAGGGGATCTTCTCGACCCAGGAATTGAACTCATGTCTGGCATTTCCTGCATGGGCAGGTGGATTCTTTACCATTGTGCCAGCTGGGAAGCCTTATAGGGCTTTAAAGTATAAGGATGGGACAGACAGGCCCTGTGTCACTCAGTGACACAGAAGGGGAAACTAGACACCTTTATTGGCCTCCTTGTTCTCCAAGGAATGAATACCTAAAAGACTACCTGCTGGTAATCACCATGATGTTTCTCGAGACCATACAATCTCTAACGTACCTAAATCTACACAAGAAAACCAGTACCTTCTTTTAAACTTGATAATTTATGGGACTAAGGGTGTTACTATGTGAACTTATTCCAAAAGTCTTGCAATTCTTCAGGATATTTCATCAAATACTTTTCTTAATTATCTCCTTATGTTCACTTCATATGCCTAGTGATGGAGTACTTTTTTTTTTAATTTAAATGTGGGTTTCATTGTTGGAAGGGAATAAGGAAAACTAATTTTTATGAAGTGCTTACTATGTGCCAAGTACATTCCTCTTACATTAATCTCTAATCAGTTCCTCATGGCAAATCTTTAATGTACATATTATTTACTTTCTTTGCAGATAATAAAACCAAGTTTCAGAGATTTTTGAAAACATGCTCTAATTCATCCAGCAGAGCAGGAATTCAAACTCTACTCTGACCCTTAAGTGCATGCTCTTAAGTAATCTGAAGTCCAGCAAGTTAAAATTATATATATATTTCTTTTGGTCAAAATCAGTGTTTGAATATGATACAGTGCAACATTTTTTATATGGTTCTTAATTATGGATTAATGCCCAAAGTCAACAACTTTTAACATGTTTCAAATAGTACCATCACTGATTTTCAAATCTTTCTGAATCACAGATTCTTAGTAAGAAATGGTGGCCACAGGTGCATACACACATATTGTTGCATATTCTAGCAGGAGGTACACTAATTTCAGATTAGGGACTCTAGAAATAAATGAACAGTATCCAAAGATGTTTAACTTTAAAAGGCATTGCTGGTTTATCATGCCAGTCTGGAAAGATCCTGTTCCTTCTTAGTCTCAGTTAAATAGACTTTACACTTGATGCAATCTGTAGAAAACTGTTTCCTACTGAGAATTCATTGTGTTCATGCTTTGTCAACAGTTTTTGCATGTTTTGTTCACCTTCAGTTTCTGCTACTGTTCACTAATAGTTTGGAAAGGGAAGTGGGGTACTCTACTGCCAAATAAAATTATCTGTGTTTTTTTATGGTTTCTTGTGAAGTTTGGATATAGGAGGCAGTTGAAACTAACAGCTAAAGGAGTTTGATGGTTTTGCTGTAGATTTCATCAACTCAATACTTTAATGCCATTAATATAGATAACTGAGAACTATATACACATGCACCTTGCAAATGCATTTAAATTTTAGAGATTTTAGAGCCGTCAGAAATTGCATACATCTTCCAACCCATGGGACTTCCCTGGTGGCTCAGAGGGTAAAGTGTCTGTCTACAACGCGGGAGACCAGGGTTCAATCCTTGGTTTGGGAAGATCCCCTGGAGAAGGAAATGGCAATCCACTCCAGTACTATTGCCTGGAAAATCCCATGGACAGAGGAGCCTGGTAGGGTACAGCCCATGGGGTTGCAAAGAGTCGGACATGACTGAGCAACTTCACTTTCACTTTCCAACCCATTGCTGCTGCTGCTGCTGTTAATAGGTACCATTGTGATAAAGTGGGACTAGTTCATCATTGTCAAATATTAAGTAAGAGAAGGAGGTATGTTTTCGTTTTCAGGCTTAAGGAGATATACTGTTGTTAATTATCAGCAAACTAAATTAACTGTCAACTCATCTCAATGTATAAAAATACCATCATCATTATCACAGCTGTTCTAGTGTAGTATTTAAGTCTTTTGCTGTTCTAGTGTAGTATTTAAGAAAAAAGAATGTTCTGCTCTGCCAGTGTTATCATGGGAGCACAGATGAGCCATGGATAAGACAGAGACAGATTCTAAGTACCAGCAACATTGCTGCCATGCTGTTAACACACTCTGTCTTCTCTCCGCGGGGTAGAAACGTATCAGGGCTGTCTCTTTTGCCAGCATCCTGCTCATCATCACCGATCTTTGATGGTACAGCTGAAAAAACAATGCTTGTGAAATATCTTCAGATTCATTCCATAATCAGTGGCTGAAAATATTGAACCTTTTCACTATGATCTTAAAACTGAGCTTATTATAATAGGTTTTAATAGCTTACCATTTAAGAACATAATTTATTTTAGTTTTTAATGTTTGGCTGCACTGGGTCTTCATTGCTTCGTTTGGGCTGTCTCTAGGCTCAGCGCGCAGGCTTCTGATTGTGCTGATTTTTCTTGTTGCGGAGCCCAGGCTCTAGGTGCATGGGTCCAATATTTGCAGGACATGGGCTCAGTGGTTGCGGCACACAGGCTTAGTTGCTCTGTGGCATGTGGAATCCTTCTGGATCAGGGGTTGAACCCGTGTGCCCAGCATTGGCAGGTGGGTTCTTATGCACTGTGCCACCAGGGAAGTGCTAATGTACCATTTTTAAGTAATTTGTGTGTGTGTGATGGTGTGGGCAGTCATATGATTTTTATGACTAATGGTAACAATTTAACTTAGATGCATTCTTACTCTGTTATGAAAATTCTCTTCCATGTCAGATGATGGAAATATACTTCTTGAGATTATAAAACCGAAGTAGCACAGAAAGGCCATTCTAATCGTTTTTCCCCTTGACTCCCTTTCTCTTATTTTTTACACACTTAAAGTATTTGAGGAAAAATAAGCATAAAGAAGATCTAATTGTGCTCAATTTTTAAAGAGCATTTCTGAGAAGTATTGCTATTTTTCTCTTCTGTCTTAACACACTCTGGGATCACAGTATTTCACATACTCTGACCTCTCTCCTAGTTCAGTTTAGCACCAGAGCTCCACAACTGTGTTGGCTGAAAATCATTTAATCTTTAATTCTATCTTTTTCCATATTCACCCTTTCAACATTGTCCCATGTCTAAGTCATAAGCATTGAATTAATACTAACATTTTCAAGCTGTATTTTTTTTTTTAAATAATAGGCATGGTGATTTGAACATCCTGCCAAAAGAGGCCTTTTTATCTTTAGAGAGAGAAGTAAAAGCTATCTGGGAAATACAACTCCGTCTCCAGGGCCATATAGACAGAGTGAATGTATACAGTGAGTGTGTAAGAACTTGTGAATAAAAGAATAAGAGGGTAAAGAAAAGATAAAAAAATCATGATTTTTTTTATTATGGGAACTGTCCATAAAATGTATTGTATTTAATGTGAATGAAATAATTCATTTGGGACCATGTACATTTGCCTGAAGAAAACAAAATATCATTTACCTTGAGACATCTGTGTAACCAAAGTTAGAAATGTTCTGAGTGCAAACACTTTTCTTATTATTTTTGAAACTTGAGAAATGAAACAAGAAACAATTCATTTTTCAAACAGCAATAGTAAGTTGTTTTTCTTTCAGTGGAACTTTCTATGTCTTTCAAAAAGAAAAGAAAATAATACTTATATTTGGATATAATAAAAAAAACTAAAGCATTAATATGATTAAACTTTAGCATCACTAAACAAAGTCTTAAATTTACAGATAGATCAAGGTTTTGTCATATCTGAAGCTCATACAAATCAGGGGCTTTCTTTAAGAAAAACAATTCAATCTCTGGAGATAAAACTAGATATAAAACTGAGTTTTATAAAAGAAGATTTCTTTTTTAAAAGATTTCTTTTAAAAAAGAAATCAAGGAAAAAAATGTACAAAAGCAGAAATAACTCAAACATTAAAAAATTCAGAATATATGCATATTTAATTAGATCTAAAATGGGCTTCCCAGGAGGCTCAGTGGTAAGGAAATCTCCTGCTTTGCAGGAGACTCCAGTTTGATCCTTGAGCCAAGAAGATCCCCTGGAGGAGGAAATGGCAACTCATTCCACTATTCTTGCCTGGGAACTTTGATGGACAGAGAGCCTGTCCTCTACAGGAGGCTACAGGCTCCCATGAGGTCACAAAGAGTCAGACAGGACTTAGCGACTAAACATCAACAATACCTCCATAAAATATTTTTACTTTCAGTTTTTACTTTTTATTCTTTGACTACCTCTTCTTATAAGTGATTTTTAAGGGTACACTTTCCTATAGCAAGAATAAAACTAATTTAGTATTTTCTACATGACAGGTTAAACATATTATTTATGATTGTTAGTTAAAATTCATAAAATATATAACTTTAAATCCAGAAATACTTAGTGTTTGTTGAAATCCTAGATATTGGTTTTCTAAAACCATGGGATTTTTTATAAATTCTAATATGCATGGGCTTCATCAACAAATGTGTGTTTTTATAATAGATTTAAGGAAATTAGAACAGTGATGATTCACAAACATTTTCTCTTTCTAAATGTATACATGCTATGTCTATATCCAAAACACGTCTAGGCCTAACTAGAAATTTTTTCTTAATTTGGATACCATCTTCTTAGTCATAAATCTCTAGTCCATAGAGTTGTCAGAACAAAGAAACATACTACATGCAATGACTTTTAAAATCTAGGTTCTTAAAAACCCAATGGTAATAATATAAACAAAATTATCAGCCAAGGTTTTTAACAATAGGTTTATTTTTATTTTTTCACTTGTTTAGATTTTTTATTAGATTATCTAGAGATATTTTCACTTTCTCCTATTAGTTTACAGAGGAAAACATGTAAATAAAAGTACAAAGGCAAAAGAATGATAGAGAAGTAAGGAATTACTATTATTATTATTCAGCATATGTATCATGGACATCAAAGTTGAAGTAACTTGTTTATTACAAGAGGTAAGTATTTAAAGGGCAGAAGGGTGAGGTAGTGTAGCTGATAACAAAAACACTGCTCGATAAATTACCTTCAGACTTGGACTAAAGAGGAAAAAACAATAACATAGGTTTTGCTGGACAGTGGAACAGTGTTAAAATAATAGGATATGTCCACTTCCATATAACTAGTAAGGCTTTTGGAGTTCAGTACAATGTTTGTACCATTGCTTGGTACACCCTGGAGTGACTTCCGGTGAACTTTAAACTCTAGATCTAAACAATATTTGTCAAGACCTGAAAACGTACTTGATTGAATTGTTTTAAAATTACTGCCATTTCATATTTATTCATCCACCAAGAAATAAGAATGGCAAGAAATTAGAACAGATTGGTTTGAATTTGCTAGGATTAAGCTAGAATGTAAGGTTTCTCATCCTAGTCTTAAAGGACAAATATTTATACATTGAGCCAAATCTGTACCTGCCACTGTTTAGAGAGGGGTGTGTGTGTGTGTGTGTGTGTGTGTGTGTGTGTGTGAGATTTGCTCAGGTCCTGTCTCTTTGTGACCCCATGGACTGTAGCCCATCAGGCTCCCCTGTCCAGGCAAGAATACTGGAGTGGGTTGCCATTTCTTTCTCCAGAGGATCTTCCTGGCCTGGGGGACTCAGGGATCAAATCTGGATCTCCTGCATTGTAAGCAGATTCTTTACCATCTGAACCAACAGAAAAGCCCTTGTTTAGAGGTAACAATTTTTTAAAAAATGCAATTGGATCATAGAAAATGGAAGATAACTTCAAAGATAGTCTTTCTCTCTTCATTGTCTCTGTTGAATTTGTAGCAACATTATTCTGTTTAATATTTTGTTTTCTTAGTTCAGACGCATGTGGGATCTTAGTTTCCTGACCAGGGATCAAACCTGCACCTCCTAGATTGGAAGGTGAAGTCTTAACTGCTGGACATAGTGTCTCTGCTTTTTTTTTTTTTTTTTTAACCTAAAATCTACTTGGGGATTATTTGGCAACAAATGATGTATCAGCTTCATATGCAAAAGTAGATATGATAGCATGAATTGTAGCCATAGCATTTTGGCAACAAACCTTACAATCAGCTGGCTGGGCTTACTCTTTATCTGTCCCAACTCTCTGTGACCTCACAGGCTAGAGCCCACCAGGCTCCTCTGTCCATGGGATTCTCCAGGCAAGAATACTGGAGTGGGTTGCCATGCCCTCCTCCAGGGGATCTTCCAAACCCAGGGATTGAACCTGGGTCTCCCACATTGCAGATAGATTCTTTACAGTCTGAGCCACCAGGGAAGCTCAGGTGGCAAATATAAGTAAAATCCCTCTTCCTGGTCTTTGTTGGCTTCGCCAAAGAAATTTTAAGACAACTATAAATCTGCCAACCTTGGAAGACTTATTGCCTCACCAAAAACCTTATGAAGTTTCTGCAAGAATGCAGATGTCATCTAGTGGAAGGAACTGATCCTACATCCACTTGCCCCTCTTCTGCGAAAACAGTGTAGAATAGTAGGAAATAAGCAGATTGCCTGGTGGAACTATGTTATCCACTGTATGTTTTCTAAAATCTCCTCTGAGACATTCTAGGCTTCTAAGGCAATTACACCAAATTTAGGGGTTGCAGAAGAGGAAAGCTGGGGATTTCAGCGACCCTTGCCTGGATTGGAGGCCATGTAAACAAGAACAAAATGAGACGGCTCGGACCTCAAGCACAGCTGCCATAAAAATGTTCGAAATCTTTCTATGCAGGAAAGTTAAAGCACAGAATACCACAAAGTGAACAGAAGCAATGTTGCAAAGTGAACAGTAAAGACCATCTTTACTTTCCCAGTGGCCCAGCAGTAAAGAATCTGCCTGTAATCCAGGAGCCTCAAGAGAGGCAGGTTTGATCCCAGGGAGAAGGAAATGGCAACCCAGTCCAGTATTCTTGTCTGGGAAATCCCATGGACAGAGGACAGAGGCTACGGTCCATAGTGTCACAGAGTTGGACACGACTGAAGCAGTTTAGCACCATGAACAGAAATGGAAAAGAGAACGATGAGTTAGACATGGACAGAAACATTGTAGACCACACATCACTTGGTGTTCCTGAATGAAAGTAGTTGTGGCACACAAACTTATTATTTGTGTTGCCTGATGCTGGGAAAGATTGAGGGCAGGAGGAGAAGGGGATGACAGAGGATGAGATGGTTGGATGGCATCACTGTCTGAGCAAACTCCAGGAGACGGTGAAGGATACGGGAAGCCTGGCATGCTGCAGTCCATGTAATCACAGAGTCAGACACAACTTAGTGCCTGAGCAACGACAGCACAAAGAATAAAGCTGAAGTTATCTCAGCATTTTCAGAAAAAATGGATCAAAGAAAGGATATCTGTTATCACTAGAAGTTCTAAACTGTAGTAAGGAAATAAGAAAAAAAAATAACTACTATGAAGAAAAAAGGTAAATTTTTATTTGCAAAGATATGATTGTCTAACTGAAAAAAAATCAAAAGAATCTATTGAAAATTTTCCTGAGAACGAAGAAGATGGCCCATTTAGTAAAATGACAGATTTATAATACATGGAAAAAATCAACAGTTCTTCAGTAAGCCATAAGAAACTGATCTGAGGAAATAAGATAATAAAAGTACTTATTTATAAAGTTATATTTAGTTTGAACATTTATAGTTAAAAAAATGATTTTATAAATTTGGAAGTAATTTTCATAATTAGCTATTTAAAACATTACAAAGGAACCAATAGTCACATTAGTAACCATTTTACATAAAATGTAGTTTTTAAATATACATACACAAATTACAAAGTCCTAAAATATTATGCTGAAACTTTTAAAAAACAATCTCATTTTTTATAATCTTTACTAAGAATGTATTTTATACCTAGCATTTGAATCATTCATTTTATAGAAATTTAATTGTCTATATTTTAACTGGTTTGCTTACAAGAATTATATTAACTTTAATAAAAAATGTCTGAAATGTTTTGCCAGTTTCTGAGATTCCAGATAATGTCAAAATCCACAGTATTTATTGAGACTATATGGAAATGAGCATATATTTAAATATTAATTATTATATAAGTAAGTAATAGAATGATAAAACACTTTTATAACTCTGCCCATAATATGAAATGATTAAAGTTGCTTTATATTCCTCAGTGAAGTAGAAAGCACGTTTACCAGATGATGGTGATACAGAGAGAAATGGAATATACACAGTTTAAGAAGAAATGAGAAAACTTAAAATATAATCATTTGGGAGGGTCTTCTGGCAGGGAAGAGAGGTTAAAACTTCTGCCCGCAATGCGGGAGACCTGGGTTTGATCCCTGGGTTGGGAAGGTCCCCTGGAGAAGGAAATGGCAACCCACTCCAGTATGCTTGCCTGGAGAATCCCATGGACAGAGAAGCCTGGTAGGCTACAGTCCATGGGGTCACAAAGAGTCGGACAGGACTGAGCGACTTCACTTCACTTTTGGCAGGGAAGAAAAATAATAGACTGATAACAATGGCACCCCACTCCAGTACTCTTGCCTGGAAAATCCCATGGGTGGAGGAGCCTGGTAGGCTGCAGTCCATGGGGTCGATAAGAGTCAGACACAACTGAGCAACTTCACTTTCTCTTTTCACCTCCATGCACTGGAGAAGGAAATGGCAACCCACTCCAGTGTTCTTGCCTGGAGAATCCCAGGGACGGGGGAGCCTGGTGGGCTTGTGTCTCTGGGGTCGCACAGAGTTGGACACGACTGAAGTGACTTAGCAGCAGCAGCATCAACACACACTCTGCTTCCCAGGTGGCACAGCAGGAAAGAATCCGCCTGCCAATGAAGGAGATGTCGGTTCGATCCCTGTTTCAACAAGATCCCCTGGAGAAGGAAATGCAACCCACTGCAGTATTCTTGCCTGGAAAATTCCATGGATGGAGCAGCCTGGCAGGCTACAGTCCATGGGGTCGCAAAAAAGTCTGACATGCCTTAGCAACTAAAACAACAATGACGACATAGACTGTTGTTTCCAGGCAATACCAGGAACTTTTACAGGAGCAGTGTTTTAATTTGGTTGTCTGTGGGTTGTTTTTTTTTTTTTTTAACTCCTGGCTAGATCTGGTTTCATGGGTGCAGATATGAAATGGGAATTCAAGCTAACAAAAGGTGGTATTGGCACAAATAAAGTGCAATAAGAAAAAGAGGGCAGGAGCTTTGTGAGAGTTTACTCAAGAAATGACAGTCACGGTTGCTCCTAAAATTTAAGCCTGACATATTAATAGCTTGGGGGTGAGGAATGGTGAAAATTTTGAGGGATAAAAAGATTTAGGGCCTGGCAGAACTGGAAAATCGCTGGAGTCAAAGTGTATGAGCCCGAGACTGAAGGTGTGTGGGAGTGCTGAGATCTTGTTGGATCCACTGTTAATAAATTCCACCCCAGTGTCAGACCAGGAGTCCCTGCGGCTCATTGGAATACACAGGTATTGGAGAAGAGACGGTTGGGGGACTCAGGGTCCTGGGTACTAGGAAATTCTCCACGTGTATTTTAAAATCACCCCCAAATTATGAAAGGGGTCATATTGAAGAGAATAATAAATGAGAGCAAAAATCAGCCCTGATGAAGTGGAGGAATTTTCTGGGAATGTGATAGTATCTTCTAAGAGGGACGCAGCGGGTTCTCTAGTTGTTACTCCCTAACTCCATTCACGCCTAAAGCTAAAGGTCTCCACTCACAAAAAGCTGCTTTAAGTTTTAATCCCTTGCACAAAAATTTCGACATCTTTATAGGCCTTTAATATTTTATTTCCCTGAACACATGTTAGAATTCCTACATAGATCTTAGGGCTGCCCAAGTGGCGTTAGAGGTGAAGAACTCACCTGCCAATGCTAGAGACGTAAGAGGTGCAAGTTTGACCCCTGGGTGGGGAAGATCCTCTGGAGGAGGGCATGGCAACCCACTCCAGTATTCTTGCCTGGAAAATCCCCATGGATGGAGGAGCCTGGCGGGCTACAGTCCATGGGATAGCAGAGTTGGACATGACTGAAGCGACTTAGCACACAGGCACACACGGACATTGATAACAAATAAGCATTAAAATTCAAAAGCTCAAAGGAAAGAGGAGATTATTTCCTGCTCATATACCAGTCTGGGCTGAGTGCTGAGGGTTGGGAGAGTCTTCTCCATCTGGTCATTCAGGGACCCAAGCCGTGGTATCTCTATCACCTTCATCTGGCTATTTCTAAGGCTTTTAGAGCCCTTGCTTTTCCAGACTGCACAAGGTAGGAAAAGAGCATGGGGAAAGGTGTTTGAGAAATTGTATAGATTTTATCTGAGGTAATGATGTTTCTGGGTTTCCCAGGTGGCTCAGTGGTAAAGAATCCACCTGCCAAGGCAGGAAACACAGGTTCTATCCTTGGGTTGGGAAGATCTCCTGCAGGAGGAAATGGCAACCCACTCCAGTATTCTTGCCTGGGAAATTCCATGGAAAGAGGAGCCTGACAGGCTACAATCCATGGAGTTGCAAAAGAATCACATGACTTAGTAACTATACACCAATGATGTTCCCATCATAGAAAACATAAGGAGGCTCAGGCTAAAATGCAAGGAAACCTGGGTGAGGCGGTCTGTGTAGTCATGCATTTGGAAAGGGCAGAAAATGCTTAGGAAGAGAACTGGAGATGTCCAAAGATGCTTCTGAGAACATCTTATTAGCCTCTTTAATCATTTTCTTACATAACTAAAGGAATAAACCCATTTAGAGAACAACAAAAAAAAAAAGATGCCAAATGAACATCAATGCATTTCATCTTCATTATAAATACTTTTAGTATGACTCTCTTTAGAGATTTACTGAATGCGTAAATGTTGTCTTTAATATCTACTTTTTAAAAAATTTACCCAGAGACAAAGTAATGTAATTATGTTTCTTGAGTCTGTGTCTTTTCTTCTTAATTCAGTTATCAGGCCTCTGAAAGCAAGATTTCTTCCTCTTTATATGCATAATAGCAAAGATTGAGGCTTGCAGTAATAATCTCTAAATGTAACTGAATTGTTCAGAGCTTCTTGTTATTTTTCATAAAGAAAATCTGACTTAAGAGCTATTTATACTCTTTCAATGTGCTTATGAACTTAAGTGGCATCTGCTAATATTATAAGTTACCTCTAGTCATTATAGGGTAGGATTGCACGATAAGAACATTAATTTTTGCTGACTCTGTTAATCAAAAACTAAATCACAGTGCTGCAGAACCAATTGTCATCAAAAGACACAAAAATGCCTGTAACATAAAGAGGAGACTATACCATGAAACTGAACAATTTACTCTGTAGCTTTGTAATGGGGCCTTTGATCAGATCTAGGGCAGAGATTTCTATTCACTCTGCATGACAGCACACAGAGGCAAAGATAAAGTAAAAGGCGAGGTTTTTCATGCCCATTTAAGTCTGACTTGGCTTCTCTATCATTTCAGTACCTAATATTTCAGGAGTGTTGGTGGGAATCTCTGGTAGCAAGAACGACTCCAATATCTCACCGCTGAGATGCTAAATAGGTGCCATCACAGAGATGCTTAGGTGTGACATCCTAATTTAAAGAAAAAGTTTTATACTGACATATATTGTCTTGTTTTTGTTGAATGGGTGATCTTGAGTATGGGAGAAACATACTCAAAATTCTCTATCCATTACTGTACAGTAAGCAACACAATTAAATAGCAGATTAAAATTTTAACCTAAACTTATTAGTTGAGACCCACTGTCATAGGATGATGTGATAATCTTGTTGTCTTCCTGCCTTAGTATGACTTACTTGATAGAGATTCAGGCATCATAAAGACGAGAAGGAAAATTTTCTGTTCTTATCTTAGCAGAAATGGAGAGGGGATTTCTCCCTATAAACCATATTGTTGATATTCAGACTTTTTTTTCTTACTGAGAATACGAGTTGCCTAATGGTAGCAGCTGCTGTTGGCCCAGTGGGTAAGCAATGGGCTGGCAGTGGTGCTAGCTCTGATGCATGAACCCCTGGCAGCTCTTGAGTGGACCATAGCCCAGGCACCCTCGGGGGGTTAATAACTCGGGCTCTCCGGGATGAGACCATGAAAAGAGATTTGTGTGTGTGCGGGGCCTGTGGGACACACGGAACAGCAGGCCCAGCTGTTCTGAAGATACAAAGTACCTGCTGCCATGAACCTTGTGAGCGTTAACAAGGAGGAAGCCACGGAAAGGTTTGCACATTGCTCTGTGTCGTCAGGGCTCAGAATGGGATTCCATTTAGAGGCTGACACTCACATCAAAGGAAAATGACACCAACAACTCCTGAAATCCAGTCAATTACATAACAAATAATAGAATAAATTCCTTACATTAAAATTTATGCCTAACGTTTGGTAAGGGTTTTTGTAATATAACTTTTAGTTTATATTGAGAATAAGAGAGAACATATTTATTTCTATATTAATATTAATCTACTTTAGCATGTGTGTGTGTGTGTGTATGTGTGTTCAGTCGTTCAGCTGTGTCTGACTCTTTGAAGCTCCATGGCGCCTCTGCCATTAAACAAGTTTTGCTTATTTTTGTTACCGTCAATATAATCAATTTGCAATATACACTCTTCAGCTTATTTTTAAATTATATTCCAGCATTTTTATTGTTTTTGGAAAGATTTCCCAAATAGAATTTCCTGATTATTCTCTAGTTTGCCACATCCTTGTTCAGACTAGTTATCAACTTGTGTATTTTTTTTTTTAATTTTGGCAAGCAGGTAAGTAAAACTATCATGTTGTTACTTTAATTGAAGTCTCTGGATTGTCTAATGAAGTTAAACCTACCTTTGTATGTGTGCTGTGTGCTGTGCTCAGTTGCTCAGTAGTGTCTGACTCTTGCAGTTCCATGGACTGTAGCCCACCAGGCTTCTCTGGCCATGGGATTTTCAAGACAGAAATATGGGAGTGGGTTGCCATTATTATCTATTTAAATAAATTCTGAGATTTGTCTCATCATGAGCTTTTTTGAAATTTTCATTTTAGTCTTTTTTATATCATGTTATACAAACTATTTTTAAAGAATAACATATGCTATTTACTAGTTTAATGTATTCCATACCTATTTTTTCTTTTGCTTTGTTTATGGCATAGTTCTCTGTGCAAATGTGTTATAGTGTAATTTGTAGTTAAACCATTTTTCTGCTTTATGATGACTTTATCCTCTGACTGGCTTAGAAACTCCCAGGTCCACAATGCTATAGAAATGTTATCTGAACACATTTTTGCTATTTATTTTAAAAATATTTATATCTAATCTACAATCCACAAGAAATTGATTTTCTATGTTTTTACAAGGTAAAGGGTTATTTTTCTTGGTTCTCTTTGAGCAGCTACTCTTAACCACATCCTGTATTTAATAACATTTTTGTACCAAATTGAAAATTAAAATTTTTTTACATAATGTCCATGACCTATATTTGGATCCTTTCTTAGACTCTATCCTGCTCAACTAATCCATCCATTCTTTTTTTTTTTTCTTGTTACCATATCATTTAATAAATCACTCATAAAACACTTTAGTATCCTTTAAGTAAAGTTTTCCCAGGTTGGGCAGTGGTAAAGAATCTGCCTGCCAATGCAGAAGATGCGAGAGACGTAGGTTTAATCGCTGGGTCATGAAGATCCCCTGGAGAAGTAAATGTCAACCGCTAGTATTTGTGCTGAATCGGGTCCCAAAGAGTTGGACATGATTGAGCACAAACCACATCCTTTAAGTAAGCACTTCTCACTTTTAATTTAAATTATGTTACAGTATTCTGATTAGAATTGTAATAAGTTTAAATGGACATTTAAGTTATTAAATCATGATCGATTTCTCTGTGAAAGACCTCGTAATTTATACTCATTCAATAAGATTTGATTGCTGCCTTCATGTATGTCCTGAAATTTTTCTATTTAACTATTCAGGGATATTTTACATGTATTTTCCCGCTTTTACTAAAATGTAATTTCCATTTGAAATGCAAAAAGATTCTTGTTCATGTATTAAAACTGTTGATTTCTGTATATGCAACTAGTCTCTTGCCACATGAAAAATATCTAGTTCATCATGATAAGTTTGTAGTGAAGTCTTTTCTAAATTTATAATCATAAAATACAGCTAAATTTATTTTGTTAAACATTAATTTTCTTACCTTATTGCACTGGCTAGGACCCCAAAATAATCTTGAAACTCTCTGGTGAGTTTTATTCTTGATTTTAATGAAACTGGAATTAGCAAATTATTATTTAGTATGCCGTCTTTTGGAGAACTTTCATAGTTCTTATAATATTTCATTATGTTCTGACACTACTCATTTTTAAGTTGGGAATAGCTTGTTTTTCTTTCACTTCTCTTGATGTAAATATATGAAATAATCATTAGTATAGATACTGTTGTTTGTGGGAAGTTTAAATGTTACATGGATAGTACATGTATAGGATACTGAGGCACTCAGATGAGCAGGGATTTATACACAATTTAAACCAAAGCTGTTTTGATTTTATTTCAAGATGATAAATATAAAACAATTTAAGTTCCATAAAGCTTTTATCCTCCCCAGATGGTTTATGAGTTGAGGAACAAAAGTAGTGAGCTTGGGGTTATTTAAAACATTAAAAGCCACAATACAATTTAAAATAAATACAGGTTTATAACCTCATTCCACAAAATAACTGTTAGGTTTTGAGTCATTTTATGCATTATTATAGCTTCAGCAAGTATTAGAAGACTCTTTATGATATTGAAGAATGCTGGAGATGTTTATCAAAATTCTTAAATTTTGTTTCAGATTTGCATCAGTTATTCAGAGTAGGCATTTTTGTATCAAATCTTAAAAGGAATTGAATATTACTGTCTCACTCTTTGTGATAAAATATTCATACATTTATACAAACATGAATATGTATATGCTTTATAAGTTTTAATACAAACTCAACATTCTTTTAAAACTTTTAGTTTAAAACTAATGTACCATAGAAGAATTTTCTCAGCAGACTGTCGATTTTCTCCATTAAATAGTTATTTGATACCTAACATTCTATCTTGTTTCAAAAATCCTTTCTTGAATTTTATATCACTAATTTTAAAATGAGGTTTCCTAAGTGGCCCAGTTGTTTAAAAAAAAAAAAAAAAAGATCTGCCTGTAATGCAGGAGACATGGGTTCTATCACTGGGTCAGGAAGATCCCCTGGAGAAGGGAAGGACAACTCATTTCAGTATTATTGTCTGAAGAATTCCATGGACAGAGGAGCTTGGCGGGCTACAGTCCATGGGGTTGCAAAAGAGTCAGATAAGACTTGGCAACTAAACAACAAAAGAAAAGAATTGTTTACTTAAAATCTTACCCTCCACATCCTGATAGGCACAGCAAAATCAGTGACTCATAGTCTCTGTCTACATTATTTGATCTCCACTCCCAAAAATCTTCATTCTGATTATTCTGCTTCAGAAATAAAATAGATATAAAATCAGTTCAAAAACAATGACCAAACCAGTGAAAACAAGTGGAAGTTTCTTTTTTTTTTTAAAGAGAACAATTAAAATGCTGCCCTAAATCAACTGAATAATGTAAAGATAATAGAATATTGCTACTCTCATTTGTTACTCTAATTGTTCTACATTTATGGAGTTCCGCCCTGGGTAGCTTTAATAGCAGTTGTTAACCATTGTCATTTATCAGCCACCTTATTACAGTTCAAATTGAAATTGTAATTGAAAACACTGGAACAAGTTAAAATTGACAATAAACTCACAGTCCAATAGGATTTGCTTAATGAACTTGATGCAATAAAATTTTAATTGTTGTCAAGCATTTACGGGATATATTGCTGAAAAGTTTTTTAAATTTATAATTAACCCATAACAATTCAGGGGAGTAAGTTCATACCAGAATGCAACAGGCAAAGTGACAATTAAACATATCATTATTCCTAATTTTATGGAAATCGTAATGATTTTTTTTCCTCTGCATTCTTCCTCTCTCTCTCTTTTTATTTTTTTCTTCTTTTCTGGATAGGTGATTTGTGTGTGTGTGTGTGGCCTATGAGATATAATTTGTGAGGCAAGAAAAAATCTTGCTTAACCCCACATATCTAATTCACTGGCCACAATGTCTGGATATTTATAAGAAAGTGTTAGTGTTATATCTAAATTATTAGATCTTAGAGTCAAATGTATCGCTTCTGTATCTCCATATGTCACATTCATATTTGTCAATACCTTTGGCATCAGTATCTGTATTTATAAAGTTTTTGTTGTTTAGTTGCTGAGTCATGTTTAACTCTTTACGACCCCATGGACTGTAGCTCACTAGGCCCCTCTGTCCATGGGATTCTCCATGCAAGAATACTGAGTGGTTTGCCATTTCATTCTCCAGGGGATCTTCCTGACCCAGGAGTCAAACCCAGGCCTCCTGCCTTACAGGCAGATTCTTTACCACTGAGCCACCAGCGAAGCCCTATAGCAGTAACTATTTATTTGGTTGTTGTGATAATTAGAGTAGATGGTAAACAGAATGAATATTATTTTATCATTATTATTTAAGTTGGAATATCCCCACTTAAGCAATCTCATTTAATCTTTAAGATAAATTAAATCCAAGTAGGTAATTTCCAGTGTTTGTCAAGAAACTAGCTGTGTAACTGAGTAGGACACATGTTAGCTAGCTGTTGACCCAGCAGAATTGAGGTATAAGTTGAGAATTTTTTTTAAAATAAAGAAGGTAGATATTGAAAGCTGTTCACTTATTCATTCACTCATTCATTTGTTATTTGGCAATGTCCTCCACACACCTCTGAGAATCAGTTCAGTTCAATCACTAGTCCGACTATTTGTGACCCCATGAATCACAGCACACCAGGCCTCCCTGTCCGTCACTGATCACTGGAGTTCACTCAAACTCACGTCCATCAAGTCAGTGATGCTATCCAGCCATCTCATCCTCTGTAATCCTCTTCTCCTGCCCCCAATCCCTCCCAGCATCAGAGTCTTTTCCAATGAGTCAATTCTTCTCATGAGGTGGCCAAAGTATTGGAGTTTCAGCTTTAGCATCAGTCCTTCCAATTAAAACCCAGGACTGATCTCCTTTAGAATGGACTGGTTGGATCTCCTTGCAGTGCAAAGGACTCTCAAGAGTCTTCTCCAACACCACAGTTCAAAAGCATCAATTCTTTGGCTCTCAGCCTTCTTCACAGTCCAACTCTCACATCCATACATGACCACTGGAAAAACCATAGCCTTGACTAACAGATCTTTGATGGCAAAGTAATGTCTCTGCTTTTGAATATGCTATCTAGGTTGGTCATAACTTTCCTTCCACGGAGTAAGCATCTTTTAATTTCATGACTGCAGTCAACATCTGCAGTGATTTTGGAGCCCCAAAAAATAAAGTCTGACACTGTTTCCACTGTTTCCCCATCTATTTCCCATGAAGTGATGGGACCGGATGCCATGATCTTCCTTTTCTGAATGTTGAGATTTAAGCCAACTTTTTCACTCTCCTCTTTCACTTTCATCAAGAGGCTTTTTAGTTCCTCTTCACTTTCTGCCATAAGGGTGGTGTCATCTGCATATCTGAGGTTATTGATATTTCTCCCGGCAATCTTGATTCCAGCTTGTGTTTCTTCCAGCCCAGCGTTTCTCATGATGTGCTTTACATAGAAGTTAAATAAGCAGGGTGACAATATATAGCCTTGCCGTACTCCTTTTCCTATTTGGAACCAGTCTGTTGTTCCATGTCCAGATCTCTTTTTTTTAAATATAAATTTATTTATTTTAATTGGAGACTAATTACTTTACAATATTGTATTGGGTTTGCCATACATCAACATGAATCTGCCACAGGTATACATGTGTTCCCCATCCTGAACCCCCCTCCATCCTCCTTCCCCGTACCATCCCTCTGGGTTGTTCCAGTGCACCAGCCCCAAGCATCCAGTATCATGCATCGAACCTGGACTGGCGATTCATATCATTTATGATATTATACATGTTTCAATGCCATTCTCCCAAATCATCCCACCCTGCCCCTCTCCCACAGAGTCCAAAAGCCTGTTCTATACATCTGTGTCTCTTTTGCTGTCCCATATAGGGTTATCGTTACCATCTTTCTAAATTCCATATATATGTGTTAGTATACTGTATTGGTGTTCTTCTTTCTGGCTTACTTCAGTGTGTATAATCGGCTCCAATTTCATCCACCTCATTAGAACTAATTCAAATGTATTCTTTTTAATGGCTGAGTAATACTCAATTGTGTATATGTACCACGGGTTTCTTATCCATTCGTCTGCTGATGGACATCTAGGCTGCTTCCATGTCCTGGCTATTATAAACAGCGCTGTGATGAGCATTGGGGTACACGTGTCTCTTTCAATTCTGGTTTCCTCGGTGTGTATGCCCAGCAGTGGGATTGCTAGGTCATAAGGCAGTTATATTTCCAGTTTTTTTTAAAGGAATCTCCACACTGTTCTTCATAGTGGCTGTACTAGTTTGCATTCCCACCAACAGTGTAAGAGGGTTCCTTTTTCTCTACACCCTTTCCAGCATTATTGCTTGTAGACTTTTGGATCACAGCCATTCTGACTGGCATGAAATGGTACCTCATTGTGGTCTTGATTTGCATTTCTCTGATAATGAGTAATGTTAAGCATCTTTCCATGTGTTTGTTAGCCATCTGTATGTCTTATTTGGAGAAATGTCTATTTAGTTCTTTGGCCCATTTTTTGATTGGGTCTTTTATTTTTCTGGAATTAAGCTGCAGGCGTTGCTTGTATATTTTTGAGATTAGTTGTTTGTCAGTTGCTTCATTTGCTATTATTTTCTCCCATTCTGAAGGCTGTCTTTTCACCTTGCTTATAGTTTCCTTTGTTGTGCAAAAGCTTTTAATTTTAATTAGATCCCATTTGTTTATTTTTGCTTTTATTTCCAATATTCTGCCAGGTGGGTCATAGAGGATCCTGCTGTGATTTATGTCAGAGAGTGTTTTGCCTATGTTCTCCTCTAGGAGTTTTATAGTTTCTGGTCTCACGTTTAGATCTTTAATCCATTGTGAGTTTATTTTTGTGTATGGTGTTAGAAAGTGTTCTAGTTTGATTCTTTTACAAGTGTTTGACCAGTTTTCCCAGCACCACTTGTTAAAGAGATTGTCTTTAATCCATTGTATATTCTTGCCTCTTTTGTCAAAGATAAGGTGTCCACAGGTGCATGGATTTATCTCTGGGCTTTCTGTTTTGTTCCATTGATCTATATTTCTGTCTTTGTGCCAGTACCATCCTGTCTTGATGACTGTGGCTTTGTAATAAAGCCTGAAGTCAGGCAGGTTGATTCCTCCTGTTCCATTCTTCTTTCTCAAGATTGCTTTGGCTATTCGAGGTTTTTTGTATTTCCATACAAATTGTGAAATTATTTGTTCTAGCTCTGTGAAAAATACTGCTGGTAGCTTGATAGGGATTGCATTGAATCTGTAGATTGCTTTGGGTAGTGTACTCATTTTCACTATATTGATTCTTCCAATCCATGCACATGGTATATTTCTCCATCTATTAGTGTCCTCTTTGATTTCTTTCATCAGTGTTTTATAGTTTTCTATATATAAGTCTTTAGTTTCTTTAGGTAAAATATTCCTAAGTATTTCATTCTTTTCGTTGCAATGGTGAATGGAATTGTTTCTTTAATTTCTCTTTTTATTTTCTCATTATTAGTGTATAGGAATGCAAGGGATTTCTGTGTGTTGATTTTATATCCTGCAACTTTGCTATATTCATTGATTAGCTCTAGTAATTCTCTGGTGGAGTCTTTAGGGTTTTTTATGTAGAGGATCATGTCATCTGCAAACACTGAGATTTTTACTTCTTTTCCAATTTGGATTCCTCTAATTTCTTTTTCTGCTCTGATTGCTGTGGCCAAAACTTCCAAAACCATGTTCAATAGTTGCTTCCTGACCTGCATACAGGTTTCTCAAGAGGCAGGTCAGGTGGTGTGGTATTCCCATCTCTTTCAGAATTTTCCACAGTTGATTGTGATCCACACAGTCAAAGGCTTGGGCATAGTCAATAAAGCAGAAAGAGATGTTTTTCTGGAACTCTCTTTTTTTTTTTCTTCAATGATCCAGCAGATGTTGGCAATTTGATCTCTGGTTCCTCTGCCTTTTCTAAAACCAGCTTGAACATCTGGAAGTTCATGGTTCACGTATTGCTGAAGTCTGACTTGGAGAATTTTGAGCATTACTTTACTAGTGTGTGAAATGCGTGCAACTGTGCAGTCATTTGAGCATTCTTTGGCATTGCCTTTCTTTGGGATTGGAATGAAAACTGACCTTTTCCAGTCTTGTGGCCACTGCTGAGTTTTCCAAATTTGCTGGCATATAGAGTGCAGCACTTTCACAGCATCATCTTCCAGGATTTGAAATAGCTCAACTGGAATTTCATCACCTCCATGAGCTTTGTTCATAGTGATGCTTTCTAAGGCCCCTTGACTTCACATTCCAGGATGTGTGGCTCTAGATGAGTGATCACACCGTCATGAATATCTGGGTCATGAAGATCTTTTTTGTACAGTTCTTCTGTGTATCCTTACCACCTCTTCTTAATATCTTCTGCTTCTATTAGGTCCATACCATTCTTGTCCTTTATAGTGCCCATCTTTGCATGAAATGTTCCCTTGGCATCTCTAGTTTTCTTGAAGAGATCTCTAGTCTTTCCCATTCTGTTGTTTTCCTCGATTTCTTTGCATTTATTGCTGAGGAAGGCTATCTTATCGCTCCTTGCTATTTTTTGGAATTCTGCATTCAGATGCTTATATCTTTCCTTTTCTCCTTCGCTTTTTGCTTCTCTTCTTTTCACAGCTATTTGTAAGACCTCCTCAGACAGCCATTTTCCTTTTTTGCATTTCTTTTCCATGGGGATGGTCTTGATTCCTGTCTCCTGTACAATGTCCTGAACCTCCATGCATAGTTCATTAGGCACTCTGTCTATCAGATCTAGTTCCTTAAATCTATTTCTCACTTCCACTATATAATCATAAGTGATTTCATTCAGGTCATACCTGAATAGTCTAATGGTTTTCCCCACTTTCTTCAATTTAATTCTGAACTTGTCAATAAGGAGTTCATGACCTGAGCTACAGTCATCTCTCAGTCTTGTTTTTGCTGACTGTATAGAACTTTTCCATCTTTGGCTGCAAAGAATATAATCAATCTAATTTTGGTGTTGACCATCTGGTGATGTCCATGTGTAGAGTCTTCTCTTGTGTTGTTTTGAAGAAGGTGTTTGCTATAACCAGTGCATTCTCTTGGCAAAATTCTATTAGCCTTTGCCCTGCTTCATTCTGTACTCCAAGGCCAAATTTGCCTGTTACTCCAAGTGTTTCTTGACTTCCTACTTTTGCATTCCAGTCCCCAATAATGCAAATGACATCTTTTTGAAGTGTTAGTTCTAAAAGGTCTTGTAGGTCTTCATAGAACCGTTCAACTTCAGCTTCTTCAGCATTACTGGTTGGGGCATAGGCTTGGATTACCTTGATATTGAATGGTTTGCCTTGGAAACGAACAGAGATCATTCTGTCATTTTTGAGACTGCATCCAAGTACTGTATTTCAGACTCTTTTGTTGACTATGATGGCTACTGCATTTCTTCTAAGGGATTCCTGCCCACAGTAGTAGATATAATGGTCATCTGAGCTAAATTCACCCATTCCAGTCCATTTAAGTTTGCTGATTCCTAGAATGTTGACGTTCACTCTTGCCGTCTCCTGTTTGACCACTTCCAATTTGCCTTGATTTATGGACCTGACATTCCAGATTCCTATGCAATATTGCTCTTTACAGCATCGGAACTTGCTTCTATCACCAGTTGCATCCGCCACTGGGTATTGCCTTTGCTTTGGCTCCATCCCTTCATTCTTTCTAGATTTATTTCTCCACTGATCTCCAGTAGCATATTGGGCACCTACCGATCCGGGGAGTTCTCCTTTCAGTATCCTATCATTTTGCCTTTTCATACTGTTCATGAGGTTCTCAAGGCAAGAATACTGAAGTGGTTTGCCATTCTCTTCTCCAGTGGACCACATTCTGTCAGACCTCTCCAACATGACCTGTCTGTGTTGGGTGGCCCCACAGGGCATGGCTTATTTTCATTGAATTAAACAATGCTGTGGCCCATGTGATCAGACTGGCAAGTTTTCTGTGATTATGATTTCAGTGTGTCTGCCTTCTGACGCCCTCTCGCAACACCTACTGTCTTACTTGGGTTTTTCTTACCTTGGACGTGGGGTATCTCTCCACGGCTGCTCCAGCAAAGCACAGCCGTTGCTTCTTACCTTGGATGAGGGGTATCTCCTCATGGCCACCCCTCCTGATCTTGAACGTGGAGTAGCTCCTCTTGGCCCTCCTGCGCCTGAGCAGCCGCGAATCATTGGATGTGGGGTTGCTCCTCTCAGCCGCCTCCCCTAACTTCGTCACATGGTAGCTCCTCTTCTGAGAATACAGAAACTCTATTTGTCCTTAAAAATGTGGGAAACATGTCTTGTTTGCCTGACTGCAGAAAGGTTAAATAGATAATTTCTTGGTCAAATATTTGATTTTATTTCTTAAATACCTTTCCAATTTTCCATTCTCTAGAAAACAAACTTTACTAGAAGATTGTACTTGATATGCCATCTTTTTTGTTTTTGTTTTTAATTTACAAAATTATCACCTGAACCATTTTCTTTAAAGTTGTTTCAAGCAATGCTTAGTCACCTACATACAGTAAATGCAATGGATTCTCTTGACAGAGATCCATACATCTTCTTCTTCTGTGGCCCTATCCAGATAAAACTGCTAATAGTTTGTTCAACAGAAGACATTGTGGTCAGCTTGGGAGACTCTACCTCTGACTTTGTTTGCATTTTTATAAACATATAATATGCAAACAAATACTTTGTAATAAATTTTGTAAATACATTTGTTGAGTTTGGTGACTTGACTTTCTCCCTTAAATGTATACCTTGCGAAGCTTTCATGTAAATACAGTATATTTTTTAGTGTGACATTTATGTGTATGTGGGAAAGATTGAAGGCAGGAGGAGAAGGGGATGACAGAGGATGAGATGGTTGGATGGCATCACCAACTCCATGGACATGAGTTTGAGTAAACTCCAGGAGATGGTGAAGGACAGAGAAATCTGGCATGCTGCAGTCCATGGGGTCGCACAGAGTTGGACACAACTGAGCCACTGAACAACAGTGTACTTATATTTAATACTGTATTACATAGTTCATTACACACTGCCATAAAGGTGGACACTAAGTATTTTTTGGATGCTTGACCGTTCACGTCCTTAAACACACATCTTTGAGTACAAGCACAAGCCTTTCTGTAGTATATACTTCAGAAGTAAAATTAAACTTAATGATATTTATATGGTAATTTTTGACAGATGCCATATTGTCTCCAAAAAGTAGTTACCAGACCACAACCCCCCCAAATTTCATCATTATGCATTTCACTAACAATGGATACTCTTAATACATTTTGATATTTTCCAATCCAATAAAAATTATTTTAACTGTTGCTTTAATTTGTGTTTTTTCAATTATTCATGATGTTAAGTAATTTCTACACTTGCTGATTACTCATATTTTATATTTTGTGAAATATTGTACTGTTAAAACCTATACTATATTGTTTTCTGTCTTTTTATTTGATATTTAGCCTTTTTTATGTGTTCATATATATTTGAAAATCTTTTTCTGTGTATCTGTCATTTTTATGTTGTAACAGAAAGAGTTCTTCAACTTGAAAATTATGAAAATACTATCAAATAATTTTTATTTTTATCCACTTAAAATTTTTCAGGTTAGACTTTTAATCCATCTAGAAATTATATTTATGGTTGCTGATGAAGGAGAATAAATTATTAGCCAGTTGTCTGAGATGAAATTATTGAATATATCATTTTATCAATAAAATAAAAAGACAAATTCATCACATATTAAGAATCCTATGGACCCTATGTTGTGTTATATTGATTTATATACATATTTATGAAAAAAACAGTTTTAATTAGGAAAACTATTACCTCATAGTTAATACTTCATTTTGTTTTATAAGGCTGTCATATAGTTATTCATGCTTATTTTGTCTTTGCAGTGAATTTTAGTATAAGCTGAGTTATTCAGAAAGCATTTTTGGTTCTTTTTTTTTTTTTTTTAATGTAGCTTATTTGGAGAGAACCGACTTCTTCACAGTGTAAGTCCTCCCATCTAGAAACCTATGTGTCTCTCCATTTGTTTCCATTGTTTCTCATGCCTGTGCATAGCATTGAGTACATACTTCCCTTGGGTATTAACAGTTCTTGTGAGCTGTTTCTCAAGTTCTTCACAGTGGTTTGTGTGCTCTCATAGTTCTGTCCTTATTTCTTGGTTCTTTCAGTTCTCTGTATTTGCACCTCATTTTATGGTGTTTGTTTGTTCTCAAAAATTGGAAAGATTTTTGGTTGTTTGCTCGTCTTTTCATTTCCCTCTGTGTAAAAACTGTGATGCTCGACTAAATGAAGTGTCCATAATTTGGATACTTGGTATCAAATATTTCTTTTCCTATTGAAAGTATTTATTTGGACATAGATTTAAAATTTTCCTAAATTGCGTCTTCATGGGTAGCTTCATTTTACTTTCATCTGTTTTTTATTCATCTCAATTTTGAATCACATATGGTAGCAAAAGCACTTTTCATTTACTTTGGAGCTCCTAAAAATACTGTAGACAACTTATTATTTTCTCAGAAATAAGTATCAATGCATATTTTTAGAAAGAAGCTCCTTAATGCTATTTTTTGGTAGTTTTTGCACTTTGTGGATTCTTTTAGGCATCATCCTTTCCTTTGATTATTTTGAACTGCTGCAAATACATTTCAGCCTACACTTTCTCATAAATATTGTGGGTGGTTTTTATTTAGATTACTTCAGTTTTTACAGATGGTACAAGAATTTTATTCCTTAGAGCTGAATTGTGAGGATTACATTAAGTGAATTTTTATTGCCAGTTTAAACAATTATTAGTTTCAAGAAGGGGACTAACCTGGCTTCATGAGATATTTTGTGAAGCAGTTTTCTCTACATGGAAACTTCTTGAGCAGAGGTAAAGGCTTCCATTTTTGATTATTGTAATATCTCTTCTCTATTGAAAGAATAGGCTAAGATTATGAGATTCTATTTTGGCTTCTGTTACTGCAGGTTTAGGAAAATGACTGGTTCTCTTGAGAGGTACCCCTCTTGCAGCAAATGTACTTGTGTGTAAGGATGGATATGAGGCAACAGTTGGAAGATGCAAAGATGGGAACTTCTCTGCCAAGTTTTATCTTTGGTGGAGTTAGCACTCCCCTACAGAGCACATCTGTTGCTGGTTTACAAAGTTAACATGATCACAAATGTGCTTTGTTTATCCTGAAGTCTTGTCTCCATCTGTCTCATCTAAAAGTAAGTTGGAATGCTCACCTTTTCAGCAAAGTCATGTCCTTGATTGGATCAAACTCAGATGACAGGGCTACCCTGTTTAGTGCTAGCCCTGCTATTCATTGGCTTAACATTTTTTGTATTTATTATTACTTTTTTACCCTTGGTAAAGTAACTCAGGAGATTTTCTGATCTACTTAAAACTGTCTTCAAATGGATTCAGGCTTTATTTCCTAAGATTCACTTTGTTCTCGACTCCTGGCTCTCCAAATAGCAGTTGTTTAAGTTATTTTGCATTAGTTTACTTATTTATTTATTTCCACAACACACGCTAAGGTGTACCAGCATTGTTTCTTGACTAACTCTATCTGATCCCATCTGTAATATATTTAGAATATATATATGTGTGTGTGTGTGTATTCACATACAGAATGAGATTAATATAAGGAGATCATATTAAAAAGACAATAAGTCAAAAGTGAGAAATTGAGTATCTTTTATATACTGTGTACACAGTAAAATAAAAAGGGAAGGAATGAAGAGTTTGTAAGGACAGATACATGGGTATGTAGGTAGATAGTCTCTTGAGAGTACTTTGGACAGCAAGGAGATCAAACCAGTCAATCCTAAAGGAAATTAAACCTGAATATTCATTGGAAGGGCTGCTGCTAAAGCTTCAATATTTTGGCCACCTGATGTGAACAGTTGACTCATTGGAAAAGACACTGATGCTGGGAAAGACTGAAGGCGGAAGGAGAAGGGGACGACAGAGGATGAGATGGTTGGATGGCATCACTGACTTAATGGATATGAGTTTGATCAGACTCTGGGAGGTGGTGAAGGACAGGGAAGCTTGTCATGTGCAGTCCATGCGGTCACAGAGTCGAACACCACTGAGCAACTAAACAACAGCAGGCAGATAGATACATGAGAGTGGATGAATGCAAATGGGTATGAAGGATCTTTTAGAGTGATAGAAATGAGTTCATTTTGGTGATATTGATGCCATGTACAAGTCCCTGTGTCCTTGTCTTTTGAAGTAAAGTACTGCCTCAAGAGTCACTGATTGGGAAATGTGAAGATGTAGAAACAAAGAATAGCTGTTGGGCTGGGGAACTATAAATCCACCATGTAGCTGAATCACTCAACTCCCAATTCCCTGAAAGATATCAGTAAACGCCTGACACACATTCCTAAGTTGTCTTTACAGGAAATAAACACCCTCCAGATGAAAACTGCTGACTACAAGAATATAGACCCTAGCCTGATTGAAACCAAAAAGTGGATAATGTTTGAAAGTTCACCTTGATGCCAACTGATCCAAGAATTGTCCATGAGCGGATCATGCCCTGCCCCTTGGACACCTTAATACTCCTCAGTACCCTCTCCAGGGTGGGTGACACAGTCTTCAGGGCATTAGCTTGCCGTGTCTCCCTGTGGCTGGCAAAGCAATAAAAGCTACTCTTTTCTACTTCACCAAAACTCTGTCTTCCGTTCTGCACTGGTGAACAGAAGATGAGTTTCTGCAACAATATTTGCACAGTTTTGTAAGCAGACAAAAAAAAAAAACTTGTTGTTGTTTAGTTGCTGTCTTAATTTATGACTACATTACCAGTTAATTGTCTGTTTGCCTCTAATAAAACCCTACTTTTTAATATTCCTTATTGTGCAAGTATATTAAAGATAGAGCCTTATCTTCTAAAACAAATCATCTGAATGAAACTTTTTTTTTTCTCCTGTCATTTTAGTATACTAGAAGCACAATGAAATTTTCTGTTGTGTTCTCTTGCAATGCAATTTTAGGACAACCTTTGATCACTGGACAATCCATCAAAAATAGGATGAACTGTAATTGCTCTCAACTCCAACTCATTAAGTCTTCAGTTCTGACTAATTGGATTTTTAAAAAATATTTTGCTGATGAACATTACTTTATATTGACCATGGTGGAATATTTATGTAATTACTGTTCAATCTAACATGTCACTCATAATTATCTGTAGCATAATCTATTCTTCTCTTGAATAATGTAACACTTGGAAACTAAACTACATGATTCAACTATTAACAAATACTATGATTCAGCATGTTATTTACCCTTGAGTCTTTGGCCAGTGACAGACAGATGTCCTATACAATTCAGCATGCTCTCACAGTGAACTCTATTATAAAACCAAGAGTTTCTGTTCAGAATAAGGCTAGCTATGGACTTCCCTGGCAGTGCAGCAGTTGGGACTTCACCTTCAGATTTGGGCTGGGTGGGAATGTGGGTTTGATTCCTGGTAAGGGAGCTAGGATCCCACATGACACATGGAATGGCAAGAAATCAAAACATAAACCAGAAGCACTATTGTAAAAATTCAAAAAGGGTTTTAAAAAATGATCCACATTAAAACAAATATTTAATAAAACAAAAAAGAATACTGTTGGTTAAAAAAATTTAGCTTGAATAAATTCCCAAATCACATTAGGTAAATTTACTGATCATTTATGGAAGCATGAATAGCAAGCATAAGCATTCTGGTCCAATATACTCAATATGTTAAATTTCCATTATAAAAATTTCCATATGTTAAATTTCCATGGGCATCATACAGATAAAGGGCAGAAATCCTGGACATCTGGATTTATCACACATATGCTCATTAAATTTTATTATCAAAAGTTTATTGACATCTGGGATAATTTTGCCTAAATAAGGGTGAAATGACAAATAGTGTCTACATCACATTTGGAAAGTCTCTCCTATCATGAATGATTATTAATAGAGTTTTTTAAATGGTTTAAGTGAAAGTGTTAGTTGTTCAGCTGTGTCCAACTCTTTGCCATCCCATGGACTATAGCCTGCCAGGATCCTCTATCCCTGGGATTCTACAAGCAAGAACACTAGAGTGGGTTGCCATTCGCTTCTCCAGGGGTATCTTCCCAACCCAAGGATTGAACCTGGATCTCCTGCATTGCAGACAGATTTACTATCTGAGTCACCAGGGAAGTCCCTTTTAAAAGTTACTTATACTAAAAGAGGAAGATCTGAAGTTAATGCAGTTGGACACAGAAATCAAAAAACAATTTAAGTCTCAACAATTAAGTACATGCAAATACTTTATGATTTAGTTAGGTAGATTGCTTTTACATTTTAACTTTTTGTATATTAAAAAAATGGAATTTATTAGAAAGGTGCTAAGATGGTTGATGGAATCCAAGTAAGAGCTGACAAACCTAAATAGGGTAAAGGTGAAACCCAAGGTCACACCTCTGGTTTTACAGATGGGAATCAATGTACCTCCCCTACTGGACAGATATCTGATGTTGACAGAATATTAACACCTTATGACTTGCAACTCATGACTTCCTGTGGGTCAGCCAGGGACAATAATCTTGAGCTGAAGACCACCCTATAGAAGAAAAGCAGTCACAAGATTCAAAGAACTTATCATAGATACAGACAATAGATGGATCAATTGAATGATTGATTTTTATTAATGTAAATTCTAATATATAGAAAGAAGTGCCTAAATACAAGTAATGTGTGTGCATAATTTTATACATTTTATTACAAATTAAATATTATTAAAGTAATACCAGTAATCTACCATGCAGGTAAAAGATTTGATTATGGCTAGATTCTTTTTTTTTTTAATTGCGATGTTAAGCAGAATCAAAAATAAAGGCCATAGCTTCAATAGACCTTTATACTAAATACTGAAGGCTATACTGAAGGCTGGTAGCTCAGATGGTAAAGTGTCTGCCTGCAACGTGGAAGACCCAGGTTTGATCCCTGGGTCAGGAAGATCCCCTGGAGAAGGAAATGGCAACTCACTCCAGTACTCTTGCCTGGAAAATTCTATGGACGGAGGAGCCTGGGAGGCTACCATCCATGGGGTCACAAAGAGTTGGACATGACCGAGTGACTTCACTTTACAGGAAAAATTGCCACTTTTTCACTTATACTGAATTCTATGTAACTGAAACAAACTATCTTGGTTTCCCTTAAATGCTGACTCTGACCTTAACCAAAACTTAAGCTTTCTTCATGTCCACGTGACCTCCCAGCTTTCTCGCCAGTCAGCTACAGACAAGTAAACACAACGTTAAGTTTCCAGGAACCAAACACAAGACAATGTACTCCCTCATTCGTGTTTATAAACCGAGAGGTAACTGCTGAGAACCAAGCCTCTTAACCCCTTTTGGTTTTGAAATCTCTGTTTAGGAACAATTTGTTTCTTACTCAAAAGAATATTTATATCCAGCAAAGATCTCTGAATTTTCTTTCAGTGGAGGCAGCCCTATCCTAAATTGCTCACATAAGGTTTACATGAATTTCCTTTTTTAATTTGTTTCACCAGCTACACATATAACACTAAACCGTATGCATGTCTGCAGTTTTCATGTTTATTTTTTTCATTGTGATGTTTTCTAGGTCCTCTAGTATTGGTATATATGACTAAGTTGTTGTGGTTTAGTTGCTCAGTCATGTCTGACTCTTTTTCAACCCCATGGACTGTAGCCCACCAGGCTCCTCTGTCCATGGGATTTCCCAGACAAGAATACTGAAGTGGGTTGCCATTTCCTTCTCCAGATGTGATTTTCCTAATTGTTTAAAAATGCTCTCTTAAGATGAGTTGCCCTCCGTTAATGTTTGCTAAACTCTTAACCACCAATTGGAGAAGGAAATGGCAACCCACTCCAGTACTCTTGCCTGGAAAATGCCATGGACAGAGGAGCCTGGTAGGCTACAGTCCATGGGGTCTCGAAGAGTCGGATATGACTGAGAGACTTCACTTTCATGTCACTTAACCACCAATGGTTAGGGCTGCTGTAATCTCTCTCTGTGTGTCACCTTGTCCCACCCCTGGTGTATATTCTAACCCTTGGTTCACTGCCTGTGCTGCTGACATTAGTGATAAAAGCAAGGAGCTGCATGTAATTCAAATGTAGTGTAATAGTTCCTAATCTACTGATTAACTCCCCAGTGTGAGAAAGTGAAAGTGAAGTCGCTCAGTCATGTCCGACTCTTTGTGACCCCATGGACTGTAGCCTACCAGGCTCCTCCCTCCATGGGATTCTCCAGGCAAGAGTACTGGAGTGGGTTGCTATTTCCTTCTCCAGGGGATCTTCCCGACCCAGGGATTGAACCCAGGTCTCCCGCATTCCAGGCAGACGCTTTAACCTCTGGGCCACCAGGGAAGCCCAGTATGAGAGGAGATATTCATTTTCTCAGAGAAAATCCCCTCGTTTCAGAGGACTGCCTTGGGAGGGGAGGCGGGTATTTCCCCTGCTGTATTTGGTATTTCTCTTGGTAACAGGTCACAGATCACAGCTGCTGTGTTGCTCTATATCATCATCATTTCCCAACCGCCTCTGGGAGGAAGCCCTGTTGATATTAACACTTAATTTCCTTCTTCTGTTGAATATCCCAGGTCCTTCCCTGGTGACTGAGATGGTAAAGAATCTGCCTGCAATGCAGAAGATCCAAGTTCAATGCTTGGGTCGGGAAGGTCCCCTGGAGAAGGAAATGGCAACCTACTCCAGTATTCTTGCCTGGAAAATCCCATGGACACAGGAGCCTGGCGGGCTTGGTGGGTTACAGTCAATGGGGTTGCACTGAGTTGGACACAACTGAGCAACTAACACTTTCATTTTACGTTTAATTAGCTTTTGTTGCAAGCGGACAACCTGTTTCTGAAGAGCTGCAAAAACATTCTGCAAACCAAACCAAACAACAAGAAAAATCAAACAAAAATGAATGGACTCACCTCGCTTAAGCCATTTGTTCAAATTGTTTCTGAAAAGGGCTGTGTACTATATAGGCCAAATTACCTGGTTCTATAAAATTCTGATAATTACCTTAATGTTGAAATAAATGATAAATCATTCAAATAAAAATATGTAGTTATGACAGGCACACAGGAACATAATCCATAATTCTGACTCCACTATCCTGGAATCTCACCACTCTGACCCTTGCCCCCTTTTGTTGTTTTGTTTAGTCACTAAGTCATGTCCAACCCTTTGTGACCCCATGAACTGCAGAACATCAGGCTTCCCTGCCCTTCACTATCTCCCGGAGTTTGCTCAAACTCATGTCCACTGAGTCGGTGATGCCACCCAACCATCTCATCCTCTGTTGTCCCCCTCTTCTCCCGCCTTCAATCTTTCCCAGCATCAGGGTCTCTTACAAAGAGTCAGCTCTTTGCATCAGGTGGCCAAATTACTGAAGTTTCAGTTTCAGAATCAGTCTTTCCAATGAATATTCAGGACTGATTTCCTTTAGGATTGACTGATTTGATCTCCTTGCTGTCAAAGGGACTCTCAAGTGTCTTCTCCAGCACCACGATTTGAAAAGCATCAGTTCTTTGGCACTTAGCCTTTTTTCACTCCTTTCTATTTCTCTTTATTTATTTCTGCACTTCTGAGTTTCCATCTAGAATGATTTCCCTTCTTGACCAATAATATCCCCACTCTCCTTTCTCTATTGCAGTTCTGGTGGCACACTCTGCAGGTGTTTTCTTCTGAAAATGTGTTTATTTCACACACAGGTATGTGGTTTTATTTGTTCATTTATTAGTTTGTTTTTGTCTAACGAAGATCCCAGGTAGGCTGGAGTATCAGAAAAGGAATCATCGTGAGTTATGCTCAGTCATGTCTGACTCTTTGTGACCCCATGGACTGTAGCCCATCAGGCTCCTCTGTCCATGGGATTTCCCAGGGCAGAACACTGGAATGGGGTGTCATTTCCCCCTCCAGGGGATCTTCCCCACCCGGGGACTGAACTTGAGTCTCCTATGTCTCCTGAATTGGCATGTGGATTCTTTACCACTAGCGTCACCTGGGAAGCCCCAGAAAAGGAATGAACTTCTGCAAGGTGACCAGGCAAACTAGTTAAGGCCCAGCATGAGGACATCAATATTCATCCAGCTCAGTCTTAGACTCAAGCCTCATGAGGATGTTGGGAATGTTATATCCACCATGAGTGCTAGCATGTTTCCTGATGCTGTTATGTCACATAGGGGCATCACAATATGTGCAAACGGAAGCCATCAACACTAGCCAGGGAGGGACTTGTGGTTAGTTCCACAAAAAAAGAGCTCCCAGCATAGGGTTGCAATCAAGCCTCTGCTATGCCACACTCCTGTTGAGTCCTGACAACACTTTCTCTACCCCACAATCCAAAACCCCAAGTCCAGGGGTTGGGTGATCTAAGAATGACACATGCTGTGTCTTTACCCAGTGTGATAAGGCAATGAGAACCTACCACCCATCGTTTCTCTGAATTGTTTGCTGAAGTGTGTGCTGTAGCTTGTGGCACGCATGTGCTACTGGGGCAGTTGCCCTTAACTTTAGGACCTTCATTTCTGTTGTTGAAGGTTTTTTCTTTCTGGCTACAGAATTCTGAGCCTAGAGTCATTTTTTTCTCAGCAATTTAAAGGTATCATTCCATTATTTCTTGACATCCATTGTTTCTTTTGGGATAGGTGCTTAAGCATATTTTTTCCTTTAATAAAATTAATTGCTTTTTACTCTCTGGCTGTACTTATGATTTTCTTTTAGTTACTTTGTTCCTTTTAAGCAATTTTCCTGAGATATACTTCATTGAGGTTTTGTTTGTCCTTTTTTCTCTCCTGAGTCTGTGCATTTTATTTTAAATCTCTGTTCTATTTTTTCATAACTTTGGAAAATTGTAACTGTTTGCTCCTCAGTCATTACACTGACTCACTTCTGTCCTGGCTGGTCCCTTTTAGGTAATCTCGTAACCATAAGAGGTTTGGGCTCCTAATAAAAGCTCCTAACATTGGAGAATATTGAGACGCTCAAGATGGTCCTACATCCAGTTTCTCCTTAAGGTCCTGGGTGTAAAATATTTCCTTCACTTCTCATCTTTCCCACGTCCTTTAATTCTATTCAGAAAGTGGATCCAAAGGCTTCCTTTTCAGACCATGTACCATTTTAATAGCCTCATGATTTTTTTTTTTTTTTGAGCATTCCAGTTGCTCTCATCAGTGATATGGCTCAAATTAACTATTTGTCTCCGTGTGGTGTCATACACTCTCTTGGCTTTATGAGTGCATTACTTACATTGCCCATTCTAAGCTAATCTTATATCCATTTAAATTTAACAAACAAGGTATTTGTTACCATGAATGTAGTCTTTCTTCTTCTTCACAAAAGCATGATATACTAGTCTATATGTTGTACTGCGTGATGGCAATATTTTATTCATAGTAGGCTGTGGAAGTTATTGATCTGTGTTTGATATCTCAATGTTATACATAAGGTTAGTACATTTTCCCTTTATTTTTTTTATCTTGAATTTTATAAATTGTTCTATTTGTCTTATATTTTGAAATTTTTCAATAGGAGGCTCAAGAGTATGACATTTATCATTAATCTTCTCCAAATCTGCAGTTTCAAGTATTTCCTCAGCAAGGGAAATAGACCTCTATGATTTATTTAATTTATTTAATTATTAACAGCCTTCCATCTGTTCTGTTTTCTCCTTCTGGAATTCCCATTATTTGTATGTTAAGTCTTCTGGATAAATCCTTTAAATTTGTAAATCCCTTATCTTTTCCCTGATGGCTTTCTTCTGATTTATTTCTTCTATTTTTTTCTTCCAACCCACTGATTCCAGTCTCATCTTTGAACTTCTGCTTCATTTATTGACTAAATTATTTATATAGGAAGTCATGTTTCATTTAGGCTCAGGAAATTATTTGGAGCTTATCTTGAATCTCTTTGTTCTGTTAAATTTCTGTTTGTTAATTTCTCTTGTGATTATTTTGACTGATCAGTGAGTTTTCCCTTCTTTGGATGGATGTCAAATGTTTAGATGTATTTTTATTTACCTATTTTTCTTTCATTGGAACATAGGTCCATTTTTTGAAGACACACCCATAACCATACAGACACCCGTTGGGTCACACCATTTCCAGAATATTCCATCTTCCTTTTTTCAGGTCTTTATGACAATAACTGAAAATCTTGGAGATAGTGGAGGACAGGGAAGGTTGCCATGCTGCAGTCCATGGGGTCTCAGAGAATGGAACATGACTTAGTTACTCAACAACAACATGGTAATAACTTCAAAATTATCTTTCATCTCTTGCTTCCAATAATTATAATTATATAATATTCAAAATTTACAGTAGTGGTCACTTTAATACAATTATCCACTGATATCTGAGTTGAAGCTTTGTATACCTAATGACAAGAAGTAACTGCACATTGACATTATTGGTGAATATGAGAAAGTAGGTGGCACACTGCTAATACTTCAGAAAAACTGCAGGTTGGAAAGCCACTGATGCCAATTAATACTGCCAACATTAAATAATTTCTGTCACTCCGCCCCTCTGCTCTCAGACCTTAATTTAAATTTGACTCAGAATTTACATGGCAAACGATCCAATGCATAGTTTCTTCAGGATTCTGTTGTGGATCCAGTGAATGTTTCAATACTTCGTTGACTGTAGGTATTTTTATTTTGACCTACAAGAGTAGTTGGGATAGATATAGTTCAGTATAGTTCAGTTCAGTTCAGTTCAGTTCAGTTCAGTTCAGTCGCTCAGTTGTGTCCGACTCTTTGCAACCCCATGAACTGCAGTATGCCAGGCTTCCCTATCCATCACCAACTCCCAGAGTTTACTCAAACTCATGTCCATCAAGTCGGTGATGGCATCCAGCCATCTCATCCTCTGTCGTCCCCTTCTCCTCCTGCCCTCAATTCCTCCCAGCATCAGAGTCTTTTCCAATGAGTCAACTCTTTGCATGAGGTGGCCAAAGTATTGGAGTTTCAGCTTTAGCATCAGTCCTTCCAATGAACACCCAGGACTGATCTCCTTTAGAATGGACTGGTTGGATCTCCTTGCAGTCCAAGGGACTCTCAAGAGTCTTCTCCAACACCACAGTTCAAAAGCATCAATTCTTCGGTGCTCAGCTTTCTTTACAGTCCAACTCTCACATCCATACATGACCACTGGAAAAACCATAGCCTTGACTAGACAGACCTTTGTTGTCAAAGTAATGTCTCTGCTTTTGAATATGCTATCTAAGTTGGTCATAACTTTTCTTCCAAGGAGTAAGTGTCTTTTAATTTCATGGCTGCAATCACTATCTGCATTATTTAACTTGTATGCAGAGTACATCATGAGAAAGGCTGGGCTAGAAGAAGTACAAGCTGGAATCAAGATTGCTGGGAGAAATATCAATAACCTCAGATATGCAGATGACACCTCCCTTATGGCAGAAAGTGAAGAGGAACTAAAAAGCCTCTTGATGAAAGTGAAAGAGGAGAGTAAAAAAGTTGGCTTAAAGCTCAACCTTCAGAAAACTAAGATCATGGCATCTGGTCCTATCACTTCATAGGAAATAGATGGGGAAACAGTGTAAACAGTGTCAGACTTTATTTTTTGGGGCTTCAAAATCACTGCAGATGGTGATTGCAGCCATGAAATTTTGGATACTGCTAAAATAGAAAAGAAATCATGACACATACAGAGCATGCCCAATGTGCCAGGAGTTGCTTTGAGTCTACACATATTGGGTTTAAGTTGTTTTAGTTGTGTCCAACCCTATGGACTGCAGCCTGTTAGGTTCCTCTGTCCATGGGATTCTCCAGGTAAGAATACTGGAGTGGGTTGCCATACCATTCTCCAGAGGATCTTCCCAACCCAGAGATCAAGCCTGAGTCTCCTGCATTGCAAGTAGATTCTTTATTGACTAATTCAGGCTTAAATTTCCATATCTTTCTCCTTTTATCTGCAGAATCATCAAATAATTCAATGGTACTATTACTCTGAAAGCATATATGTAATTCAAAATAATCTAATTCAGTTTAAGATATTAAGTATTTAGTATATAAGAAGAACTAATTGTCTTGAATAAATAAACCACTCATATATCATGTGCATTGTCTGGTTTCAGAGATAAAAGTTAATGTGTAGAGAAACAAACGAGAGAAAAATATGAGAACCTGGGAAATTAGAGCAAAAAAGAGACTGCTTGGAGCTCAGTGGGAATGACTTTAGGGAAAACAAACACAACTCATACAAAAGGAGAAAATGTGAAAAGATCGCCTGGGAGAGCAGAGCATCATGATAAATGTCAAAAGAAACACACGATGTGACATGTGGCAGTCCATACCGATGCGAGGCAGAGACATATTTTTAGCTAACAATAAATCACATGAGAAAAAGGATAACAAGCATTTTAACAAATGAAATATTTCTAAAAAACATGACACATATTTGTATTTTTTTGTTCTTACTTTTATACTGCAATTGATTTCTGCCAGATCACTATGTATTTCATTAAATAATTACACTAAACCCTCTGTATTAGATTTTTTTTTTTAAAGCAGAGACTTTTGCCAACAAAGGTCCATCTAGTCAAAGCTATGAGTTTTCCAGTATGGATGTGAGAGTTGGACTATAAAGAAAGCTGAGCACTGAAGATTTGATTCTTTTGAACAGTGGTGTTGGATAAGACTCTTGAGAGTCCCTTGGACTGCAAGAAGATCCAACCAGTCCATCCTAAAGGAGATCAGTCCTGGGTGTTCTTTGGAAGGACTGATGCTGAAGCTGAAGCTCCAATACTTTGACCACCTGAGGCGAAGAACAGATTCATTTGAAAAGACCCTGATGCTGGGAAAGATTGAGGGCAGGAGGAGAAGGGGACAACAGAGTATGAGATGGTTGGACGGCATCACCAACTCGATGGGCATGAGTTTGAGTAAGCTTCAGGAGCTGGTGATGGACAGGGAAGCCTGGCATGCTGCAGTCTATGGAGTGGTAAAGAGTTGGACACGACTGAGTGACTGAACTGATGGATTGATCAGATTTATAGTTATTATAACCCTAAAACAGTAAAATTAACATTTTCATTACATGGATCCAGTGTTATCTAGTTCACTAAGCTTTAAAATGGAAGGCTTCCCTGGTGGCTCAGTGGTAAAGAATCTGCCAACCAACACAAGAGACACAGTTTGATCCCTAATCCAGGAAAATTCTACCTGTCTAGGAGCAAGACCGTGCACCACATCTATTGAGCTTGTGCTCTAGAGCCCAGGAGCTGCAGCTACTGAACCCACATGCTCTGGAACCCATACTCTGCAACGAGAGAAGCCACCACAGCAAAAACTCAGCACAAACAAAGATAAATAATTAACAATTATTTAAAAAATTAAAACTGAGAAAGCATTTCAATCTTTTTTTTTCTCATTTCATTTTCATTAGAGATAATCGAAAGCCCACAAATGAGCATAAATTTTGTCCTCTAAGTAAGTGACCGTTCCTCTCTATGTGGTAATTGGTAACTGAAATCTCTAGGAGTTTTCTGGTTGTGGGATTACAGCTCATGAGATACTGAAAAGCCTCTGAAATTTTCATCCTTTGCTTTTACTAAAGTGTGAGGGGTACATCATCACAAACATACCTTTTTATTTGCAATGAGCTCATAAAAATAAAAGAAATTCCAAGGATCTAGAAATAAAGAGGAACAAAACCTAAGGCATTAAAACCTCTGCTATATATAAACATGATTCATAATCTTGGTCAAGTAGAAGCTGTGGATTTAACGTACATATGAGATATTTGGTTTGAAGGCAGCACTAAGCTGCTTTGAAAATGTTATCCATTCATTACAGTTAGATGCTTAAAGACCTGTGTTGTTAGTAAAAGAGAAAACTAAAAAAAAAAAAAAAAAAAAAGATAAACAGCATGTGGTTGTTATGGATTTGTGCCCTCAGAATTCACATGTTCAGATCTTAATCTCCAATATCTAACTTGCTTTGGAGACATGGTTTTTACAGAGGCAGCAAAATTCAAATTAGATCCCTAGCCCTACTCTAATGGGTAGCCCCTGATATGACCAGTGTCTTGTAAAAAGAGGAAATTTGGATCTAGGTATGTCATGGGGATATGAAGATGGATCTACTGGAACAGATCCTTTCTTCACAGCCTTTGGAAGGAATCAGCTCTACCAACCTTGACTTTAGACTTTCGCCATTCAGAACTACTTCTCTTATTTTAAGCCACTTAGCCCAGGGTACTTTGTATGGTGGCGGTGGTTGTTCAGTCGTGTCTGACTCTTTGCAACCCCGTGGACTATAGCTTGCCAGGCTCCTCTGTCCATGGGATTCTCCAGGCAAGAATACTGGAGTGGGTTGTCATTTCCTTCTCCAGGGGATTTTTCCCAAACCAGGGAATGAACCCGGGTATCCTGCATTGCAGGCAGATTCTTTACCCCTGAGCCACCAGGGAAATTCACTTTGTATGGTAGCCTTGGCAAGCTAAAGTATCCTCTAAGAAAAATAAACTTGTCCCTTGAAGAGTTCTAATCATAACCTTACATTATATGTAAATCTGGCATTCAAGTTTGTGGTCTTGGAAATATTTGAAACATTATCTGAAATATTGACATAAAATCTGGCTACAGTACTGTGATGTTCCATAAAATGAAGTAGGGGATTATAAATGTCTCACTAGACTTTTGGTGTTCCACAGTGGCAGTCTTAACAAAAAAAGAGTTCACAGTCTAAAATTACAAACCCCAGAAGGAAACAATCCACTGTAAACAAGGGACAGAAGAAAATACAAACAGTAGAATTAAATCCCCAGAGAATTATTGCTTTTATATAAAAATAAGTTTAAAGTTATTAAAAGAATAACAGTAGGGAGTAAAAATATGATAAATATACACTACAAGAAGTCGTGTTTGAAAATAAAACACAATCTGGACATAAAAAGAACCAAAGGAAAAATTAAATTATTTATGAAACTGCAGGTACATGAATTTGAGGAAAGAGTTAAAGCACATTTTGGGGGGATTCATCTTGATGCAATGAAATAAGGTTAAAAGATGACATTATAAAAGACAAATTGAAAAAAAAATATTTAGACAGGTGAGAAATTCCAATATATCTCCACTGAAACTCCTAAGAGGAAAAAGGAGAATGAGAAAGGTAATATTTTTAAAGGTAGTATTGAGAATATTCCAAAATTTATATAAATTTTCAGGTTTAGGAAATACACAACCTTGAATATGAAAATAATTTAATCCATCGAATAGGGAAATTTCAGAACATCAAAGAGTATGTCATAAAAATGACTGTAAAAAACAATTTTATCAGAATAAATTAAAGTTAGACATTTTCACAGGGATAAAAATAGATACAAGGCAGCAGAAAAATACCTTTAAAGTGATGTGAGAAAACAATGGTGAACTTTGAATTCTCTACTGATATACGTTCCTGAAATATCTGACAGTGTTAAAAAAAAAAAGGACATTTTCAGATAGAAACCACTGCTAACATAAGACGCTACTGAGAGAGGAACTACTGAGTTATATATTCAGAATGAAAGAAATCAAAAGCAACACAGATTGTGAAATGAAAGGGAAATGGTAGCAAATAAATTGCTAAACATTAAATAAATTTAAAATTCATTGATTGCTTAATGCCAGGAAATTAACTATTAATATAATGTCTAATTTAGAGAGATATTAAATAAAGTGGAACTGAGATACTAGGCAAAAATAGCCTGAGAGTGTAATGAAAGATGGAAGAGAATCAATTTGATTTAAAAATCTTTCAGATATTTTGGCTATCTGCTTTCATTTAGGAAGATATTGATTAATATTCAGATAAAACCAACTATAAGTATTAATTTTTACCATCCTATTAACATTTAATAAGAAAGTTGTTGATGGACAGAGGACATTTATTAAGGTGATATATATCCTTTCAATAAATGTATATCTGTGTTTTTCCACAAATTGATCTCTCCTCTGTAACCAGCCCCCAGGTCAAGAAATAGAATATTGCTGGCACCACAAAGATTTACTTATATTCATCCTTTCTCCAAGGAAAACCACTTCTTAGATTTCTGAGAGTTTAAGTTGTTTTTGCTGTTGTTGGTGTGTAGTTGCTAAGTCATGTCTGACTCTTTTACAAAACCATGGACTATAGCTCGTCAAGCTCCTCTGTCCATGGAATTCTCCAGACAAGAATCCTGGGGTGGGTTGCTGTTTCCTTCTCCAGGGGATCTTTCTGACCCAGGGATTGAACTCTCAACTCCTGCACTGGCAGGCAGATTCTTTACCATGGAGCCATCAGGGAAGCATTAAGTTAGATTTTCCTATTTTTGTTTCAATAGCATACACTGCATATGTTTTTTGGTCTATCTTGTTCAAAATTATATTTTGATATATTCCTTCATGTTGTTGTATAGCATTTTAGATTATTTACATCATTTCTGTTCAATGATATTTTGTGTCACTGCATGATAGTTTATCCATTCTTCTGTTGATAGACATTTGTTTAGTGTCTAGTTTGAGGACATTGCAAATCATACTGCTGTGAACAATTTTGTATATTTTTTGTAAGCATATGCACATATTTCTTCCAGATTCCTATCCAGAAATGACATTGCTTGGTAACAGGCTAAGTGTATCAACTTGAGTTGCTGCTGACAAGCAGTTTTTAAAAATATCAATTTATACTCCCACCAGCGATCTGTGAGTGTGGTTGCTCAACAACATTCACTCAGATACTTGGTATTTTCTGATGCTTTCCTTTCAGTAAATCTGATAACTGTATATCTCCTTGTGGTTTTGATTTTCATTTCCCTGATGGCCAGTGAAGCTAAGGACTTTTAAATATAGTTATTAGACATTTGGGTGTTTGTTTTTTTTTTTCCTTTGTGTGTGTGTGTGTGTGTGTGAAATGCTTGTTCAAATCTATGACCACATGCCAAGACTGTTTTTAATTTTTTTTAAAAGAAAGTCTCTGTATGTCATGGAGCCTGGGATAAGTTGGTGGATACGTGCATCACAAATATTTTCTTTAGTGTTGATGATGCTGTCTCTTTTAATGCCTAGTAGAAAGAAAGTGCCGAAGAATTGATGATTTCAAACTGTGATGCTGGAGAAGACTCTCAAGGGTCACTCGGACTGCAAGGAGATCAAACCAATCAATTATAAAGGAAATCTACCCTGAATATTCATTGGAGGACTGATTATAAAACTGAATAGTTTGTTCACTTGATGCAAAGAGCTGACTCATTGGAAAAGACCCTAATGCTTGGAAAGATTGAAGGCAGGAGGAGAAGGGGCGACAGGATGAGATGGCTGGATGGCCATCACAGACTCAATGGACATGAGTCTGAGTAAACTCTGGGAGATGGTGAAGGACAGGGAAGCCTGGTGTGCTGAAGTCCATGGGGTCACAAACAGTTGGACAAGACTGAGTGACAGAACAACAACAAAAATGACACCAAAGCTTGCAGTTTTTTAAAAAAAACACCCATTTAGCCAGGTGGTCCATCTGGTCTGAGACAGGCTCCCGTGGTCTTGGTTGAGCCCATGTGTGTGTCAGTGGTAAGAACTGGGCTTACTGACTGCTGGGTCTGTGTCCTCTGTTTTTCTTCACATGGCCTGTCAATTTCCAGTCGACTAGCCTCCACCCCTGCCCATGGCAGCCACAGGGTCCAAGTGTAGTGAGAAAGGGTGAGTCCTGGTGTTCAGGAGCAGCTCTTTGGGTCTCTCTTGCTCCAAGTTTTTTAACTTCCTGTTTGGTCAAATGAAGTCATGTAACCAAGTCCAATTCAAGGCGAGGGAAAATAATCGATGAAAGATTCTGTAGTCACATTGAAGGGATAAGGTTGCAGAGAGAGAAATAATAGATCCCACTTTCACAAGCTACCACTGCTTCTGGGTGCAGATAATTACATTCTGTGCTGTGCTTATGAACTCGGTCGTGTCTGACTCTTTGCAACCCCATGGACTGTAGCCCACCAGGCTCCTCTGCCCATGGGATTCTCCTGGCAAGAATACTGGAGTGGGTTGCTATGCCCTCCTCCAGGGGATCTTCCCAACTCAGGGACTGAACTCAGGTGTCCTAAATTGCAGGCGGATTCTTTACCATCTGAGCCAATAGGCTCATGCAAAATATACTCACCTTTATCTATGATCCCCAAATTCTCATCAAATTATATATGGCTCAATGTTCAGAATTTCACAATCTGGATTAAATTTGACTGTCTCCTCAGATATGGCTGCTACTGATCTAAGGAATATAAACTATCAAACAAGTTACCTGACCCTATCACACCCACCATGCAATGGTACTAAAGCAACAAAGATAACTGTAATAAATACTTCCATTCCTAAATGGGAGAAATAGGAAGCACTTAACAGTGTACAGTTCCATGGGAGTGCTGAAATTCCACAAGGTAAAAGTTGGCAAGACCCGTATCTCTGAGGATAGGAAACATTTCTTGGTTAAAACCTGGTTCTAAGTTTAGGAAGTAGGAACAGGATGTAATAAAAATAAGAGCCTAAGCAAGAAATAATAATAATAATAATTTCAACAGAGAAAATAAGCAAGCATATGTTTGCAAATGACTTTTTCTGCTTGTTTTCAGTATCCAGAGATTTGGAGGCTTGGAGGTCTTTTCCAAATTTGATAAATCTTCCTTCTTGGTCCAAATTGGTGGCCCATTTCCTATACACGTCTTTTAAAATGGTGTATCAATACTTCGGGGAAGAAAAAAGTGAAAAGCGGAAGTGTTAGTCGCTGAGTCATGTGCTTCCCTTTGTGACCTGCATGGACTGTAGCTCACAAGGCTCTTCTGTCCATACAATTCTCTAGGCAAGAATACTGGAGTGGGTAGCCATTCCCTTCTCCAAGGCATTTCCCAAACCAGCAGACAAACCTGGGTCTCCCACATTGCTGGCCAATTCTTTACCATCTAAACCACCAGGGAAGCCCTGCGGAAGACAGTTTAGATATAAAGTAGATATCATTTTTGTTTTTTCTCTAAGTACAACTAAAAACCCTGGTCATTGTATATAAGATAAAACTTAGACTCTGAAAGGAGGGGAGAAAGCAACCTGTCTATGGACATGAGGACACCAAAGTAACGGGGTAGTGATTTCGCCAGATTTTCTTTTAGTCTTATATAATCTGAACAAGGAGCAAAAGAAGGCAGCAATTGTAAAATATCAGAAGGTTCAGAATCAAAATTCTCCCCAAAGGCCTCTCTTTCTCACCAAAGAACCAGGAAACAGGCAGCCTAGCAGATGATAACTTTTAATAAATAAGCAGTGTGGTTAAGCAATCCTCTGAAGACAAAACTATGATGTGTTCACTTGAGCAAATACCAAGGGACCACCAGATCTCTATCCTCCCCAGACAGGAACCACCTGGGAAAACTGGAATAAAAGTGGTGTCTGAAAAGGCCAAATAGGGATTCTAAGTTTATGGGCAGTTCTGTGTTATTATTATTCAACATAAATTAGTCTTAACAATGAAAGTGAAGGAAGTGTTAGTCTCTCAGTCATGTCCTACTCTGTGTGACCCCGTGGACTGTAGCCTCCCAGGCTCCTCTGTTTATGGAATTCTCTGGGCAAGAATACTGGAGTGGGTTGCCATTCCCTTCTCCAGGGGATCTTCCCAACCCAGGGACTGAGCCCATGTCTCTGCTATTGAAGGCAGAATTCTCTACTGTCTGAGTGACCAGGGAAGCCCAATATTCACTGTTTGATAAAGAATTAGTCTTCATCAATATTCATCACAAATAGTATTATGCTAGGTCTTTCTTGTCACCTTCTTAGACATTTTTTTCAGTAGTATATTTCTGCTTTTTTAATTAATTAATTTTATTCTCTTCATTTTATGGAACTGTTTTATTCATGTCATTTATTTTTATCTTGAAGATTGCATGTAACAGATCTTTTTTAAACTTTCTGTAATGGTTTACCAAGAATAATCCAACTTTTCTCTCTATTTCAAGGATCACATGAAATTCTATTTGTATATACACATATGCAAGGCTTTCCCCGTGGCTCAATGGGTAAAGAATTTGCCTGTTATGCAGGATATACAGGAGATGAGGTTTTGATTCCTGGATGGGGAAGATCCCCCAGACAAGGAAATGAAAACCCACATCATATTCTTGCCTGGAAGATTCCATGGACAGAGGAACCTGGTGGGCTACAATCCATGGGGTCACAAAGAGTCGGAGAAAACTGAGCACACACACACACATATATATACACAAACACATATGCACACATCATGCAATCACAGACAAATGTAGAGGGTATGGTATGTGGTTTGCATCTTTGCGTGTATATTCAGCATATGTAAGAGTAGGAGGTAAGAGAAAATGTCATAAGATTGAGAAATAGAAATTCAGATTAATCATATTTGCTGATTATAAATACGATTGATACTACTTGCATGAAAATATTTATTTCATTGGGGAAGGCATCATTTGTTAGTACCTTAGACGCTTACTCCTTGGAAGAAAAGTTATGACCAACCTAGATAGTATATTGGAAAGCAGAGACATTACTTTGCCGACTAAGGTCTGTCTAGTCAAAGCTATCGTTTTTCCTGTGGTCATGTATGAATGTGAGTGTTGGACTGTGAAGAAGGCTGAGCACCGAAGAATTGATGCTTTTGAACTGTGGTGTTGGAGAAGACACTTGAGAGTCCCTTGGACTGCAAGGAGATCCAACCAGTCCATTCTGAATGAGATCAGTCCTGGGTGTTCTTTGGAAGGAATGATGCTAAAGCTGAAACTCCAGTACTTTGGCCACCTCATGTGAAGAGTTGACTCATTGGAAAAGACTCTGATGCTGGGAGGGATTGGGGGCAGGAGAAAAAGGGGACGACAGAGGATGAGATGGCTGGATGGCATCACTGACTCGATGGACATGAGTCTGAGTGAACTCCGGGAGATGGTGATTGACAGGGAGGCCTGGCATGCTGCGATTCATGGGGTCGCAAAGAGTTGGATACAACTGAGCGACTGAACTGAACTGAACTTGAACACCAATAGCAATGTATATCCTAATAAATATGCATAAGACATGCATGATTGATATCAGTGGTTCACAAATACAGAAGATTATCTATATGCAGATTTTGGAGATAACATGAAATTCTGATATTAATACATTTCACCTTCCAAAACAAATTCTTGGTAAACATCAGGAATCTGTAAAAGCATTTTTCATATTATTCTATTTTCCAAGAGTCCATGTAACTTAATCCAGGACTTTTTTCATAGTAATTATATTTAGACTTCTCAATTAGCAGGAGATTCTAATTTGTATAAATAAAATGATGGTAATATTTTAAATAAAATTAAGAAAATATGATTTTACAAAGCATAAATATGTATGCACTTTATATAAATAATTTATATCAATATACTTAGAGAAAATAGTGCTCTAAATGGATTATGGAAAGTAAATGCTTTATTAGGCTTCCCTGGTGGCTCAGACAGTAAAGAATCTGCCTGCAATGAGAGAGACATGGGTTCCATCATCCCTGGGTTGGGAAGATCCCCTGGAGAAGAGAATGGAAGATGTTTTATTACACAATAAAATTATGAACATGCAAGCATAATTAATACCCTAAGAGTGCAACTTTGAAGAGAATATTGCAGAACAAGATTACCTAGAGAATATAGGCCATGATAACCTTATGGTTTCTCCTTGCTATTTCTCAATGTTTCTAAAAGGTCAATTTTTCAAGGTCTCTGTGAGGTTTCATGAAATTTGATGTTTCACAGAGTCAATAGCATTTCTTTTCATTGAGTATAGCTGTGTGAAATCTAAATTGTCCTCAGGTATTTTGTCTGCAGATGAAGTTACTGCAAGCACTTTTCTCTTTTTGACATCTCTCTACTTGACAGAAAAATCCACTCTACAGAAGTAATGGAGAAACGTATTGCATCAAGAAAAATAATTAGAAGCCATGGTTTAAATATTAAACACCAGATCTGAGTTTAAAAAAGAAGTCTGAAGTTGACCTTTAAATTATGGTTCAGAGTCTTCTGTTATAACTAAAACACAGACAAAGTAGTTATTTTCTCACTCATTTAAATAAAATTTTAATGTGCTGACATTTTTATTTAATAAAAGGAATTGGAGATCTTTAAAGAATATAAGAAGGTTCCTGAATATTTAGTTTGAGGTGGTTTTTTTTTTTTTTTTTTTTTTTGGTCAGACCTATAACGGGAAAGTGTTAGCTGCTCAGTTGCGTCCACCTCTTTGCAGACTCCATGAACTGTGGTCTGCCAGACTCCTCTGTCCATGGGATTCTCCAGGCAAGAATACTGAAGTGGGTAACCATTCCCTTTGCTAGGAGATCTTCTCAACCCAGAGATTGAATCTGGGTCTCCTTCATTGCAGGCAGATCCTTTAACATCTAAACCATCAGGAAGCCCTTACAGAGAATAGCTTAGAGAGAATAGCTTAGTGAGAATAGCTCTGCAATCTACATTTATCATAATATTCATCTCATCAGATGTAAACCTCTAATTTATCACAGCTCCTTTTGGAGTCGATGAAATTATATATTAGTTTTAGAGTGAAAACAGTAATAGGCAAAGCATAACTTAAATGATTACATGATAAATGCAGATAATTTACATAAATAATATTGCCAATTAAACCAAAATTGTTAAAAAATCACTATACCTATAGCTTGATTCCATGTTCTTTCAGAAAATGCCAAAAGATGGTTTTTCATCAAAGTCATATTTAGATTCATATAAGTTCTTACATTAGGAGTTTAGTCACTCTCTTGAAATTGATGGAAAAGAAGTAATTTATAACATTTTTCTGTTGTTTTCTGGAGCATCTCTGCTGTTCGTGCTGAGGATTGCTGCACAGAAATCAGCTCTCTTTTTAGCAGGTCATTTGCCCAACTCTGTGCCGTAGAGCAAGCATCCTATTGTTACATCACTTGAACGTGGTATATATCCTGTCATGTTGTCTTCACTTCTCCCTTGAAATCAGAGTTGAGTCCTGGAAAGAAAGGGACAGTACATATGGCAAAGAGTAACTTTTTTCTCCTTTTTTTGAAATGTCCTTCAAAACGGTAATCTTTAAAGTGCTGTGGGAAAAGTTAGCAAATCTGTTCTAATTTCTTTTCAGCAGAGGACGTAGGACAGTGATGAGCATCCTTCACTCCTTTGGTGCTGTGCCTTGGAGCACTGGTGGAGAGGGGGTTTCGGGATCACTGCCCCCATGCCCCAGTGGACCCCCCCTCCAGCCTCACCCTGACCGGACATCCCCTCACAGCACCAGCTCATGCCAGTGTGACCTCCATCGCTGACCTCACTGCCCTGGCTTCACCATGTTAATCACAATGCTTCTTTCACAGAAATGCTTATGAAGCTTCCATTATTCTTTACAACAAAACCCTCCTGATATGTGTGTGTGTGTGTGTGTGTGTGTATGTGAGTGTGTGTGTAGAGAGGGGAGACGATGTTCATGACACAGAGACCAACAAACAAAAGCTAAACTAAATCTGCAGCCTAGGGTAACTCTTCATACTCTATTTAACATGCAAGTGCCAAAAACTCATTTATCTTATTCGTTGACATGGTATCCAGAAAAATAGACACAGGGAACAATTTTCTTTTTTAATGTGGAAATTGGTTTTGCTATTTTGGGGGGAGGATTTTTAAATGTTCTTTTTTATTGTGGTAAGAGTTGCAAATAAGAAATATACTATTTTGTCCATATGTAACTGTACAGTTCCGTGGCACTAAGTATATTCACATTGTAATGCAATGCAAATCTCACCACCATCCATCTTCTGAATTTTTCACCTTCCTAAACTGAGATGTGCCGAAGAATTGATGCTTTTGAACTGTGGTGTTGGAGAAGACTCTTGAGAGTCCCTTGGACTGCAAGAAGATCCAACCAGTCCATTCTAAAGGAAATCAGCCCTGGGTGTTCCTTGGAAGGACTGATGCTGAAGCTGAAACTCCAATACTTTGGCCACCTCATGCGAAGAGTTGACTCACTGGAAAAGACTCTGGTGCTGGGAGGGATTAGGGGCAGGAGGAGAAAGGGACGACAGAGGATGAGATGGCTGGATGGCATCACTGACTCAACAGACATGAGTTTGAGTGAACTCCAGGAGTTGGTGATGGACAGGGAGGCCTGGCATGCTGCGATTCATGGGGTCGCAAAGAGTCGGACACAACTGAGTGACTGCACGGAACTGAGACTCAGTTCCCATTAAACACTAATTCCCCAAGGCCCCTCCTCACCTCCCCATTCCCCAGCCCTTGGTGTCTACCAATGTACTTTCTGACTCTGAATTTGACACATTTTTTAACAATAGGCTCTCTACATTATGCAACCCGATTTTTTTCCTGATCCTTCTGCTTTTTCATTCTTCAGCTTCTATTAAATGAACCATCAATGCCTTCTATAATTTAACTGAGCTCCCCCTGCATGCTTCTGTCATTGGTTTGTTTAGTCACCAAGTCCTGCCCGACTCTTGGTGACCCCATGGATGACCCCATGGACTGTAGCCCGCCAGGTTCCTCTGTCCATGGGATTCTCCAGGCAAGAATACATTCGAGTGGGTTGCCATGCCCTCCTCCAGGGGATTTTCCCGACCCAGGTATCCAACCTGCATCTCTTATTTCTCCTGCATTGGTAAGCAGGTTCTTTACCACTAGAGCCACCTAGGAAGCCCCCTTATGATGTTTAGCCATGTCTAAGTGGCATGTCCATCAAGAACAGTGTTGTGATTTTCTAATCGAGATTGTGGCTTGATAAGGAATGTGGTAGAAAACATGTTAAGAATCGCCTGTGGAATTTCTGGAGTCAAATGTGAAACTAGTAAAAATGAGTGTCAGGCATTTTTTGTGAGATTCAGCATGAACCCATCACCTCAGATTATCCCAAATACTCAAAGGAGTACAAATGGCTTTATTAGAAGAACAGAGAGATTCAGGGATCCCTATAGTGACTCTCATTAAATGCATTGAAACACCACCAGCTAAAAGTACTATTTGTCTTTTGAGAACAGTTCTTAAAACGAAACTCTTCTATTATAATTTCTCCTCTTCTCTAAAAAAATGCACTTGCTATCTGCCTGAAAAATATGATTCATGTTGCTCACCAAGAGCATGACCGTTTTAAGTGATTCACATGTTTCCATGAAGGTCTCATGTAACTGCCTATCAAACCAACCATTTATTTTTAGTGAATGCAGAGTTCCTATTACCACTGGCATTTGACTTCATTATCATTAGACTCAAGAGTTTTCCTGCACATGTGAGAACCTTGGAAATCATGTCTACACATAAAATATTGCTTCCTTTGTTTTCTTCTGCATTTCACTAAGCATGACTATAATTACATAACTTGTAGTACATACCTCATATGGAAGTTTTCTCCTTTATCTTTTTTTATGTTTCAATATTCTTTCTTTCCATTCTTACTTTTGTAATTACATGGCTTAAAATCCCCAACACCAGGGTTCCAGAAAGCTGTGGACTGATTACTCTTACTTGAAAAAGTGAAATCATTTCCCATATCCTTAGGTGAATATAAATCAAATGCCGCTCTGGTTTTAAAGCTCTCTTGACTTTTTTCTTTCTCCCTTTTTTATGGCTCCCTTGTTGGAGGTCACCTTTTGAAATCAAAGGTTTCTTTTTTTGGAAATTCATTCTTTATCATTCAGATACTGACACAGTTTCACTCTTTTAATCTTTCTATCTGAAATCATCCTTATCAAGTATTTCTCTGAGTAACATTATGATTCTTTACAGTAACTTTCAAACCTGAATGTATATCAGAATCACGTAGGAATTTTTAGAAATATAGATTCCTGGATGATACCCTAGGCTTGGGTTAAGACAACATATTAAATAAAAAACAAAAACTTGCATGTGACAACAAAGGAGACAGTCTTTCACAGTTCTAGGAACTTGAATTTAGGAATTAAAACTGGAGAAAAAAGTTGGTTTTCAGAGTATTATTGATTTGGAAACAAACATAAAATAAGATGCACTATTCAGTAACCATCACTAGTGAAAACTATCATATTTAGAACAATGCCCTTGTTCATTCCCTCAACCTCTGTTGGGACAACAACATTGCCAGGCCAATAACTGGCATCCCTCACACTCAGCCCTGCCCTTGGTATATGAGTCCTGCAGGCTCCAGGCAAGTGAGAACTGTCTCTGGGAACGTCCTCATTTTTCATTCTGCCCTTGACTTGGGAGGGCTCCTCAGATGCCTGGTAAACCTCTCTGTTGAACCACTGTTAGCATTTATATTCTAGTGCTGACAGTGAGATTTTATGTTCCTTCCAATTTTCAGTTCATTCTCTTGAAAACTTACATTAAAAAATAAAAACCCCACTGCCTGATTTTAATTTGCAAAGGGTTATTTCAAACCCATGTACTCCATTTTGAAAATTTTCAGGTTCAACTTTAGTCTGCATCCTGAGTTTCTTGTCTAACATATAGCTTCGATTTAGCCATACCACTCTCCATCCTCAGCCCTTATCTCTAATAATAACTGCTAGCAGTTACTACATTTTTGTCTGTTAAAAATGACCTGTCTGCCTAGGCTTAGAAAAATATGCCTTGAGTGCCTGTCATCATTTGCAGTGTTTATTTGAGACACCAAGTGTTTTGAATTGGATGACAAGGAACACTGCCTGCATTGCTCTTAGTTTAGGTGAATGTTAAGGCATTCTTCCTTAGCCACTGGGGAAATCTTCTGTTGTGAGATAGTCTTGGGCAAGAAATCCTGCCCTTGGCCAGAGGTGAGGGTAATGCTATCTCTCACCAGTTTCCCATGAAAATAAACTATGATGCATCACTGAAAACAATGAATATTTTGAATGTTGTTCAGTCACTAAGTTGTGGTCCAAATCTTTGTGATCCCGTGGACTATGGCACAGCAAGCTCCTCTGTCCTTTACTATCTCCTGGGTTTGCTTAAATTCGTGTTCATTGAGTCAGTGATGCTCTCTAACCACCTCAACTTCTGCCATCCCCTTCCTCTCCTGCCCTCAATCTTTTCCAACATCAGGGTCTTTTCCAATGAGTCGGCTCTTCTCAAAAGAGGTGGCCAAAGTATTGGAGCTTCAACATCAGCACCAGTCCTTCCAATGAATATCCGGTGTCAATTTCCTTTATGCAATATATATTATTGGCTTTGACAGCTGTCATAACCTTATAAATAGCTCATCCCTGATGCTGCTGCCGCTGCTAAGTCACTTCAGTTGTGTCCGACTCCGTGCGACCCCATAAATGGCAGCCCACCAGGCTCCTCGGTCCACGGAATTCTCTAGGCAAGAATACTGGAGTCGGTTGTCATTTCATTCTCCTATCTCATCCCTATGTGCTCCCAATTGAGTAGTTATTTAAATCTAGATTATGAAATGACATGTCTGATGCTTTGCAACCCCATGGACAGTAGCCCAGCAGGCTCCTCTGTCCATAGGATTCTCCAGGCAAGAATACTAGAATGGGTAACCATCTTCCCAACCCAGGGATCAAACCCAGATCTTCTGCATTGCAGGCAGAGTCTTTACTGTCTGAGCCACCAGGGAAGCCTCGGATTAAAAAATGAATTAGGGGGTGCAAACTGAGTGATCAGATCAATAGTAACACAGAGGAATCAGTTATATATATGAAACACACATCTAGGAGACAGAAAAGTATAATCCCCAAACTTTTTAGTTACAGATGTAAATGGCAACAATTTGTTGCCTCTTGAAATTACTCACAATGCTTTTGCTTAGTTGTCTTGTACACATCCTCATTTTTAATGGGCAAAGTTTGCAGCAATTACACACTGTGATAATGTAGGGTTTGAGCTGTGAATAGCCTTTTAAGGGGTTGTGTGACTGCACAGATAATGACTTCAGTATCTTGATTGCAGTATACTTCACATGCACATGTTCAGTTTTTATCTGGAATTTAAAAGAACTCTGAGTTTAAGCAATTACATCCCTCATAAAGGAATTTTAAATGCTTTTTGGGGGGTAAATCTGTGAACGCAAATTGGCTTGCTGCTCAGCAACAAAGATTTAATACTTAATGAAATAACAGATGGCGGGCAATCATTTCAAAGGAGAAGGTCATGACTAACAGCATAAAGATACTTGATTGCATGGATCTGAGCCTTTGATACTGCCATGATGAGCACCAATCACCCTGGAATCTTCATAAAATATATTTCCTGTTCAGGTTCTGTGTTGTGTTATAAAGCTAATGGGAACTGCACAAGTAAACAGAACTTCTGTGGGAGTAAAGCACTTCTAAAACCATGCCCCAGAGATACAGTAAACTATAGGGCAAGGATGTATATAACATTAGACGAGCAAGATTTTCTTGAATCTTGAATAAAGGTCAAAGTTTGAGGGCTTCTCTGGTGGATCGGATGGTAAAGAATCTGCCTGCAACTCAGGAGACCTGGGTTCAATCCCTGGGACAGGAAGATCCCCTGAAGAAGGAAATGACTACCCACTCCAGTATTCTTGCCTGGAGAATCCCAGGGACAGAGGAGCCTGATGGGCTACAGTCCACAGGGTCACAAAGAGTTGGACATGACCGAGCAACTTTCACTTCACTTTGAGCGCTAGGGTCACTGTTCTCAGTAAGGATTTACTGGTCTCAACATGAGATTGTAGTCCTTGTTATAAGACAGAGAGGAATATGTGCGAAGGACGACACTTCTGTTCACTGCCTCTGAGAATCCATACTCTATGCTCACTAAGCTGGCCTCATAGAGAGCTAAGAAGAAGTGTGAGGGCTGGGAATTGTGCTGTATTTTCTCAGTGTCTTGAATGCTGTGCTACAGGAACTCTGCTGTGGTTCCAACCAGTGCTCTTTAATGCATGTAAGTGCACCAAGAGTGTAACTTCACCAGACATCCTTTCTGTATCCAAGTAACTGCAAAAATGGTGGATCAAACCATCATATAGCCTGCTGAACTGCAGAAGCTGTCTCACCCTCAAGGCAGTAAACTAATTTAAAAGATGTAGGACCTTAAAAGTTAGAATCAGATATTAAAATTACAGAACACTAGGGGTGCAAGAGAAATCTGGGAATCCTAACCCGAGCTCCAAACAACACATTTATTGTCATGAAAGGGCTATGTTCTATTGGAGACGGAAGAGAAATGACTCTTTAAGCACCCTGGCTGATTTTATCAATTATTTTCTTGAAGTTGTAGGATGAAAAGTTGGTACCATTTTGATTTAAGAGAAAAGCTGGATATAATTTCTTGCATTCAATATGTCCAAAAAGTTACTCAAAATTAAACTGACAGCCGGTTGACTCAGTTTGAAGAGGCACATATTGCCAAGGAAGCTCAGGGCTAGGGACATAGGAAACAAGATATTTTAACCATAATGGTCTTGTTTGAGCCCAAGTGTTTGACCTAACACAAACTACAATATGAAGAAGATAGTGGACCAAAATCTAAATATTGCCATTCAAGTCTCTGTCAAAGGCAGCTAATTAAAAATATTTTATTGAAAAGGGACCTTTCAGGTTACTCAGCTCCTAAAATTCTTAGGACTTATTCTTCATCTTAGTATTTTCAGACACTAGTGACCTTCCTTTTGATATTCTGCTATTCCCATCTATTGCTCTGTACCCAGATGTTACAGAGTGGATCTTCTGTTCCTTTCTTTGAGCAGCTTGATGTTAAAAATTTATTGAGCTTCCCTGGTGGCTCAGATGGTAAAGATCTGCCTGCCAAGCAGGAGACTCAGGTTTGATCCCTGGGTTGAGAAGATCCCTTGGAGAAGGGAATTGCAACCCACTCCAGGATTCTTGCCTGGAGAATTCCATAGACAGAGGAGCCTGGCAGGCTAGAGTCCATGGGGTCGCAAAGAGGCTGGACATGACTGAGCAACTAACACACATACATATAAAGACTTAGGCTAAAAAGCTAATTATTCTTTGAAGATTAAAATAATTTAAAATGTTATAGAAGACCCTTTCATTTCAGTAACAGTGGCTAAAGCTGAGGAAAGTCTTATCTACTAAGTGTTGTTCAAATATTTTCCATTTTGTCAATTCATAATGTCAGCCTGTGTTTATTCATAGGGTTGTTTGCTCAGTTTTGATGAGTAAACATTGAGATGATTCTTTACAAGTAATTGAGAAAGTAAATATCTATTTTTCCTTTTTTAAAAAAATTTAATGAATGAGCCTACATATAGTGACAATAATTCCCAAGAGCATTCAGACAAGTCTCTTTACAGTTGGATTCTGTCTATGTATTCCAGTGTTAATAACCCTGGATCAGCTTGGATCTTCCCAGGGTTCACTGTTTTTAGAATTCCATGAGTTCCTTTTCTAAATCTCATTCTGAGTGATCAATGGTTGAGTTCTGTGTATTCCTTCAGCATCTTGCTGGCTCTTTTTATGCAGGATACAATATTTAATGAGAGATCAATATTCACAGGGTACATTTTCTTTCACTTCCATCATTTTGGAGTCTGCTGCTACTGCTACTGCTGCTAAGTCACTTCAGTCGTGTCCAACTCTGTGCGACCCCATAGTCGGCAGCCCACCAGGCTCCCCCATCCCTGAGATTCTCCAGCGAGAATACTGGAGTGGGTTGCCATTTCCTTCTCCAATGCATGAAAGTGAAAAGTGAAAGTCAAGTCGCTCAGTTATGTCCGACTCTTCCCGACCCCGTGGACTGCAGCCCACCAGGCTCCTCCACTGCGTGTGTACCAAATCATTAATATCATCATTACTACCACCTCCATCATACTCGACCAAGAATCTCCTGAGAACCCATTTCACGCTCAGCACTGCGAGAATTGCTTTCAAACACACACACAAAGAAAAATGGAAAAATGCTGTTATATTCTTGGGAGGAGAGTGATTGACAAGACTAAGAACATTAGGGTGTAGAGCAAATTGGGTGTTGTAGAGTCAGGGGATTTTTTAAGTTTTGATCTGCCTCCAATAGGCTGGTTACACAAACTCTCCAATTATTAACTTATTGCTCAGCACTAAAGAATTAAATTGTGTAATGTATTTAGTATGCAGAATGGTGCATAACATATTTTATACACATGCTATGGTCAGGCAATCAATACTGATGCAAATATATAATGTACAGATCACTGAGTGGGGGAGAGGAAAACATGGCTCCTATATCTGAATCTAGCACTTATAAGCTTTCCAGTTGTGATCATGGGCCAGACACCCAGCTTCTCGGATTCCCAGTATCACATCTATAAAATTAGAAGGGTGAACAGTTTGTTGACTACTGATGTTCCTTCCTTCTGTTCATTCATGACTCTACGCATAGTCCATGCTGCTAAATGATAATTTCATGGGCACTAGAGACTTTCAGGTGGCTGGGTGTATGTGTGATCATCTCTTTTGAGTTTCTTTTCTAAGCTGTGGATTTAACTCCAGAATAATGCTCATATGGGGCTCCCCAGGGGGTTCAGTGATAAAGAATCCACCTGCCAATGCAGGAGACTCAGGAGATGGGACACAATCCCTTTCCTGGGTCAGGAAGATCCCCAGAGGAGGAAATGGCTACCCACTTTCTCCAGTATTCTTGCCTGGAAAATTCCATGGACAGAGGAGCCTGGCAGGATATAGTCCTTGGGTCACAAAGAGTCAGACACAACTGAGCAAACATACACACACATACACACACACTCACACTGCACATATGAACACCTGCACAGGTGTTGCCTTCAATTTCTTACAGTTCAACTCTCCGGGAAAGATTTCTTGGTCCACCTACAACCGTGGTTCCCCAGGGAGACGTCCTGTTCTCTGTGTGCCAGGCGTCCAGAGGTGATGGCTGTTTGAGAATCTGCATGTTGTGTTGTTGTTTAGTTGCTATGTCACATCCAACTCATTGTGACCCCATGGTTGCAGCACACCAGGCCTCCTTGTCCTTCACTATCTCCCAGAGTTTGCCCAAATTCATGTCCATTGAGTCGGTGATGCCCTCCAACCACCCTCTGTTGCCAAAAGGAGAAGCGAGAATCTGTATTATGTCTTTTCAAAATCGGTGCGGAGGCAGCTGCTGCATCCCAGGGCAGTCCTGGCTCCCCTTGCTCTCATTTCTTTTTTTCAGAACAGAGACACAAAGTGCTTTATCTTTTTTCTCCTTCATATTGCTCCGATGCACTCCAACGCATACCTGTCCACCACTGCATTCCACAGCTGAAATAGGACAAGTACCTCCTTCACTTCTCCCTTCCCGATGTCCTGGAAGGCCTAATCTCTTTCCTTTATTTTGATGTGATTAATAACAGCTGAGAAAGCATGAGATGCAAATGACTGCAGAGTGAAACTGGAAAGCCTGAGTTGTTAATTTCTTGACATTGATTTATGTTGTGCCCAACAAGAGGGTGACTGGAAGTCTGGATTCACTGTGTTTCTATTGAGGATGGGGCTCACCAGACCTTCAATATTCATTTCTTTTCCTGACTTTCTCTGGATTATGTTAACTTTTCTATCATTTAGTTACAAAGGACTGACAGGAAAGTCTTTGATTAAAAAGATTTAGTGAGTGAAAGGTGTGGGTTTTTTTTTTTTTAATTAATAGTTATTTTGGGGGGCAATGAAAAAAATGTTTTTTAGTATTCATTTTTGAAAATGTTTCTAGGATATATAATCTGGACTGATAAAACATTAATATCCTTTTTATTACCTGTTTAACTAGTTGTTTATTTACTACTACTACTAAAACCATTATTGATAATGAGCATATATTAATACATACAGAGCTTGAGGGTAAGCATTTTATTCATGTTCTTTCTTTTAATTTTCACAACATCCCAATAATGTCACTCTTATTATCTCACTTTGTAGCCTTGTTAAAGGAGATGGAGAAAGCTTAGATAACGGGAAACGATCATAAAGTAGCAAGAGATGAACTTGATATGGACTCCATCCCTGTCTCCTCAAATGGCCTGCTCTTAATCACCAGAGACAGTCAGGAGCAGCCAAGAGAGTGGGACAAAGCACAGCAGGGCAATTGTTTGCATAAACGTGAACTCTATGTGCTCTTTTCTTTCTTTCTTTTATTTCTTGAGCTGCAAATTGACTTCATTCAGAAAATAAAATTTTGAAAATGACATTTTAACTGCTTCCTCCATTTAGGATTTTTTTATAAGTAATCTTTCCCCTCTAAGTCAGGCAAAAATTAAATACCTTTTGGAAAAAACAAAACATAGATCATCATAAAATGAGCATTAAAATAACGTAAGTTCAATGAAAAGAAATGACTATTACTCAGTGTATCCAGTCTTCATTTGTGTTCATTTTTACAACACCCCTTTTGGTTTCTGTTTGAGGTTGGGTTTTCTCTTGTTGTTTTCATGATCAAATTTGAAAAGAACATTTTGCTTAGACTGATCAATTACTGAGTGTAAGGATGTTTGCAGATCAAACAATTCACATTAGACTATAGTCTGTATGATAGGAAATCAAAAATGCTCTGTAGAGATCCGTCTGACGTGATGTTTCTGGTGATCTTTTCCACCAGCTTATTTAAGAATCGGTGTGTCCTTTACATAGAAACAACTTATTATAAACAAATATGTAAACTGAATAGCTTCCAAAAAGAAAATATAATGCATCTATATGAAATAAATAGATTCAGTGGACTAATAAGCATCTCATCAGAGATGCTTCTAAGAATCGTTAACATTCTTCTTTCCCTTAGAATGCCAGCCTCATTAGACATTAATATGAAAACATGAGGCAGATACTGACGCCAGCAATAATAAAGCTGGTATGGCTTTCAGTTAAACCTCCATGACCAGCTTCATTAAACATATTTCATTGTACTCTCAGGTTTTTAAATATGTCTCCAAGCACATCTCATAATTTTTGAAAGCTACTGCAAGCTAATTTGCTTCATAGAAAGCATAATTTCCATGCATATTAAGAATGATGCCGCATTTTCAGTAACTTAATGTGTATTGATCAAGCGCTTCCTTACAATGGGAATCTCACAGTTTCCAGTTCAGTTTCCCATATTCTATGAAGATGGTAATTTGAAGTCAATTTTTCAAACATTCACTTTAAATGAAAGTCTCTTAACTGCATAAATATATTAGAAATCTTTATAAGAAGATTTGTAAGAGGAGTTGTTGAACTTAGTGGGGGAAATTTAAAAAAAAAAAAAAGCCTTTCTCCGTCAGTGTACCCATTAAAAAAAGAGTGATTATGTGAAATATGATAATAAAATATAAAATATTTTTAAAGTCCTTAAGAAAAATCTCACATGTTCTAGAAAAATGAGAGAGAGAAAACATTCTTACCGAAGTTATATTTGTATCCAATCACACCATTCAGATTAGACTGAGTGAATTTGCATATTTGTGGAGCTTCTACAGAAAAATCAGAACATGTATTTTGAATTAGACATTTTACCTTCTGATCCATTTCATTCACAGTCCTTAAAAGTACATACCTTTAGAGGAGGGAGGAGCAGAAAGGAGAGAGTCCTGTTCAGCAAAAGGATTGTGACCATAATCAGAACCATTGCTAACCTACCCCTTCCTGGTTACCATGAGCTAAGCACTGCTTTGAGCAATTGTGTTGTTTATCTTCTCTTCTTAAATCCACAGGAGGTTCTAGAAAACAAAACAACTAAAGTCTTTAGAGTCACAAAGGCTTTATGGAAGATCAAATATAGTTAATTTCAATTGTGATTTAAGCAATTTCAAATGAATCCCCTTCTCCCACAATTGGTATTGTTTGTTTACTCAATGAATATGATTATCATCTGTCTCATAGTAACACTCAATTCACTGCCTGAGCCTCGGAGCCATAACCCGGCAAGTGTGTGGAAAAGTAATCTGATGAAAGAATAAGATTATATGGCTCTAGCTTCAGGATCATGGTAGGTAAACAGAATTAGATGCTTTCATTTATCTAGCACCTACATTTTATACTAAAGTATCTCTCTGAGTTTTGTAACAAAGTATAAACAACTGAGCCACCCTTGTATCATTCCATGGCAAACAGATATGCAAAGAAAGAAACAAAAACCAAAGTCACTCTGAAATATAAAAAAAGGATTTCTACACCATTTTTAGGACAAGATGGAGACTATTTTATGAGTTTAGGCTATGGAATGAGAGCTTCTTAGAAAATGATTTCTCCATTTCAATGAACCATTTCAATGGTTTCCATTTCAATGGTTTCTAAATCAATGACTTCTTTTTTTTTTCCCTGCATTTTGACAAAGGCAATTTCTGTAAAACAAACTCTTTTAAAAACAACATAAAACAGCATTATAATTATAATTATCTATTTCACTTTACTAAAAAATTAAGTCAATGTAACTGTTTACCAAACAGTTTGTATGTTTAATTTCAGTGATTTAAATATAATTTTAAAAGGAGGTAAGCAAGAACATTGAATGGGAAGAAATGAATGGCAATTTTAACTCCAACAAGTCCCCAAGGAATCAGTTTTCACAGTATTATTTTTTGACTTATATGGTAGTTTTGGAGAAGGCAATGGCATCCCACTCCAGTACTCTTGCCTGGAAAATCCCATGGATGGAGGAGCCTGGTAGGCTGCAGTCCATGGGATCGCGAAGAGTCGGACACGACTGAGCGACTTCACTTTGACTTTTCACTTTCATGCATTGGAGAAGGAAATGTCAACCCACTCCAGTGTTATTGCCTGGAGAATCCCAGGGACAGGGGAGCCTGGTGGGCTGCTGTCTATGGGGTCACACACACAGAGTTGGACACGACTGAAGCGACTTAGCGGTAGCAGTAGCAGCAGCAGCATGGTAGTTTTAGATCTTTGTTTTTCTATTGTTATATGTACAGGTTTCCAAAGTAGTCTTCCACATTGAATAGTATCATTACCCTTATCTGGGTAAATGTGATTCATTATTTGCCATGAATTTTTACAGAGTAACAGATTTTATCCCTAGGTATCCCTGAGGACTCTGATGTTAAGCGCTGAGCTCATTTATTAAAAATATGGCAGGAAACTGGCAGATAAGTTCTTAAAATTATTATGGCAATGCCTGTCCTCAGTCTCTCTGGGTTCATGTTTTGCAAATAAAGCCAATACTAAGAGTGAGAGGAACATGGCTTTCCAATCGCTGGACTTAGCATTTGTGAAGAAGAACACTGATTTACATTATTTGAGCAGTCCTTTCTTATTTTCACCATAATAAACTCTTGAAAAGTGGGATAGGTATTTTGTAACACCATCCAACCAAGTCTGAATGACTGGCTTCCTTCCGTGTATTTACTGCCGAAGCAGACATGTTGACTATACAGGGTGCTTTCAGAATCCTCTCTGCTGCACTCTGTAGGAGAATAGGAAGCCCAGTTCTAGTCACTGCTCTGGGTGACTATGGGCAGAACAGTTTCCATGTGCTTTAGCTTCTCATTAGTAAAAGCGGTAAGGAAGGTATCTTTAAGTCACTAACTCATTTTGAGATTTTTAACTAGAGGGGTTTGAAAACCAGAAACTTCTCTTTTATTTATCTTGGGCTTTCCAGGTGGCTCAGCGGTAAAGAATCTGCTTGCCAATGCAGGGTACCCAGGTTCAATCTCTGGGTCAGGAAGGTTCCCCAGGAGGAGGAAATGGCAACCCATGCCAGTATTCTTGCCTGGGAAATCCCATGGACAGAGGAGCCTGGGGGTCTATAGTCCATGGGGTTGCAAGAATCGGGTACAAGTTAGCGACTAAACAACAAGAGCAACTATTTTATCTTATTCACAACTTTGTGTTGACTTGAATAGGATAAAAAAAAAACCATGAAAGACTGATGTTAAAGAGGGCTTCAGTGGCCATCTCCTTTGCTTTGATTTGTTGGTTGCCACTAAGGGAAGCAATAGCATTCAAGGTTTGTAGCCACCAATGGATTAAAATCAGTTCCTTGATTCCTCCCTATCTCCAAGAGTCACTGCCCAGATTAGAGTACGATTAGTCACTGTACAGCATTGAGAGGCTAATATAGATGTTAGAAGCCATAAATATACAAAGCACTGATAGAGGAATATACATATATATATATATATATATATATACACACACAACATACTGTATTTCCTTTATACATTTAAGTTAATTAATTGAGAGCAGTTGAAAGACATGAAAAAAAGAAGGATATAGACCTGGGGTAAAAATGTGTATCATTTTACAATAACCCTCCAAATTCTAGATGAACCTCTTATGTAATTATTCATGTATTTCAGCAATCAACTGAATAAAAGTCTTGGTAATTTCTAAACTTCATTTTGCCAGTCTAAACTCGCCCTATGAATAGTGTGTCTGCATTTTAAAGGTGAAGTATAGGAAGGGGGGAGAGGCAAGACACTGCCTGTACTAGCAGACAGAGTGGAGGATAGAAAGATGGAGGGGACTCTAAAGGCAAGAGTGAGAGCAAGACGGATGTGTTTAGATCCTTTCATTGTCAAGAGAGCGAAAGCAATGAGACAGAGAAAAAGGTGGCAGAGATAAAAGGCGAGAAGTAATGAATCTTAGTAAACTATCAAAAGCGCTAAAGTCAAAGTAAATAAGCTTGAGCTCTGACTCACAAGAACCTATTATTTAAGTATTTCCTTCTACTTGAAAGTGAATTTTCCCACAGGGTCAATTTATTAGATATTTTATCTTAGTTTTGAATCCAGTCATTTAGTTATTCTAATTATGCTAGTCCTCTAATTATGATGACTAATAATGATCATCTAATTATGATGCTCATAATTTAGTTATTCTAATCCATGATGCTGCTTATGTCTTTCCTTATTCTCCAAAGAGAGTTGGACCATAAAGAAAGCTGAGCGCCAAAGAACTGATGTTTTCGAATTGTGGTGTTGGAAAAGACTCTTGAGAGTCCCTTGGGCTGCAACGAGTTCCAACCAGTCCATCCTAAAGGAAATTAACCTTGACTATTCATAGGAAGGACTGCTGCTAAAGCTGAAGTTCCAAAACTTTGGCCACCTGATTCGAACAGCTGACTCACTGGAAAAGTCCCTGATGGTGGGAAAGGTTGAGGGCAGGAGAAGGGGGTGGCAAAGGATCAGATGTTTACATAGTGTCACTGACCCAGTGGGCATGAATTTGAGCAAACTCTAGGAGCTAGTGAAGGACAGGGAAGCCTGGCGTGCTGCAGTCCATGGGACCACAAAGAATCAGACACAACTGAACAACAACTTTTCCAATAAATATTCAGAGATAAAGATATTACATTCTTAACCAAGTGTTGTTCAGTTATTTCCTTGATTAAGTACAAATTTAGAACATATATAATGGTTGTCAATTTTACATTATACAAAAACAAATATGTAGCAGACTCAGTAGGTACAAGAATAAATGTTTGAACAAGTGATTTGATAAAAAACATCTACATGTTGTCAGTAAATACAGCAAAAACAAACAATAAGAATCTTTAGATTAACTGTTCACTCTTTACTGTGACTTTGCATAAACCTTTTATTAAAGAATTATGGGATAAAATACCAGCATTTATCACCTGCCTGTGATTTGCTAGTCTCACTCAGAGTTTGGCAAACAGCCACTGGCTAAATCTATCCTACTTTCTGATTTTATAAATAAAGTTTTATTGGTATATAGCCATGCTTATTTGCTTACTCATTGTTTGTGGATCCTTGTATGCTAATGTAGCAGAATTCAGTGGTTGAGACTACTTTCACAGCCTGCAGACCCTAAAGGATTTAGAGACAAGATTTTCTGGGTTTGGTTCCAGACCACTGCAATAAAGGGAGTTGCGCAAATTTTTTGGTTTCCAAGAGCATGTAAAAGTTACGTTTATACTGTATTGTAGTCTATAAAGTGTGCAATTGCATTATGTCTAAAAAACCAAGGCTCATATCGTATGTCTGAAAAATACATTTTTTGCTAAAAAATGTTAACATCATCGGAGCCTTCAGAGAGTCACAGTAGTAACATCAAAAGATCACTAATCACAGATCACCAGAACCAATATAACAACAACAAAGAAAGTTTGACATATTGTGAGAATTACCAAAATGTGACATAGGAGTATGACGTGAGCAAATACAGTTGGAGAAATAAGAGCGAATAGACTTGCTTGATGATAGGGCTGCCACAAAGCTGCAGATTGAAAACACGAGAAGTCTGAGAAGCGTAGTAAAGTGAATACAATAAAACGGGGTGTCCCTGAACTCCCTGTCCCTTTGCAGAAAAGGTTTATTGACTTCTGACAGCTTCTGAGCATGGGAGTGACCTCTTCGTCCTGGATGCTGCTCTGACTGATCTAGGCCAAAAAATATCCCAAGGGGTTTGGTGGTGGCATTTTAACCATATAACAACATTTATTGACAACTTTCCTGCATGCCTGCTAAGTCACTTCAGTTGTGTCCAACTCTTTGCAAACACTGTGAACTGTAGCCTGCCAAGCTCCTCTGTCCATGGGATTTTTCAGGCAAGAATACTGGATCGAGTTGCTATGCCTTCCTCCAGGGGATACTTCCCGACCCAGGAATCAAACCCGCATCTCTTGTGGCTCCTGCATTGCAGGTGATTCTTTACCACTGAGACGCCAAGGAAGCCCTTGTTGACAGCTTAACTGTGAGCCAAAGTGGTCTAACATAAATAATAACACTAAATCTTGTAATAATGAGACTATTATTACTACAATAACTATTGTAGAGATGAGGCAACTGGAGAGAATTTGTGGCTCAACTCTGAATTCATCAGTGTGTTGAAGCCAGGAATGAACCCTAAGCAATTTAATGCCTACCTGCCTCCTGAGAAATCTGTATGCAGGTCAAGAAGTAACAGTTAGAACTGGACATGGAACAACAGACTGGTTCCAAATCAGGAAAGGAGTGCATTAAGGCTGTATATTGTCACCCTGCTTATTTAACTTCTATGCAGAGTACATCATGAAAAATGCTGGGCTGCATGAAGCACAAGCTGGAATCAAGTATGCCGGGAAAAATATCAATAACCTCAGATATGCAGATGACACCACTCTTATGGCAGAAAGTGAAGAGAACTAAAGAGTCTCTTGACAAAAGTGAAAGAGCAGAATGAAAAAGTTGGCTTAAAACTCAGCATTCAGAAAACTAAGATCCTGGTATCCCATCCCATCACTTCACGGCAAACATGGGAAACAATGAAAACAGTGAGAGGCTTTATTTTGGGGCTCCAAAATCACTGCAGATGGTGACTGCAGCTGTGAAATTAAAAGACACTTGCTCCTTGGAAGAAAAGCTGTGACCAATCTAGACAACATATTAAAAAGCAGAGACATTACCTTGCCAACAAAGGTACATCTAGTCAGAGCTATGGTTTTTCCAGCAGTCATGTATGGATGTGAGAGCTGGACTATAAAGAAAGCTGAGTACAGAAGAACTGATGCTTTTGAACTGTGGTGTTGAAGAAGACTCTCGAGAGTCTCTTGGACAGCAGGGAGATCCAACCAGTCCATCCTAAAGGAAATCAGTCCTGAATATTCATTGGAAGCACTGATGCTGAAGCTGAAGCTCCAATACTTTGGCTACCTGATGCTAAGAACCAACTCACTGGAAAAGACCCTGATGCTGGGAAACATTGAAGGCAGGAGGAGAAGGGGATGACAGAGGATGAGATGGTTGGATGGCATGACAGACGCAACGGTCATGAGTTTGAGTAAGCTCCAGGAGTTGATGATGGACAGGAAGGCCTGGTGTGCTGCAGTCTATGGGGTGGCCAAGAGTCAGACTGAATTGAACTGAATTGAATTTAATGCTGAACTTTAAAAAAGATAACAGAGAAGTTTGAGTAAAAACTCTATTTTGCATTCTCATGTTTTTCTTATTTTGCATCTTATGACACTTGGAGCTGAGACTAGGCCACAGAGAAGACAATGGCAAGTGTTTGTGTGAGAGGATTACACTGGGCGAACTTTGGGCTGCTGTGACAGATGACTTAGAACAGTGTGAGGTTCATTCTGTCACTTCTAACAGCCCAAAAGGAATAGTAGAGGCTGCAGGATGGCTCTTTTGCACACTGCCCTTCAGAGAATCGGAATTACTTTCATCCGCGGCTTTGCCGTGTCATGGGGACCGATGTGTGTGTATGGCAGAAGCTGAGTGACAAGTAAGCCTCCGATTCAGGCTTTGAAGCGTTTGCGGGAGCCTGCGGCTGCTGTCCCAGAGCTCAAACCTACAAGTGGGGACTTCCACTTCCGGTCCTTCTGTGTCCACCTGCCTGAAAAGAAGATCGGAATACTTACGTTCCAGGTGTGCGGTCAGGTGGCCAGCCGCTATCTGGAGGTGACTAATGGCAATTTTCATAAGGGAAAAAGAGTAAAAATGTTATCCCTTTAAGGTGTTTCAGCAGCATAACTGGTCCGTCTGACTGTTGGTTCAGTTGTTTCTGAGTGGAAAAACATTTACGATAGTTAATGAGGGGCAGAAAAAGCAAATATACTCAAGTTTTCACTGAAAGAGGATCAGAATGTGGAGATCTTTCCCGGAGTCATCTCCCTAAGAACATTCTTGAATTAGCCATTGGCTGTTTTATGATTTTTCAAAGCTCTATTATTCTGATCTTTTTTCCCATCTATGATCTCAATTTTTTCAAAATACTTAACAGTATTAGACTATAGCAATGTGAAGTATACCATATGCATTTTTAGCAAGCTCTTATCAATATATTTATAGTCCTCATATCTGTTTACTAAAATTATATTAAGTGCTATTTATAGTTTATATTTCTTGAATGTGTGTGTGCTCGGTCATATCCAAATCTCTGAGACACCCTGGACTGTAGCCCACCAAGCTCCTCTGTGTGTGGGATTTGCCAGACAAGAATACTGGAGTGGGTTGTCATTTCCTTCTCCAGGGGATCTTCCTGACCTAGGGATCAAACCCACATCTCTTGAGTTTCTTGCATTGGTAGGTGGATTCTTTACCACTACTAGTATCACCTGATGTGTCAGGAATTTTTAAGATAGTGAATGGTGACTTTTCTTCATATATTTGATCTAGTTTTTATTGTACTATATTTTAATTCTTACTGTGCATTTGTGAAATGGATTATTAGAACTCTTAAGTATCTGGGAGCTGGAAAAGCGTGAAACAGTTTCTCTCAGATCAAAACAAAAATGAGGTGAGTCATGAAAGGAAAATAAAACTAGCAACTAAATATATTTGCAATATAAACAAACACACATACATATTCTAAGGGAAATTAAAAAGCTCTATAGTAATGAATATCACAGATTACAAGTGACTTTGTGTCTGAATTTCATTTTCCTCTGATTAAAGTGACATTTTCCTTCGCCTAAATAAGCTTAAGCTGAAACTGTCTATGTGAAGTCATCTAACTATAGATCTCTCCTCCAAAGCAGCTGAAGTTGCTTGATTATCTTGGTTTTCCAGTCATTGTGTGTGTGAGTGTGCTCAGTCACATATGATTTTTTATGACCCCAAGGACTGTAGCCCTCCAGGCTCCTCTGTCCATGGGATTTTTCAGGCAAGAGTACTGGAGTGGGTTGCCATTTCCTTCTCCAATTGGTGGTTAAGAGTCTAGCCATTTCCTTCTCCAGGGGATCTTCCCAATATTGCATGTCTCCAATTTACCTCTGTAGACTCTTGGAGAAGTCAGTGAAAATTAATGTGTGTGAGCTGATACTCTTTCTTTTCCTCCTTTGATGTATGAATATATAGATACTCACAATGTAGCATCTCTTGGACATTTTTTTTTTTAATTGGGATGACTCCAATGGTAAAATCTGCCTCGAATGCAGGAGACTCAGGTTCAGTCCCTGGGTCAGGAAGATCCCCTGGAGAAGGAAATGGCAACCACTCTAGTATTCTTGCCTAGAAAATCCCATGGACAGAGGAGCCTGGCAGGCTATAGTCCATAGGGTCCCAAGAGCCAGACACAACTTAGCAACTAAACCACCACTACTAAAGAAGCTTTACAATGTTGTACAACAAAGTAAACCAGCTCTATATGTGTATACACACACACACACACACACACACACACACACACACACATTTCCCACCTTTTCAGCCCTCCTCCCATCCCATCTCATCCCTCTATGTCACCACAGAGCACCCAGAGCACTGAGCTGAGCTCTCTGTGCTATACAGCAGGGTCCCACTAGCTATCTGTTTTACTCATGGTAGTAGGTATGCATCAATCCCAAGCTCCAAACTTATCCCGCCCCCTTGCACCCCATTGACATGCTCACGCGTCCGTTCTGAAAGTCTGATCCCTTTGACTTCGGAAAGCAAGACTTCTGTTGGGAAAGCCCTGAGGCATACCTCCCTGCAAAGCAACCTCTGCTTTTGTTTGTTTCCTTGTTTTCTGACAGTGGGAACTATGTGCACTGTTTCAGGTTTCTGTGATGTCTGGAAACTATTCCTAGGCCAGGATCAGAGTTGACCAAGTTTTGCAACAGAGAAAGAGTCTCACAGGTACTCATGAAAAGACTGGCTTGCCCAGGATGTAAGAAGCATTGGGGTGGAGACGTGAGAGAGATAAACTCCCCCGCCCAGTCTTCCTCACTGCTCAAGCGGGAAAGAGCAAGGTACAGAAGTCATGCAACTGTCTTAAGGATTCAGTGAAATGATCCATGAAAAGGGCTAAGTGTTTGGCTCAGAATAAGCAATGTATCCATTCATCATTGCTTTATAGAATTAGGTTGCTTCTTCCTGCTCCAGGTCTTAGCCCTTGAAGTCAGTCCTAACTTGTATTTGTGTAGAGCAGCAACAATCATGCTTGGTCTTCACTGATGGCTCAAACAGTAAAAGAAACCCTCTGCAATGCAGGAGACCTGGGTTCGATTCCTGAGTCAGGAAGATCCCCTGGAGAAGGGAATGGCAACCCACTCCAGTATTCTTGCCTGGAGAATCCCATGGACAGAGGATCCTGGCAGGCTACAGAACATGGGGTCACAAAGAGTTGGACACGACTGAGCTACTGACACTCACTTCTTCTCACAATCGTGCTTACTTCATAGGTTACTTCTAAAACTTAAATATTATTGTTATAACATATTTCACCCTTGATAGATTACAGATATTTTTAGTCCCACCAGTCTCCACTGTTTTAATATTTTATTTCTAAATTTTTGTTTTAAGTGCATTTGATTTCTGAAAAAAGAAAGCATACTTTTCTGGTTTTGCATTTCTGACTTCTGGTTATTATTTATTGTTTGTGTGTGTTCTCATCACCTGCTAGAATTTCTTCAGCCTACCAGAATCTTCCCAAAGCATCTCCTAAAGTTCTCACTTCCTAAATACCATCATGTGGGGCATCAGGATTTCAAAATATGAATCTGGGACATGCAGACATTCAGACTATAGCAAAATCCTTCCTTTGCTGTTAGAAATATAAAGTCTTAGTTGCACTAATATACTAAAAAAAACACCAAAATCGATGCTTTTCTAAATGTTTACATGTTATACGTTTTGACATCTGCTTCCTTCACATTTGTAGTTTTGTCATTTTAAAGATAATTTTTTTCATTTATTTATTTTTGGCTGTGTTGGGTCTTGGCTAGTTTGCACAGGCTTTCTCTAGCTGCAGCGAGCAGGGACCACTCTCTAATAGCGGTGTGCAGGCGTCTCATTGTGGTGGCTTTTCTCTGGGCCATGGGCTCTAGGCATGGGCTTCAGTAATTGTGGCCAGGGGCTTGGTTGCTCCACAGCATGTGGAATCTTCCTGGACCAGGACCGTGTCCCTTCCATTGGCAGGTGGATTCCTACCCACTGTGCCACCAGGGAAGACTATTTCACCACTTTTAAAGTATATCCTTAGTATCTGAACTTCTTTTTATATTGTTTTGTATTTTTTTAAGGAAAATAGCAAAGAACCATCTGAATAAAACTAATATTAAACTGTTTCTGAAAATCACATGAAGAAAAATGTGAGCCATGTAGGTCTCAAGAAGAGTTGGAACTTTTAAAAGTATCTATTTATTTATTTCATTTTGGGCCACAGGAAGCAATGTTGGTAACAGAGAATCCATATGGTTGATGACAAAACACGTAAACAGGAAGTGGAGCCATCCTGTTGGATCAAACCCTTGCTGTATCCACCACTTATGCTTTTTTGGGTTTTTGTTTATTCAATCATTAAATAATGGTTGCATTACTATTTCCCTCAAAAATCCTTGTGCAAATTAAATAAATTAATATAAACAAGGTACTTAGAGTTGTTATAGTAAGCACTCAGCAGTGTTAACATATTACACATCATATTTAAAATAAAATATAAAATTAGATAATGATATTTGGACATTGAGAAAAATGAAAATTATGATCTGAAATGAATACTTGAAGTGACAGAAAAAAGCCAATGATATCATTGGAATCACTTTGCTTTTTTAACACTTAACAGAGATTTTATGTCTTTCATTCCTTGCTCAGACAAGAAAATCAGTCTTCAGCTTAGTAGTTTTCTTCTCTCCTTAAATAAATATATTTGATGAAATTAAGTGACAAAAAACAAGTGAAATTCCACCTGAGTCTGGTGTTAAAATTATTTCTCTAAACAAAAAAAATCCCAAAGAAATTCATAAGTGTAATAACTTTGTCTCTACATAAATATTGAAACTTTCTGCTCTGTTCAAAATATAATTATTTTCAGGAAGTAAAAACTCTGCTTTGTTTTAACACACAGCATTTTGATAGTATTGTTTTATCTCCGGAACACATAAGTGCACTGTCCAATTCTCCAGAATGAAAAAGAGAAATACATACTGTGAGCAGAAATATTGGTATAAAAGGTCACACTTATAGACCATGTATTCAATACTGAAAACAAGTGAGTTGTAACAACCTCTAGTCTTGGAAGTGTGAGCACTAAGGGAAAACGCAGTGGAATTGGAGAAAAGGAGGTCACGCACTAGAGCAAAGGACAAAGGTCACCAGGGGACAATGGGAGGGATTTTCAAGACGCATACAATTCTGTCAATTTGATTTTCCTTCATTATGTATTCATTTTGGATAAACAAAATATTTATTCTGAGAGGACATGAAAAACAAAATATGAACGAATATATCGTGTCCATTGGGCTTCCTGGTGGTTCAGCAGTAAAGAGTCCTCCTGCCAGTGGAGGAGACAAGGCTCAATCCCTGTGTCAAGAAGATGCTCCCTGGAGGAGGCAGTGGTAACCCACTTCAGTATTCTTTTTTATATATATATATAAATTTATTTATTTTAATTGGAGGCTAATTACTTTACAATATTGTATTGGTTTTGCCATACATCAACATGAATCCGCCACGGGTGCACATGTGTTCCCCATCCTGAACTCCTGAAGCCCCTCCCACTCCCTCCCCATACCATCCCTCTGGGTCATCCCAGTGCACCAGCCCCAAGCATCCTGTATCATGCATGGAACCTGGACTGGCGATTCGTTTCACATATGATATTATACATGTTTCAATCCAATCCAGTATTCTTGCCTGGAGAATCCCATGGATAGAGGAGTCTGGCAGGCTGCAATCCATGGGGTCACAAGGAGTCGGACATGACTTAGCGACTAAAACAACAAATTGTATCCATTATACAAAACATTTTATAATTCGCCAGAGCAACAGTTGTTATTCTTTCTGAAAATATATTAAACTATTCACAAAAATCATTTTTCTTGTTTAAGTTCTCAGTTTTTATCTAGAAAATACAGACTTGAGAGTGAAAGACTTAACATGATAAACGACATCATTTGAATGCAACTCCAGTTTATTACTATATAGTATGAAAAAAATAACAAAGCTTAATGCTAAAATATAGATACTCCAGTGAAATAAAAGAAAAATGTATTTTATATGTATGAAAAACAATATTTACTTAATAAAATCCTGGAGTGGAGTAAGTGTGAAAATAGTAAGATAGGCCATTGAAGAGAGTAAGTTTTGAATACAGAAAGCATACTGAGTATAGAAACATTCAGCATATATATAGATTTTCTTGAAAGATTGGCATGTAAAGCTATATGCATGTGTGTATATGAACTTTATCACTGGTTTACTTATTTCTCCACATTTCTTAAGTTCTTCTCACATCCTTTCTATTCCACCGTTTTCACGTTTTAGATAATACAAGTCACTTTGCATTGCTTTAAATGAGAGAAATAAAAAGGAAATAATAAAAACATAATCTCAGTAAGTATCACTGAAACACATTTTAGCACTTTTCTTACAGTCCTAAAAGAATCTATATCTCATTCAAAGCATTCACCACAATTACTCACTAATTTAATGCTAAATGAACTTAGTAGCTGTGCTTTCAGACCAGAGCAACTTTGCACATATTATGTCCAGATTACATTTTCTTTCTAAACTGCACAAAAGAGTTCTTTAAAATAAATAATGAAATATTATTTTAAAGATAGATGGTACAAATAACAACTTTGTATAAATTCAAATTGTAAAGAATATATTATCTCATTAATATTGCCCAAATTTTCATTTCTTTAAGCATTTAGCACTTTATTAGATTTTAAAGTTGTCAAGAATATATTTGCTGCATGATAAATTGCTTCACAACCTGGTAGTTTAAAAATTCATTTTATTTTACTCATGCTTTTGTGTACCAGATATTTATGTAGAAGGTATTTGTGTACAAGGTATTTGTGTACTAGGTATCTGGGCAGTTCCATTTGGCTGACTCATACAGCTGTGGTCAGAGGTCGTCCTGGATAGCAGAGATCTGAAGGTTTGGTTTGTCTAGATGTTCGGAATGGTTCATTCCAGTGCAGGCGGTCGGAGTTGGGTGGGCTATTAACCAGATCACCTGCATATGGCTTGTCCAACATGGCAGTGTGGGAGATACTGTCCTTTGACCGTCTTTGAAAGGCTGATCTGCCAACTTAAGTTCCTATTGTGTGTGTATATGTTTAGTCACTCAGTGGTGTCTGACTCTGCAACTCCATAGACTATAGCCCACTAGGCTCCTCTCTCCATGGGATTTTTCAGACAAGAACACTGAAGTGTGTTGCTGTTTCGGCCTCCAGAAGTTCCTATTGACATGTATTTAATATTATCACCTTAAACCATTTCTAATTTATTAACATTGAAAGATAAAGATATGATTGACACTTTCTTAGATCTGAGAACTCTGAATACCCTGCTTTGGTTCCATCTCTTGACTGCTACAGTGATTAGCCAGTTCACTTTTAACATGACTGTGATTTTTTCCCACATAGCTAATAACGTGGACTACTTTTGTATCTTTCTATCTCTGCCTGAAGCTTGAACCTAACAGCAAATATATGTAATTGTCAACATAAATGCAGATGATTAGTTTTCCTGTAAAACAATGACTTAGTTATCAATATTGCAAAGGACAGAAAGGATTTATATTTAATTTAGATAAGTGAGTTCTTCTAGAGGAGTTTTGGGATAAGAGTGAATGGGGCAAATGATATCTAGTCTCTCCTGTAAGGTATATTGTTCTTATTTTAAAAGACTACAAAGTAAATATGACAAAATGTCAACCATTGGAAATTCCAAGCTATAAGAACACATTTTAGTTCAGTTACTTTCTCTGCTTGCATGTATTTTCAAAAATTCTCAATATAACACAGAGTGCTTGCATTATAATAGTAATAACTGTGTGCAATATTTTTTGTTTAACACATATAATTTTACTTTTTAAATATAAGGCATAATTTAAAATCTATCTTATTTTCATTTTGTTTTTTAAATAAATATGTAGTTTGTTTTAAATTAATATCTCTGTATATTAGAAATATAATTGCCACAATTAAAATAATAGGTACTACATTTAAATTTTAATTCTTTAAAACTATGATACATATATTTCATAGGCCATTTCTATCAAAATCACTGCAAGTAGAATAATATTATTTTTCCACTTTTTTCATTTCAACCTTAGCAGTCATGGCTCCTTGAGTTTGAGTACATTCTTTCCCTCTAATCTGCGAGACTTCCAGAATCAGAAGAGAGTGAGACTAATGACAAAGATGAGACTCGTGCCTGGAAAGCACTGATAATGCTCTATGTGCATTAATGACATCCATGTAACTGAAAACCGTGCGACTTAAATGGATCTTAGAACCATACAACTGTAGCAAGCAATTTCCCATTTTTCTGCCCTGTGGAATGGTACTTCTTAGTGGTGTTTACCTCCTAGGAGCTTCTGAAATCAATATGCATGGAAAAGCAGATTATTTTTAATAGGGTCACTTTATTTAGTTTAAGAGCTAAAGTGTTATCCTAACTGAATACTGATTTATTCTCAAATATATAAATACAAATAACTTCCTCTAGAGGGGTCATTTTGATCGATTTGGAGTCTGCCATGGGCTCTTTCTGTAGAGGTAATAGAATAATGCTGAAAAGTGCTGTGAGCCAAGAATTTTAACTGAGTTAATGCTGGCTAGTTCTCCAGAACCTGGAGGAAAACAGAAAATGACCTAGAAAGACACAGTAAAGTGGAGTTTAATTCCACAAATGGTGTAGTTTATTAAAATGTTTGTAGCTCTACTTAGGATATGTCCAGAAATATTTTAGCTTTTAAACATGAATGTGCTCAATCCTGTCTGGTTTTTTGTGACCCCCTGGACCATAACCCACCAGGGTCCTCTGTCCGTGAAATTTTCCAGTCAAGAATATGGGAATGGGTTGTCATCTCAGGGGATCTTCCTAACCCAGCGATAAAAGCTGCATCTCCTGCATTGGCAGGCAGATTCTTTACCACTGAGTCACTAGTTCAGATCAGTTCAGTCACTCAGTTGTGTCCAACTCTTTGCAACCCAATGGACTGCAGCACTCCAGGCTTCACTGTCCATCACCAACTCCCAGAGCTTGCTCAGATTCATGTTCATCAAGTCGGTGATGACATCCAACCATCTTACCTCTGTCGTGTCCTCCTCCCGCCTTCAATCTTTCCCAGCATCAGGGTCTTTTTCAAGGAGTCAGTTCTTCACATCAGGTAGCCAAAGGGTTGGAGTTTCAGCATCAGTCTTTCCAATGAACACCCAGGAACTGATTTCCTTTAGGATGGACTGGTTGGATCTCCTTGCAGTCCAACGGACTCTCAAGAGTTTTCTCTAACACCATAGTTCAAAAGCATCAGTTCTTCAGTGCTCGGCTTTCTTTGTATTCCAACTCTCACATCCATACATGGCTACTGGAAAAACCATAGCTTTGACTAGATGGACCTTTGTTAGCAAAGTAATGTCTCTGGTTTTTAATATGCTGTCTCAGTTGGTCATAGCTTTTCTTCCAAGGAGCAAGTGTCTTTTAATTTCATGGCTGCAGTCACCATCTTCAGTGATTTTGGAGCCACTAGGGAAGCCTTTACATATGAATGCTAAACCTTTTTTTTTTTTTTTTGGTAATTGACATATTTTCTTTTTTTTTTAATTATTTTACTTTATTTTACTTTACAATACTGTATTGGTTTTGCCAATACACGGCTGTACACATATTCCCAATCCTGAACCCCCCTCCCACCTCCCTCTCCATACCATTTTTTGATATGAAAGAAACATCTATTACTTCTTATAATCCATTGTCCCATACAAAATTATCTGCTGCAAAGATGGCCCAGTTAAGTCTGAGATTTTACTCTTTCTGAGATTTTACTTTTTAGGGAAGAAGAGAAAACTAATGCTGGTAGGAAATTACCTAGGGTGAGCCAAGTAAAAGAAATGGCATGAAAAAAGGCACTAAGACAGAAAGAACTTCATTGGAACACATTCATGAGTGAAAAGAATAGTGATTAACAGCATCTGTAAATAAGCACACACATAATCCTCTACTGAAGTTTATGCATTCTATCGTATAGGGGTGCAATAATTTTCTTAAAGTGCCTTGTTTTGACCAGTCAATTTTGCTACATGGCTAATAAAATGTGTGTACTAAACATATACATTGAGTTTACTGCTGCCATCAAATAAAACCCAGAGCAAATTTAATTGGATATATTTCTAATGACATGCATAATTGTCTTTCTGCAACACTCTAATTAACATTGATATAAGTGAAATGCCATTTCCAAATAATACTAATTACAGTCATTTAGGTGAAAGACCCAATCACATATTTAATCCTATGATATCTCTAATAGCCATTTTCACTGAGAACCTTTCCTTCTCCTCAGTATTCCTGTGAGGTAAAGCAGACATTGGCAGCAACAACGGGGTTTTACTTTTGAGAGGCAGATTAATGTAATGTTTTACTCTGAATTTCTGTATGCTCATTTCATATGACTTTTGTCTCCAGAAGTTGTCATATCTTGAAAGGTTCATTATATCTTCCTGTCCACTTATCAGAGTGAAGCTGTAGTTGAGAAAGGGGGTAGATTTAGAAAGAGGGAATAAATGGGTTCTCAGGGGGCGCTAGTGGTGAAGAACCCACTTGCCAATGCAAGAGACACAAGAGACATAGGTTCAATCTCTGGGTCGGAAGAACTTCTGGAGGAGGGCATTGCAACCCACTCCAGTGTTCTTGCCTGGAGAATCCCATTGACAGAGGAGCCTGGAGGGCTACAGTCCACAGGGTCGCAAGAGTCAGACACAACTGAAGTGACTTAGCACAGCACACATGCAATAAATGGATAGAACTCAGTCCTCACATCCTGCTCTCTTACTATTCACCCTCCTTCATTCTTGGACCGTATAGAATGTCTGCTTCAGGCACAGGATAATAACAGGACCGTTTCTTAAAGCTGTCTGCACTACTTGTACCTGGCTTGAAATGTCAATTGACTATGTGTGTGGGATCTTCCCAACCCAGGGATCGAACCCAGGTCTCCCACATTGCAGGCAGATTCTTTACCAGCTGAGCCACAAGGGGAGTCCAAGAATACTAGAGTGGGTAGCCTATCCCTTCTCCAGAGGATCTTCCTGACCCAGGAATCGAACTGGGGTTCCCTGCATCATAGGTGGATTCCTTACCAACAGAGCTATCAGGGAATCCCATATCACTCCCTAATTAGAGATAAAATCCATAATCTGCAAATTTCTCAGAAAGTTAATAAATTATAAAATAAGCTTAATTTACTACTTAATTTGACAAAATCAGATGTCTTCTTGCCAGGCGGAGAGCATTAGGAAGCTATAAATCACTGTGATTGAAGGGTGGGAGATTTTGCCTTTGAGGAATAAAGGGAGCAAAAAGAGACCTAAATAAAAATTACCTATCTTATCGTGGTTACTAAACTCATTAAAAAGTTTGTTTGTCATTATATGGATACAGGTACCTGGTTGTGTAGACAGAAAATCATCTTTTAAATTAATTTATTGTTTATTGAAGGATAATGGCTTTGCAGAATTTTGCTGTTTTCTGTCAAATCTCAACAGGAATCAGCCATAGGTATACATGTATCCCCTCCCTTTTGAAACTCCCTCCCAGCTCCCTCCCATCCCATCCCTCTAAGTTGATACAGAGCCCCTGTTTAAATCAGTTTTAAATTATTTCTTGGCCATATAAAATTTTAAATACTGTTTGAAATATTCTGTATGGGCTCCAAATCTTTGACATTCTGATTGTATTGTATCAAGCTGATGTAATTAACAACCAATACACACCAGGCACTATGCGTTTATGTGTTTTTTTTTTCACGAATCTCTTTTACTCATGATTTTACTCATGACTACAATTGCTATATTTCAGTGTTTTAGGTAATCATAAGTGGTTGTCCCATGTTAGTACTGTGTTGCACTTGCCATCTTGAACAACTTTCTATTGTCTCTGGAAATAATAACAACTTTGTTTTTGTGTGTTGTTTCCTGTGTTCTTTCAGCATTTCATTCATCCAAACGCCTGACAGTATTGAAAGAATCTAACTTGAAAGAATCAAATTCTCCATCACTTCTGGTTCCGAAATTACACTCTTCCTCGCACGTTGCTGTAGACTTGTGCACTGTTGCCATCCGGGAGTCTCCTTTCTCTATCAGCCAGAGAGGCCCTTACTAGGTGGTATCCCTTTTGTCCCAAATCTTATATCTTTCTTACTCTTAGACAATGATCTTTTGAATAAAAGCATCCTTCTCTCTTAGGATGAAAATGGCTACATGTGAAATAATTTTCTTGGAAAAATTTCTATTTGAAATTACCATTATTCTATTCTTCCTCCAACACATGAAAATATACTTCACTTCATAAATGGGCTGGAGATTTTTCAGTGCTAAGGATAATTTCCCAATATGCCCACCTGTTCCCCAAGCTTCCAGAAAACATGTCAGTATGTTCTAATGTGATGTAAAGTCCTTCAGGCATGTCCAACCCTTTGTGACACTATGGACTATAGCTCGCCAGGCTCTTCTGACTATGGGATTCTCCAGGCAAGAATACTGGAGTGGGCAGCCATTCCCTTCTTTCAGGGGATCTTCCTGACCCAGGGATCAAACCTGGGTCTCCTTCACTGCAAGTGAATTCTTTACCATCTAACCCACCAGGATTCTATGTGATGGAAACACTTATATAAATTAAGACTAGAAGTTCCAAACACCTTATGTTTTATGTGTAGTTAGGTTATAATATGATGTAAGTTGATAAATCATGGTAGAAAATTCTTTGGAATCTCAATGATATGTCCCAACTCCTTATTTTCTAAAAAAGGAAGCATTAAAATGTAATATTTAGGGTAACAATTATATATATGAATGTAGAACATAGTTATAAAATCCAATATTTAATGTACAACTCAGGATAAGGACTTCTTTATGAGTTTAACAGGTAAGACACACATTCTAAGCCAACTTGGACTGAATTGCGCTCAGCTTTTGAAGAATATTTACCATTGAAGTTAGAATTTGTTTGAAAAAGGAAAGTGCTAAATATACATAGAATTCTAAACTAGCTAGAACTGACATCCCAGAAGTCTGCCAAGATCTTCAGATTTCTAAATCCTAAAGAAGCTAAATATATGCAGTTTCATCTTATGGATACAAATGTAAAATGCCTCTTGCTAATAAATCACTATTCATTAATGTGGTAGTTCAGTTCAGATCAGTTCAGTCACTCAGTTGTGTCCGACTCTTTGTGACACCATGAATCACAGCTTGCCAGGCCTCCTTGTCCATCACCATCTCCCGGAATTCACTCAAACTTACGTCCATCGAGTTGGTGATGCCATCCAGCCATCTCATCCTCTGTCGTCCCCTTCTCCTCCTGCCCCCAATCCCTCCCAGCATCAGAGTCTTTTCCAATGAGTCAACTCGTCACATGAGGTGGCCAAAGTACTGGAGTTTCAGCTTTAGCATCATTCCTTCCAAAGAACACACAGGACTGATCTCCTTCAGAATGGACTGGTTGGATCTCCTTGCAGTCCAAGGGACTCTCAAGAGTCTTCTCCAACACCACAGTTCAAAAGCATCAATTATTCAGTGCTCAGCTTTCTTCACAGTCCACCTCGCGCATCCATACATGACTAGTGGAAAAACCTTGACTAGGCGGATCTTTGTTGGCAAAGTAATGTCTCTGCTTTTGAATATGCTATCTAGGTTGGTCATAACTTTTCTTCCAAGGAGTAAGCGTCTTTTAATTTCATGGCTGCAGTCACCATCTGCAGTGATTTTGGAGCCCCCCAAAATAAAGTCTGACACTGTTTCCACTGTTTCCCCATCTATTTCCCATGAAGAAGATATAGCACCTATTCATAACTCTGATGAGAGATCCAACCTCAGGCAGCTTTCTTTTTTCAGTATTTTTACTTTTTATTTCTACCCTCATTTTAGAATATCTCATACAATTGATTTACATATCTATTGTTGTTTAGTAGCTAAATCGTGCCCAATTTTTTAATGACTCCATGGACTGTAGCCTGCCAGGCTCTTCTGTCTATGGGATTTGGCAGGCAAGAATACTAGAGTGGGTTGCCATTTCCTTCTCCAGGGTATCTTCCTGACCCAAGGATCAAACCTACGCTTTCTGCACTGGCAGGGGGATTCTTTACCACTCAGCCACCAGGGAAGCCCTAATGTATCTATACATATCCTATATATTCATGTAACAAAGAGGAAAATCATTCTATTCCTGTATGAGGCACTGGTGTCTGGCATGATATCTAGGCCAGAGTAGTTACTTAGGAAAAGGTAGTTGAGAGACTCTGTCCATGAGATTTTATGCTTCAGGAAGACAAATAAGTAGAATCATCAGCTCTCTGAAATTTCTTAGTTATTGTGTAAGAGGAGCTGTGTGATGTCTCCTGCTAGGATGTGTACATCCTCAGTATTTCTTTGTTTTGCAAGACACTGTCTGCTTCTCTAAGAGTGAGATTTATTAAATTTCTGATCACAGTGGGGAACTCAGGGAACATAGTCAGCTTCCATGTAAATCTTCAGCCTCTGAAGGGTATAAGAGGCTCTCAGATGGGACTGGAGTTTTCCTGAGACATATATTTCATGCATATATCAAAGGTTTACAAACAGAGGCAATTCGTGTTCTTTGTGAGTACAAGAGAAATTCAAAATTTGCTTGAATTTTTCTGACTGTCTTCCTGTTGGCCAGTGCTTTCATTCTTCTGCTATGTGGAATCTTTAGCCTTTATTGGAGCCTGTGTGAGTGCACAGGAATAATTGTTGCAACTAGAGTAGTTGGCAGGATTATTGAAACAACTCCAAATTTAATTTAAATATGGCCAAGGCTTTGTTTGAGAAGAAGTGAAAAAAGAAAAAGGAGAAAGAATCATCTTTAATGCCAGGTTGGCCCCTGAGTCATCCCTGATTTGAGGTTGCCCAAACATTATGGTCATTTATGGAAATGGAAAGTAGAAATAATAAATTCAGTATTGGGAAAAATAGCAAAATGTATAAACAAGCTACAAACCAAGGGCAAATCACCAATTAGATGGGCTCCTTGGCTGCTTTTAACTATATTAGTGAAAGTCAGAATGGAGCCAGTTATCCAAAGTACTAGGATATGTCTAGTTGAGGATAAATTATGATCCTTATTCTGAATTAAAATATTGTGATGGGAGATTGCAAAAATATGAGGGTGTGATAAATGTGACCGATTCCACCCCCTCATTATACAGAATCCTACAGATATTAGAGATTCTGAACAGGTGACTCTTGAGAGGAGGGTTATTTTGTCAAGGAATTGACTCATTTTGTGGACAGATACAAATAGCTCCCAGAAGATTCCTGTTACAATGAATTGTTCACATTATTAAGTGAGGCAAATCTCACAAGCTCTGCTCACAACCTCAAGAAGGGGGAAGTTCCAGTTAACACAGGATTCTCAGTAGGAAACTACATTCATCACCATGTGTGTGATGGATGAATCCTTCAATCTTATCCCTAATTTTTCAATCTGTATTCAAGAAGGAGTTAGAATAAAGCATAGGAAGAAAGAAAACTGCTTTATTCTTCCAAAATATGTAAATATGCTCAGAGCATAAGCAATATTAGCCAATTTGGATTGGTTGTATCAGTGATTCTCAAATGGGGCTGACTTTGCTCCCCAGAGATATATGGCAAGATCTGCAGAGTGATGGCAAACATTTTTTGAGTCGTTAAGTGCCATTCCATGCAAAATTTCCATTCAAAACAGGTCTTAATGACCCAGATAAACATGATGGTATGGTCACTTACTTAAAGCCAGCCATCCTGAGGTGTGAAGTCAAGTGGGTCTGAGGAAGCATCACTGCGAACAAAGCTAGTGGAGGTGACTGAATCCCAGCTGAGCTATTTCAAATCCTAAAAGATGATGATGTTAAATGTTAAATATGGCAGCTAATTTGAAAAACTCAGCAGTGGCCACAGAACCAGAAAAGGTCAGGTTTCATTCCAATTCCAAGGGAAGGTAATGCCAAGCAATGTTCAAACTATGGTACAATTGTGTTAATTTTGCATGCTAGTAAGGTAATGCTCAAAATCCTTTAATCAAGGTTTCAGTATGAACCGAGAATTTCCAAATGTACAAGCTGGATTTAGAAAAGTCAGAGGAACCAGAGATCAAATTGCCAAAATCCATTGGATCATAGAAAAAGCAGAGGAATTCCAAAAAACAATTTATTTACTTCTGTTTCATTGACTATGCTAAAGCCTTTGACTTTGTGGATCACAACAAATCGCAGAAAATTCTAAAGGAGATGGAAATAACAGACCACCTTACCTGTCCCCTGAGAAACCTGTATGCAAGACAAGAAGCAACAGTTAGAATCTGACAAGGAACAATGACTGGTTCCAAATTGGGAAAGGAGTACATGAAAGTTGTACAGGATGCTTGGGGCTGGTGCACTGGGATGAACCAGAGGGATGGTATGGGGATGGAGATGGGAGGGGGGTTCAGGATGGGGAGCAGGTGTACACCCATGGGGCAGATTCATGTTGATGTATGGCAAAACCAATACAATATTGTAATTAGCCTCCAATTAAAATAAATAAATTTAAATTTAAAAAAGGTGTGTATTGTCACCCTGCTTATTTAATTGATACGCAGAGTGTGTTAGTCACTCAGTTGTTTCCGATTCTTAGAGACCCCATGGATTGTAGCCCAGCAGGCTCCTCTATCCATGGAGTTTTCCAAGCAAGACTACTGGAGTGGGTTATACATGCAGAGTACATCATGCAAAATGCCAGCTGGAAGACCCGTGAGCTGGAATTGTGATTGCCAGGAGAAATATCAATAATATCATCAGAAATGTAGATGATACCACTCTAATGGAAGAAAGCGAAGAAGAACTAAACAGCCTTTTGTGAGGATGAAAGAGGAGAGTGAAAAAAACTGGTTTAAAACATTCAAAAAACTAAGATCATGGCATCCGGTCCCATCACTTTATGACAAGTAGATGGGGGAAAAGTGGTAAGACGGAAAGACTTTATTTTCTTAGGCTCCAAAATTACTGTATGTGGTGACTGTAACCATGGCATTAAAAGATGCTTGCTCCTTGAAAGAAAAGCTATGACAAACCTAGACAGTGTATTAAAAAGCAAAGACATCACTTTGCTGACAAAGTGATAGTCAAAGCTATGGTTTTTCCAGTAGTCATGTATACATGTGAGAGCTGGACCATAAAGAAGGCTGAGCATGGAAGAAATGATGCTTTTGAACTGTGTTGTTGGAGAAGACTCTTGAGAGTCCCTTGGACAGCAAGGAGATCAAACCAGTCAATATTAAAGGAAAGCAACCCTGAATGTTCATTGGGAAGACTGATGTTGAAGCTGAAACTCCAATTCTTTGGCCACTTGATGTGAAGAGCCAACTCATAGGAAAGACTTTATGCTGAGAAAGATTGAAGGCAGGAGGAGAAGGGGACAACAGAGGATGAGATAGATAGCATCACTGATTCAGTGGACATGCGTTAGAGCAAACTCTACCAGACAGCAAAGGACAGAGAAGCCTGAAGTATACAGTTCATGGAGTTGCAAAGAATCCGACCTGACTTAGTGACTGAACAACAACAACCATTTTGAGTAATGGGGTGTCTAAGATTTCTCTTAGTATGAGAAATACTACCAGCATTTCTACCAGTATTACTACCAATACTACCCAGTATGACACCAGGTATGGACCCCAGGCCATTCACATTCATGTGAAATGTGGCATAGGTGTGTAGAGAATCTTTATTGACATTACTGGACATCAGAACACAATCTCATTCCCTAAATCTATGATGGAGTTTGAAGAGAAATGTGATGAAATTTGAGGGTTATGATGATTTGACTTCAGAAGTCTTGAAAGAGAAAATATGCCCTAAAGTCAGACTTGTTAAAAGAAAATTATGCATGATTTTTTGAATACCTTGCCCTGAGCTTCTCATTGAAAGCATGTAATATCTGTTCAACGGTTTTTCCCTCATACTGGGCTTCCTGTGAAGCTCAGTCGGTAAAGCATCTGCCTGCAATGCGGGAAACCTGGTTTCAATTCTTGGGTCAGGATGATCCCCTGGAGAAGGAAATGGCTACCCACTCCAGTATTCCTGCCTGGAGAATCCCATGGACAGAGGAGCCTGGTGGGTTACAGTCCATGGGATCGTAAGAGTTGGACATGACTTAGCACTATCTTTCTTTCTTTCCCTCATATTAGTCACTGGAAAAACCATTGTCCTCCCATTCTGCTGCTCATATTCCTTTTCAAATGTCTTTATTGAATTTGTTACAACATTGCTTCTGCTTTATCTTTGGTGTTTTAGCCACCAGCCCTGTGGGATCTTAGCTATCAGATCAGAAATTGAACTCCTACCTTCTGCATTTGAAGGTGAAGTCCTAACCACTAGACTAATGGGGAAGCCCCTGCTCACATGCCTTTAGTTGAATATTTCTGATGGAATCCTTTACAATGACCAAGAAGCATTTGGTTAGGTAATTTGAAGCAATAATGGTTACCTGGGATGGGATGGCAAGGTTAAGGGGTTTTCTGCTCTTATTCAAGATGCAGGTATGTGCATGCTAAATTGCTTCAGTTATGTCCGACTCTTTGTGACCCCATGGACTGTAGCCCACCAGGCTCCTCTGTCCATGGGATTCTCCAGCAAGAATACTGGAGTGAGTTGCCATTCCCTCCTCCAGGGGATCTTCTCGACCCAGGGATTGAACCCACTTCTCCTGTGGCTCCTGCATTGTGGGCGAATTCTTTACCGCTGAGCCACAGGGGAAGCCCCTACAGCAGGTCTACTTGATTGTTTTACTTACCAGCCCATTATAGCCTGTAAAAACAGCTGACAGATCTTGGAGTGTAACAGTGGACTATAGATGACTAAACAACAGTGATGTTTCCAAAGAGGTCAACTATACAGAAATGGTGTAACAATCAAGCTTTGTCACAAATTGAAGAATATTGATATGCTATTGAGATCCATTTGGCTAATGCTGTTTTTTGACTCCTACTTCTGAAGAAAGTCAAAGAAAATCTGCATTCGTGTGATATGGCCAAGACTACACGGTTTACTGTGCCCCCACGGAGATATTTGTCTTCTTTGGCTTACGGTCATAACTTGGTAAAGTGAGAGCACCAGGATTATTTTCATGATATAATAATGATGCGTGTGTTAAGTCACTCAGTCATGTCCAACTCTTTGCAACCCCATGGACTGTTGGCCACCAGGTTCCTCTGTCCGTGGGATTTCCCAGGCAGGAATATTGGAGTGGCTTGGCATTTCCTTCCCCAGGGGATCTTCCTGACCCAGGGATTGAACCCCGGTCTCCCACATTGCAGGCAGATTCTTTACCATTTTGAGCTTCCAGGGCAGACATAATAATGGTATCTCAACAAAAAATCAAGTTGAATTACAAACGTGGAAAAGCATATGACTATCTGGGGATGGTTGCTTCACTTTGCCAAAATACAAGGTGTGACACAGATGGTAAAATTCACAGGAAGAACCCAGACATGAACCACCATTGGGAATATTTCTCAAACAAAATAAATTGTTGTTCCTGCCAGCAAGAAAATGTTAAAAATGAGGTACAGACATGATTGGGTTCCTTTATCTTTTTTTTAAAATTCTTTACTAAATTTGTTACAATATTGCTTCTGTTTGTGTTTTTCATGTTTTGGCCATGGGGCACGTGGGGTCTTAGCTACCCAACTACGAATAGAACTGGCACTCCCTGAATTGAAAGATGAAGCCCTAACCCCTGGACTGCCAGGGAAGCCCCAATTTCCTTTATTACTGAAGAATGTTATCCCAAATTATGGCTTCTCCTACCTCCATTCAAGCAATCACATAAAGTAGGCTGAATCTGAATGAAGTTAATAGGGCTCTCTTATAGGTTGAACTGCGCCCCTTCATTCCTCAAAAAAAGGTCTATTGTACTGAAGTGCTAACCCCCAGCAACCTCACCTGGAAATGGAATCCTTGCAGATGTTATTAATTAAGATGTGGTCATATTGAAGTTAGCTAAGCCCCAATCCAATATGACTGGTGTCCTTATAAGATAGGTCATGGGAAAACAGAGACAAAGAAGAGAAAAAACGGTGACGACAGAGGCAGGGAAAGGATTTTGCATCTGCAAGTCAAGGAGTGACTGTCATTGCTGGGAAACCACCAGAAGCCAGGAAGAGGAGAGCAAGGTTTCAGGCAGCGGGTGGATCTGAGGGGACCCTGGTTTCAGAATTCTAGCCTCCAAAACTATGTAACGATACATTTATGTCATTTTAAGCCAACCACTCTGGCATTTTGTTGCAGAAGCTCTGACAGTAGTACAAGCTCTGAACAGCAGCAGCTCATACTGGAGCTCCATGCTCAGTTGATCTCTTTGGTTTCTCACAATGACAATGTGTAGATGGTGTTATTAGAAATGTCAATGATCCTCACCTCACCTTTTCAATTAGAAAAAGAAAAGATAAATTTCCTTGATGGGTAGAATTAATAATAGTGTTCTTGAAATATCTGAGGACATAAAATATAGGAAAAATTATATATATATATATGAATGGGAAACCACATATATATATATATATATATATATATATATATATGCAGTTTCCAAGGTGGTGTAGTGGTAAACGATCCACCTGCCAAGACAGCAGATGCAAGTTTGGATCCCTGGGTCAGGAAGCTCACACGGAGGAGGAAATGGCAACCCACACGAGTATTTTTGCCTGGAGAATTCCATGGACAGAGGGCCCTAGCAGGCTACAGTCCATGGGGTCACAAAGAAACGTGACTGAGCCTGTGTGCACAGGTGCGTGTGCACACAGAAATACTAAAGCATTGACCTATAACGATTATTTTTCAGTAGGCATTGGATTGGTCATATGGTCTGAAAAATGAACTCTGAATGGTTAAAGGCTAAAAGACATGTTTGTAGAAAATGCTATGGTGTGGAAGTTGTTATGAACATAGAGGAAAATTTAAGTGGGGCGTATGGGGAGGAAATTCTCCTCCTGAATATGGAAAGGTCTGGTTGCAACAAGTAGTGTCCTCATCAGCTCTTTGAAATCAGCATTCTGAGGACGTAAAATGAGCACTAGCAGAAAAAGGAAAGCAACATACACGGAGAGAAGAAGATCATTTCCTCCTGTGTCCCTCAAAAATTAGAAAATTGACTAAAATTGTTATGCTTCTCGACAGGAATGTCAGACACTAAAATCCATCATGAGTCATCCCATAAAAATTGGGACTCATCCATAGTGTGGACAAGTGGATTACATAGGTCTGTTACCCACAGTTCTGAGTGCATACCCATGAGTTTTCACTGAAATCAAGACTCATTCTGGACCTAATTTGCATCCCCAGAGACAGAAGCAGATGTCTCTAAATCTACTACATGATTAATTCAGAAAATATTTTATTTTGGAATTCCTGTTTAACTATCATCAGCTAAGAAATCTATTTTCCTGCAGGTGCAGGATAACGTCGGCTAAAAAACATCATGTATAAGGAATCGCATATCTTATTGTATACCAAGTAGTGGATTGTTTGAAAGTTGGGAAGAGTTACTAAAATATGTATTTACAAAATTGAGGGACAGTAAGTGTCTAAAGGGATGACTGAATGACCGCAGGGATGCATGTCGAAACAGTAAGCATAGAGGTAAAGGAATGCTGTGGTTGCATCTACTATTGAAATATTGTGGGGGAAGTAGGGAAGACAGGGTAGGGTTATTGTGGAACTTACATAAATTTCTCTACTTTTACAAATATTTCATTTCCTCTGACTGATTTTATAGTTGTTCAGGGACCTGGTTGCATTAATTCCAGAGAAGGGGCTGGTGTTTAATATTATACAATTGCAATACCTTTAAAAATAACTGCCCAAATTCTTCTTACAATCTGAAGCAGTTGTTTTCATTCCTCAACTCTCTATGGATGATAACAGTTACAGCTTCTTTCCTACCTGGTGGAGGAGGTCATGATCTAAACATTTAATAATCTAATAATCTAAACCTACTCCTATGGCTGGGAAGGGACCAGGAAGGAAGCATTGGCAAGGACCGTATTGGTGACAGTTATACAAATTGTACCCCTTGGTTGAAACAAGAGGCTTTAGTTAAGTCTCTGTGACATGTGGAAAAATGGGAAGTGATCATAAAAACGAAGGACAAGACATAGTTGATGTGAAAGAAAAAAATAAAATTAGTTTGATATCCCCTGAAAAGTTGAGAGCTACATCATCAGGTGCCTAGGGCATAAACTTGTTTATCAATTGAAATCTATATTTGAAGGAGAAGGCTCAGGACATGGGTTCCAGTGAAATTGAGTCATTAAATCTGAATTTATCTATGTGATGCACTTTGATGGAGCTAATGATACCTGTGAATGAAAAGTGTAGAGAAACCCTTTACAGAAGAAACACAGAAACTGTTGCCTCCAGAATGATTAAAAAACACTTTACTTAACAACAAAACCGCTAACAAATGTGCACCAATCAATTCAATGGATAATTTGTAGTGAATATGTCAGGAGGATAACACAAAGTAGCTTCAGATATAAAATATTGACTTGAATTACTGAATCAACAGGTAATGACCCAGAATGTGGGCCAGTTTTCCTTGAAAATGTTTACTGGGTGAACAATAGCATTACCTAAGTGTGTTGTATGTATTCCTCCCAACAATCTGGAAAAATAGGGATATTTAATCCTATTTTAGAAAGAAGAGGATTGATAAGTCCATAGATCTAACAGCATGTCAAAAATCACATAGCTAGCCAGTGAAAGAAGCATAATCAGAAGTCACATTTACCAAAATAAAATGTGTGTGTGAGCACATGTGTGTGTGAGCTCTGTGTTATTAAAATGTTTAAATAGGTAAGAAACTCTGAAACAAATGATATTTTCCCTTAATTTACTGACTATTATTTTCACCCATTTTAAACATTTATTCATCAGGATTAATATAGTTTATTAACCTCTAGATAGGCTGGATATGAATAGTCACTTTTTAACAAAACAAAATTTAGCACTAAAGCTGATTTTCTTATTTTTTCCTTCCCTGATAGTTGTAGTTTTACTATTCCTTCAGAATCTCCTACAGACATAGAAGCATCTGCTGTGCTTTTGGACTAACTTCAGTATCCTTGTAAAGAGCACTTAATTAATTAAAGTGTTTATAGGCAAATATTGACATGAACCTGGTAGAACAAGATATGGAATGAATGAATAGAAATTCTGTCACTCAAAACAGTGGTAGCGTGGCTCGAAAGCTTTCGTTTGAACTGGAAGACAATATTTATCATCTCCTAATAGGAGCTGGGAAATAGCAGCTGGGTTCTTAGGGTACAACAAAAGCAGACAACAGTAACAACAAGCAAAAACAACAACAGCAAAGCAGAAACAAAAGATCTCCAACCGCCACCAACCTTACATTCTGCTGAGGACAACAAGGAAGTGGCATTTTGTGGATCTGACTGAGGATTGTAAGAATCCCAGAGAAGAGGACTGAACCCTGTCCATAAATGGATACGCTGAATCGTTGTTAAAGTCTTCAAAGAGAAAGCAGACGTATCTTGATCTTAAATTTGAAAGTAGTATGTATAAAAGTGAGAAAGGAAAAGACAGGGAAAGGAACTTCATATTTATCTTATACCCTTGGCCAAGCACACATGTTTTGAACAGTAGCCTCATCTGTTGCTTTATGAACCTTGGATATTTTCCCATTTCCTGTGAGATTAAATGCATTTCCTAATATCACACAAATTTTAAACCAATGTCTCAGTGTGGGGAGAATGTGGGCAGTGACTGCTTGGGTATTCTGAATGGAAAAATACATACATTCACACACACACACACACACACACACAGTTTTTACAGTTTCAGAGGACTCATGAATTGCCCAAATATCACTATAATCAGATTATGAATTTGTGTTTTGTGTAGAAGGGCTAATAGATCACACTTTTAAAGCGTCCTACAAGGATGTGGAGAACAACGTTTCTCTGAAAATGTGTAATCTCTGATCAGTTCCGTTCAGTTGCTCAGTCGTGTCTGACTCTTTGCGATCCATGGGCTGCAGCACGCCAGGCTTCCCTGTCCATCACCAACTCCAGGAGCGTGCTCAAACTCATGTCCATCAAGTCGGTGATGCCCTCCAACCATGTCATCCTCTGTTGTCCCAGCATCAGGGAATGAGTCAGCTCTTTGCATCAGGTGGCTGAAGTATTGGAGTTTCAGCTTCAACATCATTCCTTCCAACGAATATTCAGGACTGATCACCTTTAGAATGGACAGGTTGGATCTCCTTGCAGTCCAAGGGACTCTCAAGAGTCTTCTCCAGAAATACAGTTCAAAAGCATCAGTTCTTCGGTGCTCAGCTTTCTTTATAGTCCAGCTCTAACATTCATACATGACTACTGGAAAAATCATAGCTTTCATTGCTGCTACTGCTGCTAAGTCGCTTCAGTCGTGTCCGACTCTGTGTGACTCCATAGATGACAGCCCACCAGGCTCCGCCGTCCCTGGGATTCTCCAGGCAAGAACACTGGAGTGGGTTGCCATTTCTTTCACCAATGCATGAGAGTGAAAAGTGAAAGGGAAGTCGCTCAGTCGTGTCTGACTCCTAGTGATCCCACGGACTGTAGCCTACCAGGTTCCTCCATCCATGGGATTTGCCAGGCAAGAGTACTGGAGTGTGGTGCCATAGCTTTCACTAGGTGGACCTTTATTGACAAAGTAATGTCTCTGCTTTTTAACATGCTGTCTAGGTTGGTCATAGCTTTTCTTCCAAGGAGCAAGCGTCTTTGAATTTCATGACTGCACCATCTGCAGTGATTTTGGAGCCCAAATATCTGATACCACATGTTTAATTAATTAAGATGAATTTGCTAATTGGCCATCTGGTAAGTAAAATTAGTTGCCTATCTGTGTCTACCTCACCCACTAAGAATAATGTGACCTGTTGTTTGTATATGTGACTGTTTACAACCTATATACTGTATATACCTTGAGACAATTTTATGAATGAGAATTTATTTTAAAAAACTTGATCTTTTAAAAAATTAATAGCCCATATAGTTTTGAATGGTTTCCTGTTATTCATATTCAATTCATAAAAGGTCACTTATTTAGGTCATGAATCAACTGAAATTCATCTTTTAGCCTATGGTAAATGCAGGATATTGGGAAATGCATCTGTTCCTTGCCATGTTTTTTTGTAACTAAACAGTCACAGCTGTGTAGTGGCTCATGCTTCAGCAATTTTTTTAGAATGATACAGTTGTCTGGAACCAAATCACTGTGCTATAAATAACTAGGCCAGAAGGCAATATGCTATAGAGTTCTGAATGCAAAAACTGTATACGATTTAGTCCATCAGTAAGAAAAAGAACCTGATTCCACCTCTACTAGGAAACTGAGTAGAAATACTGGAGAAGTGTCCCAACAGGAAAAAGATGGGCACTTGTGTGTGGCAGACACTGCTGCCTGCCAGAGAATATCTCGTCTCCTCTTTGTTGCTAGTAATAGGACTCCAGTTCTATTGGGAAATCAATGAACCAGATAAACACAGAATTACCATATGACTCAGCAATTCCACTCCTGGGTATAAACCCAGAAGAACTGAAAACATGTTCAGATACTTGTACATGAAATGCTAACAGCTTGCAGTAGCCAAATGGTAGAAACAGTCCACAGATACATCACCAGATGAGTGGATAAACTAAAGGCAGTACACACACACAATTTAGTATTATTTACCCATAAAAAGAGTGAAATCCTGATATATAGATGAACCTCCAAAACATTATGCTGAATGAGAGAAGCCATAAAGAAAGCCCATTTACTGTATGATTCTACTTATATGAAATATCCAGGAGAGGTAAGTCTGTAGATACAGAAAGCATATTAGTGGTTTATGGGTGTTAGTTGGGGAAGGAGGGTCAGGAGGAAACTAGGTAATAAATAAGATGAAAATATTCTGAAACCACATGGAGATCCAGAGTTCTAGCACCTCACTGAGAATGCACTAAACGCCTTTGACTTGTACAATTTTAAATGTTTATTTTATGCGGTGTGAACTTAATCTCAATTTAAAACAAAAAACACTCTGGAAAACAGTTTGTCCCAAGGGTTAGGATGGGAAAAAAGAAAAGAATGATTCAAACAAACTACCGCATTTTCAGTTTTCCTGTGACTATGTGTGGCCACATGATTAAGTTCTAGACATTAAAATGTCAGTAGAAATGTTATGAGGGATTTCCAAGAAACATGTGGTTACACAGGCATTTTTCAAGTATAATAGTTTATATAATTATATAACATTTTAGAAATATGTGGGTTTTTTCTCTCTTATATCTTACATTTAAACCTATCAAAGGCATCTTCAAGATCAAATCGAGTTGTCTTTGCCAGAGGCACTTTTTTATGCCAGCTATCTCAGATTCCTCAAAATACTATGCCCCTTCTTTCTAAATTGTTTAAAATAATGAACACGTTAAATCTGTTTGTGATGTTGTCATCAGATAATTCGTCAAACTTCCGGCCCCACTCACAAAATAACTTACTTTTTGGTATATGTTTGGGATCTCTATACCACTGTCTTTTACTACATTGTGAGCAAGTATGATCTATAAAGGACTGATACCGTGATTTACCTGGGAATAAATTCTAACTGTAAATTTGGTTCATGTCTTTTTATCTTTTCTACCATGTAACTTCCATAAACATCCTTAATTTCTTTTGTCTGTACTTTTGTATTCTGTTGTAAATCATAGCAATCTACACATAACATATTTAACATTTTAACGATTTGGAAATGTATAATTTTATGGCTTTAAACACAATTGAAGTCTTATGCAACTATTCCCACTATCCATCTCCAGAACCTTTTTATATTCCCCAGCTGAGACTCTACAACCATTAAATACTAACTCCCTATTCCCTGCTCCTTCCAGGTCTGCAGTAATCACCATTTTCTTTTCTTCTCTATGACTTTGGCTGATCTAAGAACCACAGAGAAGAATAGTACAGGATTTATCCCTTTGTCAATGGCTTATTTCAGTGACAGTATCAAGGTGCACCCGCATTGTAGCATTTGTCACAATTTCCTTCTTTTTAAGGCTGAGTAATATCCCATTATGTGTATATATCACATTTGGGGTGTCCGTTCATCAGCTGATATACAGTTGGGTTGCTCCCACCGGCTATTGTGAATAGTGCAGCTGTGAATATGGGTTTGCAAATATCTCTTTTAGTCTCTGCATGCGTGCTTAGTCACTCAGTTGTGTTTCACTCTGCAACCCCATGGACTGTAGTCTGCCAGGCTCCTCTGTCCATGGGATTCTCCAGGGAAGAATACTGGAGTGGGTTACCATGCCCTTCTCCATTCTTAGTCTACTTTCTGTTATTTTGGGTATAAACCAGGGAGTGAAATTGCTGGGTCCTATGGAAATTCTATGTTTTAGGTTTTTGAGAAGTTGCATACCATTTCAAATTGGTTTCGATTGTGGTCTAATGAATGGCTTCATGTTACACATCAAATCTGCTTTATTATTAAAAATAATGCAAGTGAAAGAATGATATAAAACTTGTAATGATTGGTAAAATTAGACTTGTAGGTGGATATTTTTGAGGAAAATGAAAAAATATATTTTACATACAGTTCTACGCAGTATTAAACCTTGTTTGAAGTTGAGGACACAAGAACCTGCACTTACAATCGATTTGTGTTTGGTATTTTTTTAATTTCTATCATCCTATGTTACATACTTTCTTCTCTTTTGTTGTTCTTTGTTATACACAGCTTTTACTAAAGCTGGTCTTAACAATGCTTTCAGGAACTGGCAGATAACTAGCCAGCAGAAACATAAACAGCGTTTGTGCCCTTGAATATGTGGATCTCATTAAATAAGTATGAAATATATTTTATTTCAAGAACACTGAATTGCTTTGCTTATTGAGATATATCAACACAAATTGGCTTTGCCATTTGATTGCTTTGAAAAAGTACCTATTTAGCATCATAGAACTTTGTAATAAACATTGCTTGAGGTAGTGTGCAGTCTTCTATTTCATAATAAGGGATAAAATTGCTTCTTTATAGCAGCCTCGGATTAACTGTATTTTTCTATGCAAAGTTTTTTTCATTGAAAGTTAAATTAGTTTTATTCTGGAAAAGTCACAGGCTGAGCTGCACAAGGGGTGTAAGAGGGAAAACAATCACTCTTTGATGACTTTCAATTGCTGCTATGATTATTGAATTTGCATTTCAAATTCTTCATATTTTGAGTTTTCCATAAATTTGTCAATTCTGCCTTTCAACAAATTTCAATTCTACTGAGATTTTCTAATTTATTGTTTAGAAAGTTTCATGCTATCATCTCTTTAAGTCTTTACATTTGTTGGTGTAACTATTCAATACTTTTTTCTTTTAATTATTGGTGTATTTTTCTTCATCTTAAATATATGTGTTGTAGATCTGTTGAGTATTTTTTCCTATAGTCTAACTTGATTTATTATAATTTTTATTATTTTTTTCTCATTTGAAATTATTTTTTATTTTATACTATGTCTTTCATGCTTTCCATAAAATTCCTTTTATTATATTTTATAGAATTATGTACCTGTCTTCGTCTTAAATTATAAAAATAAAACACCCATGTGTTAGTTTTTATTACTGTTCATAATACCCCATTTTTCTTCCTACTGATGATTGTATTACTCTGCCACATATAGTCAGGGCTGGTTATGTGGTTTCTGTTAACCAATAAAATTGAGAGGTGACACATGTCGCTTCTAGGGAGTAGATGTAGGAGACTTCCCCTGCACTCTTTTTCCTCTGCCTTGGGTACCAGAACTATGCTACATGGTGTAACCCCAGGGTAGAGACATAGGATAAGTGGGGAAAAGGCCTAGCCAACCAATGACACACATTGTACACTGAGAGGGGAATTGTTGCTGCTCAGCTTACTAAGGTGCACTGTTGTTTGATACAGCAAAATCAGCTAGTCTCTTGACTGAAGCATCTTACACCATTAAGGGGCTAAGGAAAAAGTCATTCATGTTATTTGAAAAATACATCAATAGAGATAATAATATTCAATTTTAAAACTCCCGGATCTCAGTCTGTAACCCCAGGCTATCCCCCCAGTTTCAGGAAAACATCAGACAAATTCAAATACATCGACATCTCACAGTACAGCTAATACTCCTCAAAACTGTCAGGCATCAAACACAAAAACAGTCTGAGGAAATGTCACAGGCAGCAGGAGCCTCAGGTGACATAAAAACTAAATGTAGTCTGGTAACTTGGATGGGATCCTAGACAGAAAAAAAAAGCAGAAATAAAAACTAAGGAGCTATGAATAAATTACTAACAATAACCAATAATATACTTTTTAAGTAACAAAAGAATGTCGGGAGTAAAATTTTAAAAAAATGTTCAAATGCTGATCCAATAACTGCTTTATCTTTCTACCAACTGGGTACCTTTAATAGCATTTTCTAAGAAAGGAAATTTACCCCCATGTCTTGAATAGCACCTGGCATATATAAGCCAGGTACTAAGTCATTTAAGTAGTGTCCAAGTCTTTGCAACCCCATGGACTGCAGCCCACCAGGCTCTTCTGTCCTTGGGATTCTCCAGACAAGAATACTGGAATGGGTTTCCATACCCTCCTCCAGGGGATCTTCCTGACCCAGGGATCGAACCCACATCTTTGGTGTCTCCGGCATTGGCAGGCAGTTTCTTTACACTGAACCACCTGGCACATGGTAATCACTTAATAGATGCATGTGAAATTTTAAGGAATGAAATACACCAGACATTACAGAAGGCTGACACAAAGCAATCCTGAAATTGGACTTTCCCTTTAAAAAATAACAAGATTCAACAACGGAGCCAGAGTAAGAACGGGAAGGATTACTGCAAGTTATCTGTTCATGATCAATTCAACTTAAGGCTTATTTCATAGTGATACCTCAATAGATAAACTAGAGCTATTTCTTATATATTCCTGCTTACTGGATACAATGACCACATTGCTTGTCCTTGACAAGAATTTCTCTATTTTCTATTTTATTTTCACTCCATGTATTTTCAAAGGAACGTCTATGCTTCATATCAATCTTAACAATCCACTCATTGAGAATAATGCTTATGACATTTATCTGGAATATAGTATATAATTCTAGAGTGAGCTATTTTTGAGATATTTGTGAACAATTGGACAATAGATATTTATTTGTATTTCTATGCCATGCTGTATATAAAAATGAGTAAATGAAATATGCTATCTCTACTGAATGGAATTCTCAAAATAATTGACATTAAAAATATTGTGCTTAATATGAGATAAACATGAGATAAAATGCAGAATAACCCAATGTTTAATTCATTGTGACTCTAATTTTCTGTTAACAGAAGATCAAGTAGAGAATGACCTTTATCTGTTTTCTAGTCAGGAGATATAATACTAGTACATCCAGATTTCCATATTCATTTTAGCATGTGGAAGGGGTACCCTCAGTTCAGTTCAGTCACTCAGTCATGTCCAACTCTTTGTGACCCCATGGACTGCAGCACACCAGGCTTCCCTGTCCATTACCAGCTCCCAAAGCTTGCACAAATTCATGTTCATTGAGTCAGTGATGCCATCCAACTGTCTCATCCTCTGTCGTCCCCTTCTTCTCTTGCCTTCAATCTTTCCCAGCATCAGGGTCTTTTCCAGTGAGTCAGGTCTTCGCATCAGGTGGCCAAAGTATTGGCGTTTCAGATTCAGCATCAGTCCTCAATGAATATTCAGGACTGATTTCCTTTAGGATGCACTCGTTTGATCTCCTTGCAGGCCAAGGGACTCTCAAGAGTCTCCTCCAACACCACAGTTCAAAAGCATCAATTCTTTGGCACTCAGTTTCTTTATAGTCCAACTCTCACATCCATACATGGCTACTGAAAAAACTATAGCTTTGACCAGATGGACCTTTGATGGCAAAGTAATGTCTCTGCTTTTTAATAAATGCTGTCTAGGTTGGTCATAGTCTTTCTTTCAACGAGCAAGTACCTTTTAATTTCATGGTTGCAGTCACCATCTGAACTGATTTTGGAGCCTCCCCAAATAAAGTCTGTCACTGCTTCCCCATCTTTTTGCCATGAAGTGATGGGCCCAGATGCCATGAACTTAGTTTTCTGAATGTTGAGTTTTAAGCCAGCTTTTTCACTCTCTTCTTTCACTTTCATCAAGAGGCTCTTTAGTTCTTCTCTTTAGGAATCCATCACTGAAACTTTCAGGAAGTGGGTTTCATATTCCAATATGTTCTCACTGCATATATTTAAGCTGTACCTGGGAGTAATAGAATTCATAATTGTCACATATAGAAATTTTATTCTCTCTTTATTCTTTTCCTTAATTTTGGATGTCCAATGCTGGTAATCAGATGATATGTATTATTCAAAATGACATTCAGTAAGGTGGAAACAGTGTCAGACTTTATTTTTGGGGGCTCCAAAATCACTGCAGATGGTGACTGCAGCCAAGAAATTAAAAGACGCTTACTCCTTGGAAGAAAAGTTATGACCAAACTAGATAGCATATTAAAAAGCAGAAACATTGCTTTGCCAACAAAGGTCTGTTTAGTCAAGGCTATGGTTTTTCACTAGTCAGGTATGGATGTGAGAGTTGGACTGTGAAGAAGGCTGAGCACCAAAGAATTGACATTTTTGAACTGTGGTGTTGGAGAAGACTCTTGAGAGTCCCTTGGACTGCAAGGAGATCCAACCAGTCCATTCTAAAGGAGATCAGTCCTGGGTGTTCTTTGGAAGGAATGATGCTAAAGCTGAAACTCCAGTACTTTGGCCACCTCATAAGAAGAGTTGACTCATTGGAAAAGACTCTGATGCTGGGAGGGATTGGGGGCAGGAGGAGAAGGGGACGACAGAGGATGAGATGGCTGAATGGCATCGCCAACTCGATGGATGTGAGTTTGAGTGAATTTCAAGAGTTGGTGATGGACAGGAAGGCCTGACGTGCTGCAATTCATGGGATCGCAAATAGTTGGACACGACTGAGCAACTGAACTGAACTGAACTGAACTGAAGGACTTCCTTAGTGGTGCAGTGGATAAGAATCTGCCTGCCAATGTAGGAACAGGGGTTGGACTCCTGGTCAGGATAGATTCCCCATACCGTGGAGTGACTAGTGAGCTCATGTACCACAACTACTGAGTCCAGGCTCACAACTACTCAGCCACATGCCCTAGAGCCTGTGCTCCCACGCAAGACAATGAGAAACCTGTGTGCGGTAAAGAAGAGTAGCCCCCTGCTCACTGCAACTAGAGAAAGCATGTCTACAGCAACAAAGACCCAGCACAGCCCAAAATAAATAAATATATACATAAAATTATTTATAAAACTATAGTCATTTTTTAAAGATTGTTAATTACTGTAAGCAATTGTCACTACATATTTGAAAATATACATTGATGTGTAGATTTGCAGCTCAGCACAGCTACAGTTGGAACTCCTGTTCATGCTTGCTTTCTACACAATTATTAGTATCACATAAAGAAATCACGTAAACATCCAGAGCAGCAGAGTTTGCTACCCTCAAGTAAGTCTATTAAACTTTCCTTCCAGGCAAGAATCGCTTTTCTTAGGATGCCAGACTGCTAAAGAGTTTGCATTTTGGAGTAAGACAGGTCTGGTTCCAAATTCTCTCCCTGGTATTTTATCTTACACTTGTTACTTAATCTACAAATACTGCCCATCCTGGGGCCTCCAAATAATAATGGTTAGACTTTTACTCCAAAATGTCCTTTCCATGGAGTAGTGATATAGATAGTGACATAGGCAAAGCATTTAGCAGAGTCATTGCCTCTTCCAGATCCTCACAAGTCATACCTTCGTGATCATTAGTATCAACGTCTTTGAATAAAGGGCTTCCCTGGTGCCTCAGACAGTAAAGAATCTGCCTACAATGCAGGAGACTGGGGTTTGATCCCTAGGTCAGGATGATCCCCTGAAGAAGAGATGGTAACCCACTCCAGTATTCTTGCCTGGAGAATCCCCATGGATAGAGGAGCCTGGCGGGTTACAGTCCATGGGGTCGCAAAGAGTAGGACACGACTGATTGACTCACACATACATACACATCGATCCAGTGAAAACACCCAAGTAATTCAAGAACTGGCATGTTAAAGTGCCCACGAGCACATGTTCTGTTGCAAAAGAGTTTTCTGAATTTATTTTGTAGACAGCTAGACTGGCTGTAGGTACATTCCAAGGAAGGAATATCCTAGAAAGTCTGATCCAGACACTAGGGGCTCATCATGGGCTTATACTTGTCCTGAGAAAGGGGGTCTGGAAGGCCCTGCCGGCTCAACCAAGTTCCACAACCTGCCGTGAGCAGCATGCATTGTGCTCAAGATATAATCACCCTTTATGAGACTGAAGCCAGTACAAACACGCATGTTGTTTTTTTAATTAAATTTTGCATTATGGATTAATAAAAACATCAAAAATAAAATCTCACTTTTACTCACAAAATACAAAAGACTGACAAAATAGTGTGAATATAGCAAAATACTAAAAATGATATTATCTTTGTTGTTTTTATACAAAGGGTGGATAATGCTCCAACTTCAAATTATTCCCTTTGTCAACCTCAGATTAAACACTAGCAAAATGAAAAAAAAAAAAAAAAACAAAGATAAATAGAAGATTGGGCTTTTCTAAAAACCAGTTGGAAAGTTGCTCTGTTTGCAGCTGGACCAAAGTGTCTAATTATACATTCATTAAGTATGTTTTTCTTAAGCTCTCAAGCTACATTGATTCTGTGGTTGTTTTGTTTGTTTGTTGTTTTTTTTTTTCAGATTCAAAGGGAATTTTTTTTTCATTTTTTGAAAAAGACTTCATTTCTCAGAGCAGTTTTAGATTGACAGAAAAATTAAATCCACAGTGCAAAGTTACTAACAACATCCCCTCTTCCTTCACAGTTATTATTTAGCAACTTGCAGTGGTGTGGGGCATGCATAACAGTCGATGAACAAACCCTCATACAATAATTTTAATTAAAGTCCATAGTTTACATTAGGATTCACTCTTCGTGTTGTATACTCTATCTATGGGTTTTGACAACTTTGTGTCTTTTAGTATCATACAGAATGTTTCACTGCCTTAAAATCTCCTGCACTTATCTCTGCCCTACCAGACACCTGACGATCACTGATCTTTGTACTGTTTTGATAATTCTGCCTTTTCCAAAATACCTTATAATTGGAATTACACAGTAATTTTTACACAGCCTTTTTACACTGGCTTCTTTCATAAGAATATACATTTAAGGTCCTCCTTGTCTTTCTGTGGTTTAATGTGTCATTTGCAAATACTGTAATTACCTATCCAATTGACAACTTTTTAGTAAGGCTAACACAAAAAAAGATGCAAATAACTAAAATCAGAAATAAAAGTGGGAACATTACTTCCAACTTTCAGAAATTAAAAAAAAAACAAGTATTATAAGAGGGTATTATGAACAACTGTACTCTAATAAATGAGACAGTAAATGACATGGACAAAGTCTTGAAAATAGCCTAATCTGACTCAAGAAGATAAGAAAAAAAAATCTAAATAGATTTGTACAAGGTAAAGACATTGACTCAATAATACAAAAACTTCCAAGGAAGAAAAGTCCCTAACCAAATGGCTTCAGTGGTGACTTCTATCAAATATTTAAAGAATTAACATCAATCCTTCTCAAACTCATCCAAAAATACTTCCTAACTCTTTCTGTGAGTTCAGCACTATCCTGAAACCAAAATCCGATAGAGTTATCACAAGGAAAGAGAATTAAAGGCCAATATCCTTTATGAACATTAATGTAAAAATCTTCAATAAAATACAGCAAAACTGAATCCAACAAAATTTTGGTAGAATTACAGACCATACTCGAAAGAGATTTATCTCAGGAATGCAAGAGTGATTAAATATAAAAAAAATCAATCAATGTAATATACCATACTAACAGAGCAAAGGGAAAAAAAAAATTATCTCAATTGACACAGAAAAAGCATTTGACAAAATCCAACACCATTTCATGATACCCCCCCAAATCAGAAAACTAGTAATAAAAGAATTTCTTCAACATGATAAGGCCATTGATGAAAAGTCTCAGCTAACATCACACTGGTTGGTGAAAGACTGAAGGCTTTCCCTCTAAGATCAGTAAAAACACAAGGGTGTTTGCTTTCATCTCTGCTATTCAGCATTGTACTGTAATTTCTAGTGAGCATTTAAATGAGAAAAAGAAACAAAGAAGCAAAGGACATTTAGGTTTGAAAGGAAGAAATGAAACTACTTATTAGTAAATAACATAATTCTACACTTTAGAATTCCACAAAATCCACAAGAAAGTCACTCCAAAGTTCCTCAGAAAGCTAAACAAAGAATTACCATATGGTCCAGAAATTCTATTCCTAGGTATATATATCCAAAAGAATCAGAAATAGAAACTCCAACAATATTTGTCATGATATTTTTCACAATAGCCAAAAAGTGGAAACATCCTAAGTGTCTATCAGATGAGTGGATAAAATAAAATGTGGTTGTTTTGGGGTTTAGTTTTTTTCCCCTCCATAGCTCCAGTGTGAATTGCTAACCCCCAGTATCACAAAATGTGTTCTTATTTAAAAACAGGATTGTTGCAGAAGTAATTAGTTAAGATGAGATCTTATTGGACTAAGTCAGGCCCTTAATTCAGTATAAATGGTGTCCTCATACAAGTGGGAAATTTGGAGATAGACATGCAGAGAGGAAATGACCCTGATGCTGGGAAAGGTTGAAGGCAAAAGGAGAAGAGGGCAGCAGAGGATGAGACCATTGGATGGCATCATTGACTCAATAGACATGAATTTGAGCAAACTCCGGGAGATGGTGAAGGACAGGGAAGCCTGGTGTGCTGCAGTCCATGTGGTCGCAAAGAGTCAGACACAACTTAGTGACTGAACAACAACAATGCAGAGGAGGAGGAACTATAAACAGGCGAAAGGAGACGATGATCATAGAGGGAAAAGAAGACGATGAACACAGAGGCAAAAGGAGACGATGAACACAGGCGAAAGGAGACGGTGAACACAGAGGCGAAAGGAGACGGTGAACACAGAGGCCAAAGGAGACGGTGAACACAGAGGCCAAAGAAGACGGTGAACACAGAGGCCAAAGGAGACGATGACCATCTGGGAGCCAAGGAGAGAAGGATCTTTCCTCATAGTCTTTAGAAGGAACCAACCTGCTGACTGTTTATTATGGTCTTTCAAACCCCAGAAATTTTATACAACAATTTCTGTTGTTTAAGCCACCTCGTTTGTTCCCTTTTGTTATAGCAGTCTGGAAAACTAACACAATGGTATATACATGCAATGAAATATTATCCAGCCATAAAAAAGTTATGAAGTTCTCATACAGGCTACAAAATGCATGGACCACAAAAGCATCATGCTAGGTGAAATAAGATAGACACAAAAGGACAAACATTGTATGATTCCACTTATGTTAAAATATTAATATTGAGAATGTGGAGACCCATACAGAGAGAACATAGAATAAATGTTACCAGGGGCTAGGGTAAGGGGAAATGAACAAAATGGCCTTAGAGTCTCTGTCTGGGGAGAAGAAACAGTTTGGAAATAATTATGGTGCTTGCAACCAATGTCACTGAATTATGTACTTAATAATGGCTCAAATTTAAGTTTTATATTATATGTATTTTACTGCAAATATTATTTGAATATATGAAAAAAGACGTATAATGGATTAGAAAGCTTCAGAGTCCATATTCCAAATGGGAGGGTTTAAGAAATTTTTGGAATACTTGAATTTATGTACAAAAGGAACCTTTCTTGTAGCATAGAAATGCAGCTTTGGATTGTTATGACTGAAGTGCTGGGCACAGACTGATGAAAGCAGAGGGTGGGGGTGATGAGTTAGTCAAGGGAACCAGGTCAGCAAAGACCAATATTCAATTGCATGTAGCCATAAAACTTTGCTAATCCTTAATGTAACAGTTTGTGTGAATGGAATAGTCACTCAATATCTATGTATAATCTCTTGAGTTTCCTTTTTCAGTTTCCTTCATTATCCCCATATCGTGTGTCCCTACATTAAAAAAATAAAAAGCTAAAATTTTAAAAATATGTAGTTGGGAAAGGTTGACATAATCATAATACATTATAACCAAATGATAGATGCCAAGCACTGTTCTTTTTTGATGCAATGTCAACTCATTTAAAGTTCATACTAGCAATTTAATTTTTCTGTCAATCTTGAGAAGAGACATTGTTCTGTTCACTATGAGAGGGAAATCTGAGGCTGTGAATAGGTAAAATATGCAGACCAAGAAGAGGTGGAAGTGGGATTAAGACCAAGTTGATCAGACTCTGACATTCATGGTTATTTCATGGTATTCTGCTGTGGCTTCCTATTCAAATAATGGGGGGAGGGATAGATTTGTGTTCAGAGTGTGTGATAGGATGGAAGAACAGGTATCCTTAATCTTTGGGGAATCACTCAACTACTAACATTTACTATTGCCACTTCAGGAAAAAAAAATCAATCACCTTATGTGTGCTAAGTCGCTTCTGCAGTGTCTGACTCTGATTCTATGGACAGTAGCCCACCAGGCTTCTCTGTCCATGGGATTCTCCAGGCAAGAATACTGGAGTGGGGTTCTATGCCCTCCTCCAGGGGATCTTCCCAATCCAAGGATCCAACCTGCATCGCTTATGTCTCCTGTACTGGTGGGTGGGTTCTTTATCACTGGCACCACCTAGGAAGCCCCAATCACCTTATAATGATTATCAAGAATATCCTAAGGCCCAAGGGGTGTAAACCATTTCCTTCTGAGTAAAGCAAAACAATATCAGTTTTTTTTTAAGACTTAAGCCAAGTTATTTAATTAATGCTCAATTTAAGTAAAATAAGGAAAGATAAACTTAAATCTAGCAACTTAACTTCAATCGATAATGTCATGGAAAGACCGGAAAATCAGAGAATTCCATCTTGAAAAGTCAGGTGGAGCCAAAAAAAGAGACAAGTTCAGGCAGTAAGAGGAAAGGTGAAATGAAGAGGCATGAATATCTGTGCTCATGTAACAGTTTTGAGGGGAAGAAGGTAAAAGTGTCTGATATATGATTGACTCTTGACATCTGAGTGACTTCCTACTCTTACCTCTTTCCTTCTTTTCCTCTCTAATGCCATGAACATACAAAACTAAGTCAATCTTTCATAAATCACAAAATAAAACAAGGAACATTCTGTAAGGAGCATGTGGTATTCTGGTGTAGAGCTGTCAAGTGCCTTTTGAATATTCACCCAGCAGCATATCTGCAATTTAAATACCTTGTTATAGTTAATAAGAGTTGTCAAAGAAGCACATTAACATGCCTCAGGGATTAATTTTGGGCTTTACAGACTTCATGTGTGTGAATAAGACAAACCTGTAACATGAGTCACACAATCTCAAAAGGCTATCCTTATCACTTTCTCGCAGTTAGAGACTGAACAATCAAATACTATGTCTCAGACTGTAGTTTAATAAAATTGTTTGTGTGCAATATTAATATACAACTTTTGGTCTAAAATTTTTTCTTAAAAAATCAGTGGCTTGCATTTTTAAAAAAGAAAAATCACCAGCATGAAACCGCCAAAAAAATTATTCAAATACACACTATTGAAGATGTTATGAAAACGTTAGTTCTATATTTGAATAGGAATGTGTTCATATGTCCATAATGGACTTTTCTCTTTATAGGGAAAAGCTAGTATATGGATAACAATGAGTTAGAATGTCACTGATAGGTTAATATAGAAAAAAAAAGTAAGAATTGCATGATTTAAGCAAGTTTTGCCTCCCATTTCTACTTTAGAGAAAATATTTAACTTTTACATCTTCTAAAATTCTACCCATACTAGTCCAAAAAAAAAAATGGTGATTTCTTAATATGAACATCTGAAATCCACCCCTGCACAAATCGAGAAGAGTAGGTGGAAGGGAGGTAACATACACAGAGAGTATGCGACTATATTTTTCCTCACCATTTTCAGTAAGCCTCAAAATAAGACTCAAACTGCCTTCTACATTACCACTTTTGATATTTCTGTTCCTACAGAACATAGGATTGTTTCTTTGACAGTTTGAATTTTGACTGCATGTATGCCTGTCCAAATTCTCTGCCTTGAGGACAAATTGACATGTCTTAAAAACAAAAAACTAATGATATTATTGTAAGTTTCTTTCAACTCTTACTTTATTGTCGCATTTTCTGTTTTGTATTCCATAGTTGCACTATTATTGAATATAAGATATGTTCCATGTGGGCAAATAATTTTGATAATTAAGCGTAATTTTCACAGAATACATCATTGTAATTGCTTGAAAGCTTATTAGCACTCCAATATGATTTTTTACACCTTTATATAGTTTGTCATTGATTTTATATTATCTAAATTTTGCAAATTTAAAAAATATTGTCTTGCTCTACATTTAATAATTTCTCCTGTGAATTCTTTATAATTGAGAAGGAATTAATATAAATGATTAGATGCTCTATTAGAGGTAGTTTTTAAACTGTTTGCTTAAAATAAATCTTAATTTAATTGAATTAATGTATCTCATCAAAATGCAAGTCTATGTTCTTTGAAAATGACAAAAGGATACACAGAATTATATGCAGCATTCTCAGCACACAATTTATCAATGTGTTAGTTTAGTGATCTGGTATTAAATCTCTAATATATTTTATCCAAGGGCATTCCTACTACAATATTTTTGAAAATGAGATAAGAAAGCATATCCATTTAACTTTGGGATTCACCTGTATCTGCCTATGATGGCTGAGGGCTGCTCACCGACACTCTAGCTTACGACCTTTGACTTAAAGGCAGTCATGCGTAGACTGTTGTTGACAGAGGTCAGGGGTCACTCTATGACCACTGGTCAGTTGTCTCACTGAGCACAGACAGCAGTTTCTGAGCACTGCAATTATAAAGCACAAAAGGGATACAATTTTTAAAATCACTACTGTAGTTCGTTGAGTATTGACAAAGAGTTGTTTAAACACATGCAACCATTTTATGGTGTTCTAATGGTTTTGAAGGTAAAATGTTCTCTTTTACCTAAAGGATAAAAGTGCTAAATACTATATACCTTTATGTCCTCTGCCTATGTGTAAATATGTGTGTATACATATAATTGTTTTTGAATGTCACTTTATGTAATAATTGAAGGATATATACATAAGACTGAAGTACATCTGTTGCTTTGCATTCTTGAACCTCTTTTTTCTGATAACAAAAGTACTTTTCTTCATTTGGTAATGAACCCTTCCCCCTTCTCAGTCTATATAATTTGATTTCCAATCCTATTAATTCATGTGTTTATGAATAATAATAATTGTGTATATATACATATTATATATATATATTATAATATATATACTAGACGGGCTTCCCAAGTGGCTCAATGGTAAAGAATCTGCCCGCCAATGGAGATAACACAGGAGATTTGGGTTCAATCCCTGGGTCTGAAGATCCTCTGGAGAAGGAAATGGCAACCCACTTCAGTGTTCTTGCCTGGAGAATCTCATGGACAGAGGAGCCTGGAGGGCTACAGTCCATGGGGTCAGAAAGAGTCAGACACTACTTAGCAACTAAACAACAGCAACACATACTATACACATATGTGTGTGTGTGTGTGTGTGTGTATTTAAATGTATGCATGTGAAAAGATTCCTCCACGTTGAATTAACACATTCATCCCCTCACTTTTTTTTTTTTTTTTTTTGGTGAGAACCTTTAAGTTCTGTTCTCTTCGAAAATTTCAAATGCAGTACCCAATACAGTGTTATCAGCTACAATCACTGTGTTGTACATTAGATTCACAGACCCTATTCACCTTACAGGGAAGTTCATACCCTTTAATCAACTATTTCTTATTTCCCAGTTCCCAGCCAGCCCTTGGCAACCACTTTGTGTTTGGTTTCTATGATTCCATGATGTTGATTTTTTTCTTTGCTTTTGTTTAGATTCCACGTATAAGTGACACCACGCAGTATTCGTCCTCTGTTGTATTCGTCTCACTTGGCATAGCACCCTCAGGTTCCATCCATGTTGTCACAAATGATAGGATTCTCTTCTTTCTCAGGGCTGAATATATGTACAGTTGACCCTTGAACAACATGGGTTTGAACAGCATAAGTCCACTTATTTACAGATTTTTCAATACATATTCAATTGGCTCCCCTTCCCTGCAAGTTGCATATCTGAATGTTGATATTCAGTTAGTTGGCGCCACAAACAAGGAACCTGTGGATCCAGAGGGCCAACAATAGGATTTGAGAATGTGTGGATTTTTGTATCGAAGATGGGGCCTGGACCAACCCTTCTTGGATTCTGAGGGATGACGGCATGGATATATATCACATCTTTTTTTACTAATATGTCACTTGATAGACACAAATTCATGTATTTTCTGACTGTAAAAAGTGCTTTAATGAACATGGGTAAGCACAAATTTCTTTGATAGCGTATCTCTTTCTTTGGCTGTATACTAAAGAGTTGGATCGCTGGGTCAAATGGTAGTTCTAGTTTTATTTTCTTTTTGAGGAAAATATTCTACTTTTACTATCATTTTGGCAGGAACCTCTATATGGTTGGGCTTCCCTGGTGGCTCAGCTGGTAAAGAATCTCCCTGGAATGTGGGAGACTTGGTTTTAATCCTTGCATTGGGAAGATCCCCTGGAGAAGGCAACAGCTACCACTCCAGTATTCTGGCCTGGAAAATTCCAGGGACTGCATAATCCATGAGGTTGCAAAGAGTCGGACATGATTGAATGACTTTCACTTTCACTTTCTATACTACTGCCCATAGCATTGCATCAACTTACCAACAATGTTTAAGACTAAAATGCCATGTGCTAGGCACATGCTAAGTCATTTATTCCATTCTGTTTCAATGGTCATATGATCTATGCCAGTCCATTTAGAATCAACTCCAGAAAGGTGTCTGGAATTATACAGAAAGAGGCTTGCTTTGTATTCCAGGATTCTTAACCATAAAATTATGTAAAACTGCAGTTGCTGGTAACAAATGTGAAGGGAGAATTGTCAAAGAGCAAAGCTGATACAGGAAAATCAGACACAAATAATGGAAGAGAATGTCTTCATGTTAAGCCTTAATTCTCTGACCTGATATCAACCAGTTACATGAACCAAAATTACATTTTTTTAAAATTAATTTGAATTAATTTGGTATCACTTAATACCTGAGAAGACTCTCGACTGAGTTTGTTTTGTATTTTTTCAATTAATCTGATTAAAAATTCAAAAGAAAGTTTTGCATAATAGCCAAATCATTCACAGATTGACTGATGTTTAGTTTATGCCAGTTGTCTTAGTTCTGTAAGAAAACTGTGGAGAAAGCACAATATGTATTTGGAATTAACTGCCATGAAAAAATAATAATTCAAATCTTCCTCTTCTTGCTTTTTTACTATTTTTTTCAGAATCAAATAGTCACTATTTATCTACATAGTCATTTTAGGTAGTCTATCTAGATAGGCATCAAGAAGCTGTTAAAGTAAAATTTTATCCTAAAATAGAAAAAGAAAGCATATTTTTAATAATTACTATAAATCAAATTGCAACTGTTAATCACTTGAAAACATCATGGAATTAGCACATCATGAAATTAGCAATGACTATTGAAATGCAAATATTTTGTTTTGTTAAAATTTTCCCAGAATCAGATTAAAAAAATAAATTAAACCAGAGAGTTTCATAAAATCAAACAATCTCCTTTGGAATAAAGATTTGAAATAATGGGGGAAAATGCCAACCAATATATCCTGGAATAATATGATATAGGATTCATGTAAAATAATCATTGGTTAAATAGCCCTTCATTTCTATGAGCAGGCAGCAGAGGAAAACCAAAAAGAAACTTGATAAATATAAAAAACTTAGGAAATGATGTGTTAGAATTTCTCATGTGAGGTCATAAACTGCAATGCAATTTTCACTGTTCAGATTAATGTATTTAATTTTCAGGAGAAATAGGAAGAACCCATTTTCTTTCAGTTGAAATAAGATTGTAGAACCACAGTGTCCTACAATCAGTGTTAGAATCAAACATTACGTATTTTAACTGTGCAATGTTACATACTTGTTCCTTACAGTGTTTGAGGGAACTTTACAAAAATAATCATATGCTTAAAATAGGAAATATCTGTCAGAGTGAGATTAAAACACCCTCTGCCTAAAAACCTTGGTTTCCAGCTCCACTTGACTACAACAGCACCCAGAGTGCACACGGCATCAGCCATTGAGCTGTATCTCTGAACTGTGGTTACTCGGCCATGTGTGTACATGTTTTTCTTTCTGATACAGTTAATTCATGTATATGGGGACCTATGAGATGAAAGCAACTACAATGGTCCAGTCCATGTCACAAATCTGTGCCTAAGTCATCCTCTCATCACAACTCAGCAGCCGTACTTAGTTCGCTCACTTTACCCTAGAAATAGGACCTGCTACCTTACCAGAGGGGCTTCCAGGTGGCTCAGTGGTAAAGAATTCTACCAAAACAGGAGTCACAGGTTCAGTTCCAGGGTGGGGAAGATCCTCTGGAGGAGGGCCTGGCAACCCACTCCAGTATTCTTGCCTGGAGAATCCCACGGACAGAGAAGCCTGGCAGGCTACGGTCCATGGGGTCTCAAACAGTTTGAAATGACTTAGGCACTGACCATGGGTGCAGCCTATGAAAAAATCCCAGACTATCTAGCCAATCATGCCCAGTTTCCCTTGAATCTTCTTGTTCTTTAGTCACCCAGTCATGTCCAACTCTTGCAACCCCAGGAACTGCAGCCCGCCAGGCTCCTCTGTCCATGGGATTTCCCAGACAAGAATACTGGAACAGATTGCCATTCTTCCCTTCTGAATTCACTTCAGAATTAATGCAGTTATAAATATTCTTAAGAAGTCTTCAGGTGAGTATCTCCTAAAGGAAATCAGTCCTGAATATTCACTGGAAGGACTGATGCTAAAGCTGAAACTCCAATACTTTGGCCACCTGATGCAAAGAACTGACTCATTGGAAAAGACCTTGATGCTGGGAAAGACTGAAAGTGGGAGAAGGGGATGACAGAGGGTGAGATGGTTGGATGGCATCACCGACTCAATGGACATGAGTTTGAGTAAACTCCGGGAGTAGGTGATGGACAGGGAGGCCTGGCGTGCTGCCGTCCATGGGGATGCAAAGAGTTGGACACCACCGAGTGACTGAACTGAACTGATTCATTCATTTATTTGGGGTATTTACAACAGTAGTGGAATTGCACAGTCATAGAGCTAAATTCCTTTTTGCTTTTTTTTTTTAAAAAACATTTTTACAAGCTTTTCTTGAGATTAGAGCACACTTTGTGCACAGCTAAGATCCTCCCCCATCTGTCTTGAGAATTTATGCAATTTTAGTATTTGTCATTGTTTAGTCACTAAGCTGTGTCTTACTCCTTTGCGACCCCATAGACTGTAATCTGCCAAGCTTCTCTGCCCCTGGGATTTCCCAAAGAAGAATACTGGAGTGGGTTGCCATTTCCTTCTCCAGGGGGTCTTCCTGACCCAGAGATCAAACCCAAGTCTCTTGTATGGCAGGCAGATTCTTTACCACTAAGCCACCAGAGAAGCCCAAATTTAACATTTACCTTAGTACTATATGACGCTCTGGCCAATGATGGGTTTGATGAATCCCATGGGATTTTTCAGGCAAGAATACTGGAGTGAGTTTCTACTTCCTCCTCCAGGGTTTGATGTGTGTTGAAATAGAGGTGCATCCTTGGAGTCAACTGTCTGGCATAGAGAGTTTCATCTGACACACCTTTTCATGCCAAGTAGAAGGTATTTCTTGATCATAAAATGGCAACAGCCCGGAAGAGAATAAAATCTAGATTTTATCTCTCTTGCCCCAACTAAAAATAAACCACAATCTCTCCATGCCTGCTACTTTAAAAAAATAAAATTTAAATTTACAACAGTTTTATAAAAGATACCACACATATTTCCCATATGTTTCACACTCATTTCTCTCTGTTATTCACATCTTTACATTATATGGTAATTTTTTACAATTAAAGAACTGACTTAGACACATTATCATCTGCGAAAATATAGTATTTAATTGAATTGTGTGTGTGTGTGTGTGATGTTATCTCCATATAGTTGTGGGCAATGTAGAAATGTAGACTGTCATGAATAAGGAATTAGAGGGTTTGAATCTAATTAGAAAAGAAAAACTAAACACAAATATAAATGAATGAAGATAGTGAATGAATCCATAGAAAAAACTAAAGAATCACAAAAAATGTAGAAATGGTACTACAGTATTTACTAGAATGTCCAAGATGTTTTACTGATGGAATGTTTAATTTGTTTCACAAGTTTTGAAGTTTCGGGTGAGTATTTGAATAGACTGTCTAGATCACAGCCAGCCACACAATAAAACATTCTGAGATGCCTGCCTGAACACTTGATATGTGTCTAAAACAGTTGAGGAACTGAATTTCTAACTAATTTTAATTGTTCAAATTTTAAATTTAAATAACTACATGTAGTTAATCACTGCCATATTGAATAGCACAGGAAGAAATATCTCAAGTGATATTTGTTTTTATTGTTTTTTTCTGTATGACATAAGAATATTGCTATTTATATGTATGAGAGATAGACCTATCACTTTTTTTAAAGAATATTTTTATATTATATATATATATATTTGGCTGCACTGTGCAGCATGCTGGATCTTAATTCCCTAATTAGGGATCAAACCCGTATCCCCTCCAGCAGAAGTATGGAGTCTTAACCACTGGACTGCAGGGAAGTCCCTGTAACACTGCATTGAGCACAATTTTTAGCATCACTTCTGCCTCCTTATGAATGTTAGTCATGTTTGGAATAATAATATTGATATATTTTTGCTTTTCAGAAATTTCCAAATTGATTATTCAGCTACTTCTTGGTGTATATGAAACATGTATTGTCTAGTAAATGTGTAGAATTTGTATTATTCATTTAAAGATTTTATGTTTACTCAAACTCATCTAAGTTAACTGATTTTACCTTTTCTTATCTTTCATAGCGTGCTTTATTTTGTTTTGCTCTATTGTTTATGTAACTCACTGTCATCAAGGGCATATGTGTTTTGTTTACCATTCTATTCTTAGCAGGGTATGGTGCCTACACATGCAATTTTATGGCAAATATTTATTGGCTGAAAGAATTAATTATTAAATAATTAAGCTGCTCTAAAATTTTCTTTAGAGTAGAATATAATTAAACCAATAAATTTTTGAATAAGATTCTGAGGAATATGTAAACACTTTGCAAATATTGAAATGCAACAATGGGTAATATTTTAGTGGAGATTTGTTTTTCTCTTAATAAATCTTCCAAATGCTATGGCTTATCTTTTAGTAGATTGTTTAAAATATAAGTATGATTACCTAAAGACTTAAAAGGCAATCAAATTTATGTATTATGTTTGCTCATTTTCTAAGGAGTAGTTTCTGCATATGCTAATTGAATGGATACAATTTGAACCACCTGCTGTAAAATGAATCCATTTAGCGACATTCTCCAAGTAATAGGACTAATCTCACTCGCAATTTCTCTTCTATTAGAGCAGTAATGAATGCACGTGGTGTTCTAAACAGTTTGTTTTCATATGGTTGGTGAAGCTTAGCTGGCTGCAGAGTATGTGGGGAGGGAATGGTTAGGGCGTCATTATTGCCATGCTGTTGCTTCCTAACTAAACAGAGATCAGGATCATAACAAAGTCGATTTTTGGAGGTGGCCTAAAAAATACTCTTGTAATGCCCTGCATGATTTTGTGGACTGTATCATGGAAAACTACACAAAACCCTGCTTGAGTTAAAAGGTAAACTAAGCTAATAATAAACAGCACATTGGATTTTGTTTGAGCTTCCAATGTGATAACTGCAAGTTTGTAAGTAACTTTATATCTTATTGCCTTAAAATATGCAGAAACTCAAAACGACAACACATCAAATAATTGAAAAAATGATCTAATTTGACTTTCAGATTGTGGGAGGATTAACACTTCATGCTTCAAATATATGATTAGTTGCTTCAGTCATGTCCAACTCTTTGCGACCCCATGGATGGTAGCCCACCAGGCTTCTCTGTCCATGGGATTCTCCAGGCAAGAATCCTGGAGTGGGTTGCCATGCCTTCCTCCAGGGGATCTTCCCAACCCAGGGATCCAACCCACGTCTTCTGCATTGCAGGCAGGTTTTTTACCACTGAGCCACCAGGGAGGCCCATATACCATTTATCACTAGATAATTTACTGAATTGAACATAATGCATAATTTTCTAAATTTTCTATAAATAGTTCTGTTCTTGAATCAGTCTCTCTCTCTCCCTCATCATATTTGTACACATATCAAATATTACATACTATTTGTATGTAATATACACATATGTATGTATCAAATATTGCATAATATTTAATATATTTGATATATCTTTCCTTTTAATACCATAAAAACAATTCTGTAGTTAAATCTCTTTGTCTGCTTTGTTACTGCGTCTATTCTTGCACAGCTGAATGTGGTAAAAAAAAAACAAAAAACATGCAGCCATGCTGACCTATCCGAGTTTGGTAGAGGAAGTTAATAAAGAGAGTACAGTCTCTCTGAGTGAGGAGCAGAGCTTCTATATACATAATTCATGAAAATTTGTCCTAGTAAATTGGGTTTCCCTATCACAAGATAGATAAATTGAAATGCCTTAGTTAGGGAAACTAAAAAAATAACAGCTTTCAGACTCTGTGAATGTCATGACATTCTGATTACTGAATGCTTCAAACTGAGCAAAAATAAACATACTGTTGCTAGTACATAATCAAAACCAATAGTGGGAAATAATTGCTAAAAATCCATTTAGAGGTGCTCAGTGGTTCCCAGTTCCTCACCTTTAGAGGGTTGTCAGAATTATATTGCTTAAAAAGAAGGTATGTGAAGGCAACATCCATTACTAGATCAGAAAAGCTTTTCTACCAGTGTTTCCTCAGTATCACAGCTAACACGGCACAGTGTAGTATCACGTGCAGGATTTTTCAAACCACCCATCTAAAGTTATCTGGGGCTACAAAGGAGACCATATAGCTTTCCTAGGTTTTATAAACTTCAAGATTCTTAAACTGTTTAGAACAAAATCACATAGCACTGTCTTATGATGACAAAGTATGTACATCTATTACATACATAGATTATCATATAAATAATGTGGGATGGATAATCCCCTGTGGTTTTTAATGTTTATATATTTCCCATTAAGCAATGCAGCTCTCACTCTAAGTAGATTGTATCAAGTCAAGAATGTAAGCTTTTATCTGTAGAGAAACCACCATGATATCATGCAAAGAGATGGAGTCAAAATTCTCAACAGATGAATGAAACAAAAGAAGACACAAAAAGAGAAACAGAAAACTGAGGAAACAAAAGGAAAAGAAATTGTAAAATTGTGACTCTAGCTATATTGACAATTACCTTGAATATCAAATTAAACACTCCAGCTAAGTCATGTCATAATGAACTTAAAAAGTAAGATCAAATACATGCTGGCATAAGAGACATGCTTTAAACATATAGACACAATAAAAAAGTAAATAGCCAGCATGAAAGAGCAGAATTTTCAAGATAATGAAAGGGAATATTATGAACAAATTTATGCCAAGTTGTCAGATAAAATGGATGTCTTAGATTGAATGGACACATTTTTTGAAAGATATCTTTTTTTCTTACTCTTTTGTGTATACACCCTACACTGGAATTGCTGGGTAATATGGTAATACTATGTCTAACTTATTGAATAACTGTCAAACTGTTTTCTATACAGACTGCATCATTTTACATTTCTACCACCAATATATGACAATTACCACTGCTCTACAACTTCACCAATATTTTTTTCCATTGAAAAATAATTTGGCTAATAATAGATTTGTAATGACTTCTCTGTATGTTTGATTTTTATTTCTCTAACCAACTATTGAGAAGCTGGACTCAGGGTCCTAAGAAGCAGTGCCTGGAACAAAACTAATAACATCCAAAGAGATGACTGAGCCATCCAGAGCTCCAGCCAATATTAATAGGACTTCCCAATTCTAGTGTTATCTGCATTTTTGCATTCCTTGAATATCCATGTTTAATCATACATTTTTTTCCAAAACTATAAATCCTTAAATTTGTAATTGTAAATCCAATACATCAGCATAGAAAGGCTTCCCTGGTGGCTCAGACAGGAAAACATCTGCTTGCAATGTAGGAGACCTGGGTTCCATCCCTCGGTCAGGAAGATCCCCTGGAAAAGGGAATGGCTACCCACTCTAGCATTCTTGCCTGGAGAATTCCATGGACAGAGGAGCCTGGTGGGTACAGTCCATGGTGTCACACATGACTATGTGACTCACACTTTCAAGCATAAGAAAAAGAATTACCTTATGGCACAAAGAGGAGAACAGCAATAATCACACTATAATTAGTTGACAAACGTTGCCCAAAATTCCTATCCACCAGGACCCCCTGAATGTGAACTTATTAAGAAATAGGGTCTTTGCCAATACAATTAAGATAAGGCTTTCTAGTTTAAATCAGCCAGGATTTAAGTGTTAGTCACTCAGTTGTGTCTGACTCTTTTGTGACCCCATGGACTATAGCTCACCGGACTCCTCTATCCATGGATTTCTCCAGGCAAGAATACTGGAGCGGGGTGCCATTCCCTTCTCAAGATAAGGCTCTCTAGTTTAAATCAGCCTGGATTAGGATGGGTCTTAAATCTCATGACTGGTGTCCTTGTAAGAGAAGACACAGAGGTGTAGAGAGAAGGCTGTGTGAAGAAGGAGGCAGAACCTGGAGCTAGGCTGCGCTAAGCCTAGAAATCCCAGGAGCCTCCATAAACTGAAAGAGGCAAGAAAAACCTCTCCCCCAGAGATCCGGAAAGAACGTCACCCTGCTTGACACCTTTGAACATCCAGCCTCCAGAACTGTGAGAGAATACATTTCTGTTGTTTTAGGCCACTCAGTGTGTGGTAATTTGTTGCAACTGATACAAATACACCCACTATCCCAAGATAGCTAGGCCAACTCTCTGCAGTACTTTCCCACATTTTTTTTCATATAAATACATTTATGCATTCATATATGTATTATGATAAATATATCTACTTTTATATTTATATAGCTATATATATGACACAGAGAAAAAGAAAGGGTAACAGATAAAAAGAGACAGGGTCAATAAAGGCACATCTAACTTTTAAAAATAACTTCACTCTGATATGGCTTACTGATACAGTGAAATATTGTGCTCAGTCACTCAGTCATGTCCGACTCTTTGTAATCCCATGTACTATAGACCACCTGTCTCCTCTGTCCATGGGAGTTTTCAGGCAAGAATACTGGAGTGGGTTGCCATTTCCTTCTCCATACAGTGAAATATTACTCAGCCATAAGAATGAAATCTTGTCATTTGTAACAACATGGATGAATCTAGAAGGTATTTGTTAATTGCTGTTTAGTCACTCCGTCATGTCTGACTCTTTACAACCCCATGGACTATATAGCATATCAGGCTCCTCTTTCCATGAGATTCTCCAGGCAAGAGCACTGGAGTGAGTTGCCATGTCCTTCTGTAGGGATTCTTCCTGACCCAAGGATCAAACCCACCTCTCCTATATTGCAGGCAGATTCTTTGTCACTGAGCTACTGAGCAATGCTCCCTCGGTGAACTTATTTCCTTAAGTGAAATAAGTCAGATCAAGAAAGACAGGTTTCTTCAGGATCTCAATTATATGCAGAATCTAAAAACCAAAAAAAAAAGGAAAAAACTACAAAGCAAAACATAACAAAAGAAGACTCATAGATATGGGAACAAATGGGCCATTGCCAGAAAGGAGGAAGGTGCAAAGCGTGCAAAATAAGTGAAGAGGATTAAAGGTTCAACCCTCCAGTTACAAAAGAAATAAGCCACAGGGATGTAAAATACAGTATAAGGAATTTGGTCAATAATATTTTAATAACTTTGTATGGGGACACATGGTTACCAGGCTTACCTGTGTGATCATTTTATAATGTATGCACATGTCAAATCACTAGGCAATACACCTGAAACTAAAAGAATATTGTGTATCAACTATATTTGAATTTTCAAACAAATTCATCGCATTTCTAATAACTTAATTAAGCTGACAGAAAAGATATGTGAAGTTAAGGTGCAACTTTGATGCAAACACGTGCTACACAGAATAGGTATCACAGAATAGAAAGAAATGGACAGAGAAAACATAATAGCACAAAGGAGTACTTGCAAGAAATAAAACAAAACAATGGGCTTAAATCCTTTCCAAGGAGGAAAATGGAAAGATTAAGTGGATATTTAGTATATTCAGTATAATGTTTACATGCTTGCAAATTGACCCCTGCTACATCCAAAATGCTTATACATTTCAAAAGCCACGGTGGACGGTGGAAAAGTTCCACTTTTTATTTCTATGTAAACTGTTGTCTTGCTTTTGAATTGTTTGGATTTATCTAATATTTCCTTTCAAAAGCTTTCAGAGTAGAACTGTTGTTACCTTTGAAAATAAGCAAAACACTTTTGTGTAAGTGTGGAGTGGTGAGTCTGTGAATTACTTCAAAATGCTTTCTCAAGAATTGAAATTGACACTCTGCAAATCCCCTGGGCACAGAATCACACCTATTGCTCAGGTATATGGGGGAGGGTGGGGAGCTGGAGTGGGTAGAGAGTCTGCATTTGTTAATATGATAGAGAAATGAGAACAGGGAAGGAACAACTAGCATTCATTCAATTTTACTACAATTTCGAGAGCATTTACTCTGAATTAAATTGTACTTCTATAGAATTCACCTTACACATTCCAACCTGGTTAAGAGTGAATATACTAGAAATAAATCTCTCTAAAATACATACTGTGCAACTCTGTTGCTGATTTATTTTAGAATGTGAAATATCTCCCCTCTGCATCCCTCTCTCTAAATGTGTATATATATATATATATATATATATGTTAGTTTATATATACATTATATTAGTTTATATATAAATATATGTATATATAACTTATATATATGTTAGTTTCTGAAATAGATATATGAGTATCTAAATAGCCCTATAATATTAGCAGTCACCTTGTAAATATACCTCTTTTTGATTCCTATAGAAAGTCAGTACGAATTTTTCAATTTGTTAAAAAATAAAGCATATTTCTTTAAATGAAATGATATTAGCAACTTCTAACATTATTTAGGAACATATTTTCAACTTTATTCACTTGAAATGATTTTTGATAGAGACTTTACAAAACACAGTGGTTAATATTTTGTAACTAGATGTGTTTAGCTTTATTGGTGTGATTAAAAAAAGTAGAAGAAGGAAAAAATCCAATGGAGCCTCTGAGAGATGATAAAATAATGCCAGAGAACTACAAGTCACCTAAAATCCCACCAGCCCGTGACTGGAAAATACATGTATTACGAAGCTGAAAGGAAAGGATTTAAACTGTCACGTGGCATCAATCAGGGGCAGCAACCATTGCTCAGTTTAATAACCTCTCCTATCCGTGTTGATGAGAACACAAAGAAATTCATGAGCTGTGCAGTTTCAAGAGTCATTTCTCTTGTCTGATAGCAATTGCATGGACTTGAGTTCTTTGACTCTAGGAGGTTACAAAGAAGTTCAATATTTGTGAACAAAAAGTGGTCTCTTCCCAATCTATACAAGAAAAGGAAATATCAACTGTCACATACAATTCTGGAAAGTCACAAGGTTGGTTGAGTCCTTTAAAAAATATAAACAGAAAAAAACATGTATTCATGTAGCTTGTGTGTGTGTGTGTGTATGTGTGTGTGCCCATTGGTGTCTGACTCTTTTCAACCCCATGGGTGGTAGCCCACCAGGCTCCTCTGTCCATTGAATTTTCCAGGCAAGAATACTGGACTGAATTTGCCATTTCCTGCTCCAGGGGATCTTCCCGACCCAGGGATTGAACTCACATCTCTTGCATTTCCAGGTAGATTCTTTTACTAGTGCCATCTGGGAAGCCCTCATGAAGCTAGATTATGTCATGTTTTCTTATAGATAATTAGGATCATTAATATCTGAACAGGACATTTTCGTTTGCACTATATTCATGGTTTAGTGTCTTATTATTGTAACATCACAGTGACATAAATCTGAATACCTTATTATAAAGTTAGTAAAACATTTTGAAGTGTAGTAAAACTTTTTTTGACACTCAAACACATCTTTTTGCTACATACTAAACTTGAAAATACAAATCTTTTTAAACCTGCTCATGAAACATTGCAAGCACAAGTATTGTCATATACTATCTGATTATGACATTATCTACTTTTGCTAAGGTTAATCAGAACAACATATATAACTTTGAGAATAATGAATTTCAGAAGTCCAATCTTTTAACATTTGGCAACTGTGAAGTAGTGATCTGCGCAGGAAGATGTTTGCAGAGGTAAATAGTGAGAAAACAAATGGAAAAAAGCACACATTCCTGCCCTAAGTGTTGATAAGTAGATCTCTTCGTCATCCTCTTAAATGTCAACATAATAGAAATTAAAGTGCACAAGACCACAAGGGTTACCTGATTTGATTGCACCCTGATACATACATATTAATACTACAACCAATCGTGCTGCCATATTGAGTTTGTTTGTTTGTTTCACTTTTTAAAATGTACCATGGTTTTCCATTGGTGTTAAATTAAGGTTAAAATTCTTGGTGGGCAATTTTGACCTCTGAATGAGATCTGACAAGCATCACTGAAAATGATGTCTTAGTCCCCACGGGCTACCACAAAAGTAACAGACCATGGGGCTTATAAACAGCGGAAATATATCGCTCCCAGAGCTGGAAGCTGGGAAGTCCAAGATCAAGATGTCAGCATGGCTAGGTTCTGGTGAAGCCCCTTTTCTAGTTGCAGACTTTGGACTTCAACTCCTTGCAGTGTCCTCACAAGGTGGAAAGAGCAAGGAAAGGTCTTTTACAAAAGCAGTAATCCCACTATAATGGCTTCTTAGGTGTTCAGTGGTAAAGAATCCACCTGCCAATGCAGGAGACATGGGTTCAATTGCTGGATGGGGAAGATACCATGGAAAAGGAAATGGCAACCCACTCCAGTATTCATGCCTGGAAAATCCATGGACAGAGGAGCCTGGAGGGCTACAGTCCATGGGGTTACAAAGAGTCAGAAACAGCTTAGCAACTGAACAACAAATCCCACCATGAGGGCTGTGCCCTCAATACCTAGGCTGCTATTGCTAAGTCGCTTCAGTCCTGTCCGACTGTGCGACCCCATAGACGGCAGCCCACCAGGCTCCCGCGTCCCTGGGATTCTCCAGGCAAGAACACTGGAGTGGGTTGCCATTTCCTTCTCCAATGTATGAAAATGAAAGGTGAAAGTGAAGTTGCTCAGTCGTGTCCAACTCTCAGCAACCCCATGGACTGCAGCCCACCAGGCTCTTCCGTCTTGCCTGGGATTTTCCAGGCAAGAGTACTGGAGTGAGGTATCATTGCCTCCTCCATACCCAATCTCCTCCCAAAGACTCTGCCCACTAATGCCATCACCTTGCACATTAGGTTTTCAACACATGAAGGACACAAACATTCAGACCATAACAGATGGTGTCTGTATCCAGCACTTTTGAACATACTTTATTTGATCTAAGAGGAAATCACCATCAGTGATTTTTTGTTTTGCAGTTAGGTTAAACCTGTGGCTTATGTGAACTTTGATAATCAGTTATTAAATCATTAAGTTCATGGTTCAAATAAATAATGAAGAACCTCACCCCATACTCATCTTCACCCAGTTAAGTGTTCTCTCTCTTTAAAAATAGTTTAGTATCTTCTGAATTTTTTCATATTTATAACAACCTTACAACAGTAACATAATGTCTTTTTCTGTAAGAAAGGGCTTCCCTGGTGAAACAGTGGCAAAGAATCTGTCTGCAGTGCAGGAGGTGCTGGAGATGTAAATTCAATCCGCATGTCAGCAAGATCCCCTGGAAGAGGAAATGGCAACCCACTCCAGTGTTTTTGACTGAGAAATCCCATGGACAGAGGAGTCTGGTGGGCTACAATCTGGGGTCACAAAGACCCCAGACCACAACTGAGTAGGCACACTATACTACTCTGTAATAAAAGCAAATGTTCATTCAGCTTGGTCTCATTTGTCAATATTCTACATCATATCACAGATGTCTTAAAAGCCATCTAAAGAGGGAATAGTTGCTTTATATTCCATTTAAACCTTCAAATAGTTGCTTATGCAGATATATGAAGCACATAAATGTTGAGAAATGCAGGTTTATACCTCAACATTGAGAAAACTAAGATCATGGCATCTGGTCCCATCACTTCATGGGAAATAGATGGGGAAACAGTGGAAAGTGTCAGACTTTATTTTTTTGGGCTCCAAAGTCACTGCAGATGGTGACTGCAGCCATGAAATTAAAAGACGCTTGCTCCTTGGAAGGAAAGTTATGACCAACCTAAATAGCATATTGAAAAGCAGAGACATTACTTTGCCAACAAAGGTCCATCTAGTCAAGGTTATGGTTTTTCCAGTAGTCATATATGGATGTGAAAGTTGGACTGTGAAGAAAGCTGAGCACCAAAGAATTGATGCCTTTGAACTGTGGTGTTGGAAAAGACTCGAGAGTCCCTTGGACTGCAAGGAGCTCCAATCAGTCCATTCTGAAGGAGATCAGTCCTGGGTGTTCTTTGGAAGGAATGATGCTAAAGCTGAAACTCCAGTACTTTGGCCACCTCATGTGAAGAGTTGACTCATTGGAAAAGACTCTGATGCTGGGAGTGATTGGGGGCAGGAGGAGAAGGGGACGACAGAGGATGAGATGGCTGGATGGCATCACCGACTCGATGGACATGAGTCTGAGTGAACGCCGGGAGTTGGTGATGGACAGGGAGGCCTGGTGTGCTGCGATTCATGGGGTCGCACAGAGTCGGACACACTGAGCTACTAAACAGAACTGAACTGAAGATAATCTCGATTTCAAAAGGAAAGTTTTAAAAATTATTTTCATCCAATTAACAAAAGCAATTTAAATTTTCTTTCTGGGAGAAAACATTAGTTTTATACTTAATGCTGACATATTTTTTCCTGGGACCCAAGAAAAAATCATGAATTATAAATGAGCAACAAGACTATTAGCTGTGAAAATAAGTTTAGATTGCATTGATTCAGTTCAGTTCAGTCGCTCAGTCGTGTCTGACTCCATGAATCACAGCACATCAGGCCTCCCTGTTCATCACCTTCTCCCGAAGTTCACTCAGACTCATGTCCATCAAGTCCGTGATGCCATCTAGCCATCTCATCCTCAGTCATCCCCTTCTCCTCCTGCCCCCAATCCCTCCCAGCATCAGAGTCTTTTCCAATGAGTCAACTCTTCGCATGAGGTGGCCAAAGTACTGGAGTTTCAGCTTTAGCATCATTCCTTCCAAAAAATCCCAGGACTGATCTCCTTCAGAGTGAACTGGTTGGATCTCCTTGCAGTCCAAGGGACTCTCAAGAGTCTTCTCCAACACCACAGTTCAGAAGCATCAATTATTTGGCGCTCAGCTTTCCTTATAGTACAACTCTCACATCCATACATGACCTCTGGAAAAACCATAGATTGGACTAGACGGACCTTTGTTGGCAAAGTAATGTCTCTGCTTTTTAATATGCTATCTAGGTTGGTCATAACTTTTCTTCCAAGGAGCAAGCGTCTTTTGATATCATGGCTGCAGTCACCTTCTGCAGTGATTTTGGAGGTCCCCAAAATAAAGTCTCTCACTGTTTCCCCATCTATTTTCCATGAAGTGATGGGACCAGATGCCATGATCTTAGTTTTCTGAATGTTGAGATTTAAGCCAACTTTTTCACTCTCTTCTTTCACTTTCATCAAAAGGCTTTTTAGCTCCTCTTCACTTTCTGCCATAAGGGTGGTGTCATCTGCATATCTGAGGTTATTGATATCTCTCCCAGCAATCTTGATTCCAGCTTGTGCTTCATCCAGCCCAGCATTTCACACAATGTACTCTGCATATAAGTTAAATAAGCAGGGTGACAATATAGAGCCTTGATGTTCTCCTTTCCCAATTTGGAACCAGTCTGTTGTTCATGTCCAGTTCTGTTGCTTCTTGACTTGCATACAGATTTCTGGATAGAGATTTTTAACAGAGTGTAGACAAGTACCAATTTGCATTTCAATTCCAATAAATTGTTGCCTCAAATGTTTCCAGAAAATGAATATGGAAGTTTTTCCCTCAACCTAATTCCCTTCCTTATTTGTACACCCAGAAACTAATTGATTAAATTCAGTAAATATGGTTAGACTTTAAATCCAAGTACCTCTGCCTTAGTGAAACTTGTTTCACAAATATTTCTCCTATGTGGACTCATTTATTATAATTTATTCTGCTTCTTATAATGTTGGCATAATTATAAGGGCAATTTACTCCTTACTCTTATTAAAATTTTTATTTTTGCAACAGCTGGGAATAATCAAAGAATTAGTTATTGAGCAAGCTAGAATATCCAAGTATGAAAAAACAAAGTATCAAAATATTGATGATTCATTAGAAACCAGTTCATCTGCATTAAAATAAAGCACCAGCTTTATCAAGACCATATATTTTTCCTGAATAACAAAGTATTTTAAAATTTTATTCACATATTCCAGAAAATTCTCTCTTGCACATCGTGGGAAGCATTATAAAGAGAAAATGTTTTCAAATAGATCTATAGGTAATATCATAAAAGAGTTCACAAAAAGCAAATATACCATCAAAGTAAATGAACATCATAAACAAATCGAATGTTCCCTTATTTGCATAACAATACACTGGATTGTTTGTTTCTAACTTCCTCCTACTCTCTTAAAAAAAAATCTCATTGTATTCCAGTTCCGCACCTCTTCTGCACCTGTACCTATAGTTGGCTGGAGAAAACTAAAATCCAGAAACATGAATATCACGTTGGTCCTATTTGCCAAACTGGCAGGGATACCGTATTATAATTCCCAATTACATTTGCTTTCCAGTTTTCATAAAAGGCTGTTTCCCATAGTCTCCTTTCTCCTCGGTTTTCCCACATTTTTCTCGCACTCACGTGATAGCTTTGTTTCTCATCTGACTAAGAAAATTCCAGTTATCATATGAAAACTCCCATAACCTTCCAAATCCACAGTTCCTCTGCATCACTGTTCATATAATGTCTTCCCTTTTGTTAGAGTGAGAAGGTACGTTCTTCTTTAGAAATATATATATATATATATATATATATATATATATACACACACACACAAGAATGAACTACAACAAATTCTCAATATTATTTCATGTAAAAAACTTCAGCTATTGAGAACACCAAAACATGTTTCTAAATTCCACACAGTGAAGCAGTTCTTTTCAACCCATTTGTGTATTCAGGACCTTCCTCTACAAGAAACGTGTGCCACTTAAGCACTAAATATTGTCCCATATTGTCCTCTTAAAGGCATTACTCCATCTATTTTCCCCCTGTCACTTGCATCCTCATTTATCTCCCTTATGGGTCATCCTCATTATCATTTAAATACAGTCTTGTTTCTTTCATGTAAAAAGGAACTTTCTCTTAACTGCAACATTCACTCCAGATCCTTTTTTTTTTTTTTCCCCTAGACTTCCCTTGACTCTACCTAATATGCCTCCCAGTCTCTATTAAGCCACACATGCTGCCTACAAACTGAAAGGTCCCTGATGACTGACCAATGGTGAACTCTGAAAGCAAGCTCATTGTTCCTCTTCCATAACCCTCAGCATTACTGCACAGTTAATGCCTTTCCTTGACCATGTTTTCTAGGCTTCCCTCTTATTTCACCACTGCCCGTCCTCTTTCTCCTTTGCTGTTTCCTCTACTTTCTCTTTATTTACTGATTTTAGAGATTTCCAGGCTTAGCCTGTGGTCCCTTCTCTTCTCTATCACCATGTACGCCTTTGAGGATCTTGTCTAGAAATTAAGCTTCAAAGATTTTCTGAAGCTTGTAGGTCTATGCTGTTAACTCCAGTCTCCTAGTCAGCTGATATATGACCTCTCCACCAGTCCATCTAATGAACACCCTAGTCTTGTGAGTGCGTGCATGCTCAGTTGTTTCAGACTCTTTGTGACCTCAAGGACTGTAGCCTGCCAGGCTCCTCTGTCCATGGAATTTCTCAGGCAAAAATATTGGAGCAGGTTGCCACTTCCTCTTCCAGGGGATCTTTCTGACCCAGGGGGTTGAACTCGTTTCTCCTGTATTTACAGGTAGATTCTTTACCACTGTGCCACCTAGGAAGCAAGGCAAATTTCTGGTCTTTCTCCTCTGACCATATATAGTTGTATACTTTCCATTACTTTTAGAGCAAAGTAAAATGAAGTCATTTTTAGCTTTTCTAACTTGCAGCCAAAAGCAGAATGAAGTCATGCTTAGTTTTTCTCTTTTGATCAATAAATCCTTTTGGCTCAACTTTCAGCATATTTAGAATCTGACCACTTTGAAAGCACCGGACCAGCAGGTCCAAGCCTGCAGCATCTTCTTAGCCTAGCTGCCAGCACAATCTTATTAAAATGAAAGACAGATGATGTCAGTCCTTGCCTCTAAGCCATCAGTGGCTTCCTATCCCACTCAGGGGCTTCAGTAGTGTCCAACCCTCTGCAGCCCCATGGACCGTGGCCCACCAGGCTCCTCTGTCCCTGGGATTCTCCAGGCAAGAATACTGGAGTGGGTTGCCATGCCCTTCTCTGGGGGAACTTCCTGACTCCAGGGATTGAACCCGCGTCTCTGGTGTCTCCTGGATTTCAGGCAGATTCCCCTGAGCCATCAGGGAAGCCCTATACCTTTCAGAGTAGAAGCAAAATCACCTCCCCGGCTTGCTCTCCTATCGCTCCCTAGTCCACTGTCTAGGGCATAACAGGCAGGCTCTTTCCTCCAAGCTTTTGCACATGTCAGGCTGTCTGTCTGGAAAAGTCAATCACCAGATTTCCAAATGGTTTGCTCACTCATCTCACTCCAGTCCTTGTTCAAATGCTACTCACCCAATTACTCTCTTTAAAATATGAACAACAACACCATCCCAAGAGACCCTATCACTGTTTCCCCTCCTTAGATCTAGAATACCACAGGGCTTCCCAGGTGACACTGGTGGTAAACAACCTGCCTACCAATGCAGGGGATGTAAGATACTCCAGTTCAATCCCTGGGTCAGGAAGATCCCCTGCAGGAGGGCATGGCAACCCATTCCAGTGTTCTTGCCTGAGAATCCCATGGACAGAGGAGCCTGCCCAGAGGGTTGCAAAGAGTCGGACATGACTGAAGAGACAGATCGCATGCGCAGAGTATCACAAGATTGCCTTGTTATGTTACTTTCTTTCTGCCATAGAATGCAAATTTCATGAGACGAAGATTTTTGACTGTTCTGGTCCCTGTTATAGTCCCAGAATTTATCAAAAGAATGATTGTTGGTACAGGATAGGTGATTAACAAATTCTTCTTGATATAAATGATCTATAAGCAAATGACAGTTAGCCAAATATGATATTTTCCCCACTATAGGAAGAAATGATATTAAAATTCTTTGGTGGGCAGTAAAAATAGTCACCATAAGAATTTGGTGAGTAAATTAGAATTTTATAATTTCATCAAGGAAAAATAAATTTTCAATTTTGGCAAAATATAACAAAAGTATATATATGCTTAAAGATGTTTAATCATATTTACATAAATATGCAATTCTACTAGCTATAACTGAAGCATATAAATTCATGAAACACATTTATAACACTATGTGCAGAAATGATTAATCCTCTTTTCATTGATTTCTATGACATTTTCAAATTTTTGCATTGCATCATTTGTATTTAGAGAAATATTAAAAAGTATTATATTTGGAATCAAGTGCTTATAACAGCTATTTTATCAGTGCAAATGGTGCTTCCCTGGGGGCTTAGTAGTAAAGAATTCCCTTTAAGAACCAATGCAGGAGATATGGGTTCAACCCCTGGGTCGGGAAGATTCCCTGGAGAAGGAAATGGCAACCTACTCTAGTATTCTTGCCTGGAGAATCCCATGGATGGAAGAGCCTGGAAACCACAGTCCAAGGAGTCGCAAAAAGTTGGATATGACTTAAAGACTAAACAACAAACAGCAAATTATAAAAACAAGTACAAAAGCTTTCTGAATAAGTGTGTTTATTTATTTTTTCAAAAGAAGCATATAAGTCCATTATTTTCTATTCTGTTTGCTTGGGGAAAGAGGGGAGGAAAAGGAGGAGAAGAAGTAGGGAGGACAGGGGGAGATGGCAAGCAGAAACTCGGTGGATACGTCTCTAAATAACACATCCTCCTATCTCATTTTTTTTCCCTTGGTTTATGGCTTGGCCTTAAGACATTCCATAATTTTAATTCTAATTTTAGGTAGGTTGAAACATTTATATTTATAGATAAATTAATGTAATGTGGAAATATGGGTACTGAGAGCTCCCAAAGGAATAATAATTAATTTTGCTATAAAGCAGTGTTTTAGATTTATCTTTCCATTTGCATGGAATTTAAATCACACGCTCCCTTGTGAGTACAAAATAGCTTACCTGCAATTCTAGCTCAGTGGAATCAATGATTACAACTGATAACACTGTATTTCATGTTTCAGAGCAAATCTTCTGATAAGTTTATAAAATTAAAGCCAGTGGCACCTCTGATTTCACAAGAGATATTATGTCCCTGTTAGACCTCTTTTATAATCAATGGATTTAAAATTTTAGTTTATCTTAAGTTGAGCTACTAGTAAAGAAACTGATTATAATTATGCTGGTATACTGAGAGATCACCAGATTGCATATGAGATAAAATGTATTCTCTTCTACAGAAACTACATATACAAAGACACATTTTATTCTCAAAAAAAAAGTGCTTTTCTTAACTTCCACAGAAGATTGATCTGCAAAAAATAAAATATAGGTATAAAAGAAAAATCACTGAATGTATATTTCTTATCACATTTTGGATGTAAAAATGTTTGAAAAGTATTAACATCATTTTATTGTTGATGTTTAAAGAAAATAATCATACCTAGAATATAAACCAGTAACAAAGCAGAAAGTGCAGGGTCATATAGAAAAATAAATGCTATTATAAAAACATAATTTTCTTTTTAAGTTTTAATAGAAAATATTGTGTTAAACTCTATGATGTGCATACTATTTAATATGTTTCAGAAGGCAAAATTTCCATAATTAACATGGCAGTGAATTTTGTATCTTCAATGAACTTTGCTAAAATATTTGCTGGACTTTTGGGATGGATAGTCGAGAGAAATTACAATGTCTGTTTCCATATTTGCTAGAACTGTGTATCTATTACCAAAGCAAGTTGCCAACATGTGTTCCATATTCTTATGGAAATCAACAGTTTAAAGTAATTGTTTATGTCTTTATGTGTGCAAGTTTGCTACTGTTTTCAAATATATTCATGCTCACATTCTCTATTTTTCTAAAAAAAAAAAAAAAAGAAAGGAAGCAACATAGGAACAGCCAGTTAACACTGATATCTTTTAAAAATAGTTGTGCTAGGACAAAAAGCTTAATTTATGTGTAATGATAGATATCTCACATCTTTATTGTTAAAATAAAGAAATTACTAATTTAATATTGATAACACTGGAAGTTGCCTAGACTGAGACATATTGTGTGTTACAAAATATTCTGACAATCAGGAGATATAATACACACTATACTGTGTCTACACCTGTAGATAATTCTCTTTCTCTTCTCCCCCTCTCTCCACCTCCTCTTTTATCCTCATTTTCTCTTCCTCATCCATCTATCATGCATTCCTACATCTGTCTATCTATCAGTTTATATCCATTCATCTATGCATCCTTTGATAAGTCAAACTAACTTCTTCCCATGTTGGCAGTTGTTATTAAAGAACACGTCATTAAACATGTTAACTGGTTATCAAACATATTAACATGTTAAAATGTTGTTAAACAAACAGGAAAGCCTCCGGTACCATGACAGGTACTTATCGAAGAGAGAAAAACATTACTAAGCTTCCAACCCAAGAACGCAGAAGAAATTTTGTCATTTCATACAATAAGGGACATTTTTTTTCACTTTTAAGAAATGAAGAAGTGTTGACACATGACTGACAGTGCAGTATATATTTTACCAACCGCCAACACACAAAATAGATGAAATCGGTCTTTGAATGAGACCTTTGATGTTTTCCTTCCTTTTGCAATCTGTCAGAAAGGAGCTGTGGACAACTTTCCTACTGGGAATCTTCAGGACCATTGTGTGGAAAATACAGCTTTCAATAAGTTAGGATAATTTTTGCTTCACCTTTGACTTTGTTAGAGAATATACTTTTATTTAGAAAATTGTGGTAGAAACTTTTTCCAGCAATAACATGAATGGTTTTCAAAGTGATCACTAAATCCGGACAAACACAGTTTTGTTTTTTTTTTTAAATGTTATTTTATTTCTAATCACTGTGAAAGGTTAAAAGAGTAAATGTTCTTCTATAATCCACTTTTAGATGGTTTTCACAAAATAAATGCTTATTTGTTTACTTAAAATTACCTCAAGCAATTATTGAAATGAATTATGTCATGAGATACAAGGACTGTATTTTATAACCAGTTATTGACCTTATTCCTAACTCAGTGCCTAATAAACACTAAATGCTTATAAGTCTCTTGAGTGGACAGGTGATCAAATGCAAATATTAAGTAAGATATGCGTACCTGTGTAGTAACTTCAGTCATGCCCAACTCTTTGTGACCTCCTGGACTGTAGTCCGTCAGTATCCGTCCGTGGGATTCTCCAGGCAAGAATACTGGAGTGGATTGCCATGCCCTCCTTCAGGGGACCTTTCCGACCCAGAGACTGAACCCACATCCCCTGCGTCTCTTGCACTGCACACAGATTCTTTACCTCTGAGCCACCCAGAAGCCTATGTAAGATTTGTGTGTTAGTCACTCAGTCGTGTCCAACTCTTTTCGACCCTATACACTATAGCCCACCAGGCTACTCCAGCCATGGGATTTCTCAGGCAAGAATACTGGAGTGGATTGCCATTTCCTTCTCCAGGGGATCTTCCCAACCCAGGGATCAAACTCAGGTCTCCCGCATTGGAGGCAAACTGTTTACCAATATGAAGCTATTCAAATAATAACCAAGATGAATTTATTGAAAATATGAACTAGGCAATGGATGTTCACTTTCAAAATGAATCAATGTACATTTCCGTTAAGCAGAGAACTTTGTAAGTGCATTTAAAATTCTATTTAAGTTCTCAAAATTTAGTGTGCATTAAGCATCTGTTAGAAACAGTTTTATTATAAAAATCAAGATAGCCAAAGTTGAAAAATTGTTATGATTTTGCATGGAAATCAAGGTTATTACTGGATTCTAGTATTTCAGAAGCTCTTCTCCCCTACCTAGTCAATGAGAGGTACCCTGAATCCACCATCTTCCTTACCTTTTGGGGTGATACCTCCTAATGCATTCTTCTAGGTATTGCTACATGATTCTGAATTTAGGAGAGGATTTAAATTAAAGTGTGGATTCTCAAAATTTCTTGAATTAAAAGAACCCTAAAGTAAGTCTATTACTTTCTTACTTTTTGAAGTAATTCAGATTACATTTAGGATAGGTTGTAACTGGAGAGATTAACGTCATTAGTGGTAAGTGGCTCACGTGGTAAAGAATCTAGCTGCCAGTGCAGGAGTTGCGGTTTCAACCCCTGGGTTGCAAAGATCTCCTGGAGGAAGAAATGGCAACCCCTTCCAGCATTCTTGCCTGGAAAATTTGATGCATAGAGGAGACTGGCAGGCTACCATTCATGAGGTCGCACAGAGTCAGACACGACTGAGCGACTACACACACACATACACACACACACATACATACACACACAAACACACACACAGGTACTCTTACAAATATGCCTCCTGTCTCCACGAGGCATGGTGCTGTTATTTGCATTAAACTTAATATATAAAGGCTGAGTCATGCTTTGTGCTCAAGACTGAAAATGAATCACTGCAGGCTAATCCTTGACCCTGTACAGGAAACCTCGTTAAACGAGAATCAGTGCCACCCGGAGAATAAAAAAAAAATTTGTGATGTGTTCCTGGAGTGAGAATATTTTCCGTTCCTAACTTGTAAAATAAATGCAAAAGCAGAGCATGTATTTGAAAGTCTTGGGGTGATGAAAAAGTGAGGGAGAATGAAGGGAAGAAATCTAATTGTTTCTGACAAACAGAGACCAAAATAAAATTCATAGTTGGCTTACCTGTGCTCACCAGAGACAGGAAAAAGTGCTGTAGCATTCTATGTACGCTGTTCCTAAGCTGTCAGTCACAGCATCCAGATACCAATTAGAGGATGCCAGGTGAGAACAACCCACCTGGGTCTCCTTGAAAACCCTGGGTGGGAAGCATTTTTAGTGTAAATGCAGAATACTATGAATGTGTTTTCAAATGACTCATAAAAAGAAACCTAGTGTTCTTTCTGCTTAGGTTTAGAACATCATTTTAGATATTCCTTCTGACTGAGCAGAGAATTAGAAACTTGAAATCATTTTCAAACAAACATTCTACCTGCTGGCATAGAACTATTAAATTCATTGGGCCAATACATTTCAAATGAAAAGTTTATAGTATAAGAATAAAGTGATATGATTTTTACAGTTCTTTTCAGGCATTGGAATTGCAATCTACACAAGGAGATAAAAAGGAAATGGAAAACAGTAAACAAACTATACACTAATTTAAACTGAAATGAAAATGTGCTTGCTCATATAATCCTCCTGGCATTTAAATTATTAGTAACAGACTTAGAAAAAGGAAGGTGTGTATTAAAAACAGAAAAGGCAATGTATTGATGTTTACATACAGTTACTAGAAGTAGATACTGTCCTTATTCATTGAACGTAAAATTAACAAGCTCTGAAGAATCCCATGGACAGAGGAGCCTGGCAGGCTAAAGTCCATGGGGTCTCAAGAGTCGGACATGATTTAGCGACTAAACCACCACCACCGCTAGGAGCTTCCCTGTGGCTCAGATGGTAAAGAATCTGCCTGCAATATAGGAGACCCAGGTTAGATCCCTGGGTTAGGAAGATTCGCTGGAGAAGGGAATGGCTACCCATTCCAGTATGCTTGCCTGGAGAATTCCATGGACAGAGGAGCCTGGTGGTCTACAGTCTATGGGGTTGCAAAGAGTTGGACTCGACTGACTGACTAACATTTTCACTTTCTTTCTGTATAATATTAAATTTACAAGTAGTATTATAGTTTTGGGAATGTAATTCAGAGCTATCGCATAAAACTCCTCTTGTTAAAGGTTTTAAAGGTAAAATTCAAGTTATTGGCAAATGTACCTTTTCCATCCTAGGGGTAATAGCATGTGACTTCGTAGTTGAAATAAATTTATATTTTTGAGTACCAATTATGACTCTGTTTGATGTTCATTGGGAATGTAAACTGTTACTTCTTTGCCTTTCTTTGATTTATTTTGAAGCCTGGGATCATGGTGCAAGGAAATATTCATGAGAGTAAAGCAGGTCCGCTAATGCGGAATTTTTGACACTGAATATTGAAACCCACTATCACCTGAACGTGGCAGAGCACTCAGGCTTCAGCAACTCTCCTCAGAGTTTCTTTGATAATTGTCTTTAGAACATTTGCCAGGAGAAAGCGAAGACATCTTCCCTCTGGCTATTTTCCACGAGAGTAATTTTACAGAGCCACAGACTGGCACATTTCTGTGCCACAGTTTTCTCTACAAATGGGAATCACACTGACAGTGAAAATTAGAGCTATCCATAGTCAGGCAGTGTCCCTTCAGTGTGTTAAGCTTTTAAAATTTTTCATCTGTGAAGCAGATCGATTGTAAGCACACTATGGGGTTTCTTTTTTTCTTATTCAGTTTCATTAATGAGATAGATACTTGAATTCAGGGACTGGGATTACCCTTAGCATTGCTGGAATAGCTACAAGTTTCGCTTGTTTTTGTTTATTGATCATGGCTTGCATTAGCATTCTACCTAGGGAATAATGCCACTTTAACTTGTTTACTGAGTGAGAGGTGACATGGAAATATTTATAAGATTGATTATTGATCTCATTTCTTGTTTTCATGAATTCTAGTCTCTTTAATTGAAAACAAATGCATTTAAGGAGTCCTTAGCAATGTTTTGTCATAAATATCTAAATTTTTAATGTGTTAGGAGGCCAAGAAAATATACCTGAAATGTGAAGCTTATTCCTTATAACAATGCTAACAAGATTTCATAAATATCCAGTCCAGATATATTATCTTATGATTTTTGAGACAAAATGGCTGTTGATATTGAGGCTTTCAATCATACACAATTTTGATTCGAAGAGGAGAATATAATAAAAATCAGAAGTGTTCTCAGAAACACTTCTTGTTTGTTCTCTCTCAGTAAAATGATGAGCTCATTATGAAAGGTTTTACACTGAATTACTAGATCAACTCCAGAGAAATCTGGGGACATGCAAGATCTGCCACATTCTTATTCTTCTTTCAACTTTACTTTGGTAAATTGATATACAAAAAATTACACGCACATTTAATATATACATCTTGGTGAATTTGGCATATGCATACACCATCCATGATACTGTCACCAACACTAAAGTACTAAATACATCTATATCCATCACCTCTAAAATTTTTTTACATATCGTTTTTTGCTTCTTTTGTTAAGAACACACAACATAAGATCATCCTCTTAATATATCTTAAATTGCACAATAATTTAAAAAATAGAACATATTTTAAGAGCATTGTTACCTATAGGTACTATGCTATACAGTACACTTTTTGAAATTGTGGACGTGCTTTGTATTTTAACTCAATTGTCACATATACATCACTTCAGTTCAATCACTCAGTCGTGTCTGCCTCTTTGCAACCCCATGAATCACAGCACGCCAGGCCTCCCTGTCCATCACCAACTCCCGGAGTTCACTCAGACTCACGTCCATTGAGTCAGTGATGCCATCCAGCCATCTCATCCTCTGTTGTCCCCTTCTTCTCCTGCCCCCAATCCCTCCCAGCATCAGAGTCTTTTCAAATGAGTCAACTCTTCACATGAGGTGGCCAAAGTACTGGAGTTTCAGCTTCAGCATCATTCCTTTCAAAGAAATCCCAGGACTGATCTCCTTCAGAATGGACTGGTTGGATCTCCTTGCAGTCCAAGGGACTCTCAAGAGTCTTCTCCAACACCACAGTTCAAAAGCATCAATTCTTCAGCGTTCAGCTTTCTTCACAGTCCAACTCTCACATCTATACATGACTACTGGAAAAACCATAGCCTTGACTAGACGGACCTTTGTTGGCAAAGTAATGTCTCTGCTTTTGAATATGCTCTCTAGATTGGTCATAACTTTTCTTCCAAGGAGTAAGTGTCTTTTAATTTCATGGCTGCAATCACCATCTGCAGTGATTTTGGAGCCCCCCAAAAATAAAGTCTGCCACTGTTCCCACTGTTTCCCCATCTATTTTCCATGAAGTGATGGGACCAGATGTCATGATCTTCATTTTCTGAATGTTGAGCTTTAAGCCAACTTTTTCACTCTCCTCTTTCACTTTCATCAAGAGGCTTTTAGTTCCTCTTCATTTTCTGCCATAAGGGTGGTGTCATCTGCATATCTGAGGTTCTTGATATTTCTCCCAGCAATCTTGATTCCAGCTTGTGCTTCTTCCAGACCAGCGTTTCTCATGATGTACTCTGCATATAAGTTAAATAAGCAGATATTGCCAAACTTAATAAATTGAACACTTAAAATGAGTTAATAAATTGTGTGTAAATTAAAATGATAACTTTTAAAAAGTAAATTTGTAACATTTTTACACAAAGATCACACATTTAAAAACCTACATAATATATCATTCTGAAATAAAATGCAGATATTTATTTAAAAAGCATTTTTGTCAATTTCAATAACTACAAAGCCTGTTGAGTTTTATCTAGGATGACATAAATAATTATCACAAGAAATCACACACACATGTGCACACACACACACACACACACATACATATGTGTATAGATAGATAGATAGATATAGATATGTTGCCCGTTAGAGTAGAATTTCACCTAATGAGATTTGGAGTCACATACAATTTATAGACTAGCAAGAGTTATGGAATATGTGTTAATCTGTTTAGGGCTCAGTCCATAAATTAAGTAAAAGTTCAGTTGATTTGTTCTCTTTATTTATTATGTGACGTCTCAAGATGTGCAGTTGAGACTTTGAAAAAAAAACTTTTTAATGTGGTAAGTAGGCTGTCATTTCTGGCACAACCTGTCTGAAACAACTTCCACTAAGAGAATCACTTAGGACTCATCTAATACAGATATAAAATGTCATAGTAGTTTTCAAGTTATTCTTCTCATGTGACAGTTTTTGAAAAAGCAAATTCTTGCTCAGATTTCACCTACCAAATACAGTTAAGCATGCTGTGCTATGCTAAGTCACTTCAGTCGTGCCTGACTCTTTGCAATCTTATGGACTCTAGCCCACCAGGCTCCTCTGACCATGGGATTCTTCGGGCAAGAATCGTGGAGTGGGTTGCCATGATCTCGTCGAGGGGATTTTTCTGACCAGCGATCTAACCCTCATCTCTTAAGTCTCCTGCACTGAATTGGCAGGTGGGTTCTTGACCATTAACGCCACCAAGGAAGCCCTAAATGCATGCTACTCTAATTTCTAGAGTTTCAGTGGAAATTTCCATGAAATTTCAGTGAACACCTGACATTTTTGTCTTTTTCTTCATCCTCAAAGGAGTTGGCCCCCTGGACTATGGTTCACAGCTTGAGTGCTGCTTACCTAAACCAGTCCCCACAGGAAATGTTTTTTCCACCTTTGGATTTATGAAATCAACTGAAGGATTAATTGTGGATGATTTAGCTCAGACAATAAAATGCAAAATATATACAGCCTTTTCATTTAGATAATTTTGCATGTGACAGTCCATTATTGGCAATCTATGGTGTTTGAATAATTTCCAATTCTTATTTCATAGGAATTAAGAAAAAAGACCCAGTTAGCTGTGAATAAGGCTATTGCCACTGGTCTGTCTTGTTCTGGATTCATTGTTTTCTTCTCTTTTCCATGATTTGTGAAATTCTGAGGAGGGTTTTATTTCTCATAGATTGGATCAGTCACTATTATTCACCCCAGGATATTCTCAGTTCTTTTTAACTGGGTCATTATTTTTCCAAGGTTCTTAGCTAAATGCTGCTGTCTATCACTGAAAATTAGGAGATCTTTACAGCATGGTTTGCCTAGTCCTGTGACGTTCTGACTCGGAGCACTCTCCGGGTATAAAGCCCAGCTGTCCCTGCATTCTGTTAGCACTGCGGGACTGCAGAGTTTTTGCCTCTTTTTTTCTTGAGAAGAGGATTCTTCACATTGAGCCTGTCCTTCAAAAGGACATCCCTCACCCAGCAGAGTCATGGGTATCACAACACTGTCTGCATAACTTTAAACATCCTGTGGAGTACTATTTCACATTTGCTGTCATATTTTATTTTTTTCTTCTTCAATTCTTTTTAAATTTTTATTTTTACTTTATTTTACTTTACAATACTGTATTGGTTTTGCCATACATTGACATGAATCTGCCACGGGTGTACATGAGTTCCCAATCCTGAACCCCTCTCCCACCTCCTACCCCATATCATCTCTCTGGATCATCCCTGTGCACCAGCCCCAAACATCAATACAGTATACTAACACATATATATGGAATTTAGAAAGATGGTAAGGATAACCCTGTATGCAAGACAGCAAAAGAGACACAGATGTATAGAACGGAATTTTGGACTCTGAGGGAGAGGGAGAGGGTGGGATGATTTGGGAGAATGGCATTGAAACATGTATACTATCATGTAAGAAACGAATCGCCAGTCTATGTTCGATACAGGATACAGGATGCTGTCATATTTTAAAGTTGTGTTATATGTCTATTTTTGTAATTTTTTTATTAGAGTTGATTTATAAGGTTGTGCTAGTTTCTGCTGTACAACAAAGTGAATCAGTTATGCATACGTGTGTGTGTGTGTGTATGAGTCGTGTCCAACTCTGTGACCCCATGGACTATAGCCTGCCAGGCTCCTCTACCCATGAAATTCTTCAGGCAAGAATATTGGAACACGTAGCTATTCCCTTCTCCAGGGGATCTTCCTGAAACAAGAATCGAACCTGGGTCTCCTGCATTGCAGGCAGATTCTTTATGGGTCTGAGCCACCAGGGATATACATATGTGTATATTGCCAATTCAGTGAAACTTTAGGCAGAACCTAAACTTGTGTCTGTTTCTAGAAGAAGAATATTTACAAAAGTGTACCTCTATGACTTGTCTGGAAATAATTTTTGAATTATTAGTATTTTATTTAAAATCATTTCAATCCCACTCAGGAGGCTCAATTTTATGTTTTAGTAAAGTTGTCAACTTTAGTAAGCTGGTAATGAGGACGCTGGTATCCTGAAATAACTAAAGTACTCAGATAAGCTTGAGACATGAGATTAATAAAACAAACTAAAGCACACAATGGAAATACTCTTGCTGCTTGTTTTACTGTTCTTTGATGGAGCCAAATTGTATGCATACCAATGAGATTCAAGTGTGTGCGTGTGTTTCCTCATAAATGAAATTGGTTACCTTGGGAAGGTGACATAAAAGCATAGTAGAAAGGTTATGACATCAGATTGAAAGACCTTTTAAAATCTGTATCATTACTTGTAAATTATTCTAATTCTCTTAGTTAAAATTTCCTTGACTGAAGACTTCACTGGTAGTCCAGTGGTTGAGTCTTCATGCTTCCACAGCAGAGGGCATGGGTTTGATCCCCAGTCAGGGAAGTTCTGCATGTTGAGCAGTGCAGCCAAAACAAAACAAAACAAAACAAAACAAAACAAAAAAACTCTGATTGTAAAATGAGAGAATAAAATTCCCTATCCCATGTTGTTGTTTGGAAGATCAATGAACATAATATCTGGTATGTCCTTACCTCTGAGGTTTGAATATGGCCAAGTTCAGCAACTGGATTATTATTTGGGACTAGCTACTAAACAATAAATCATTTGTACAAAGCCTGGGAGTCTTTCAGATATATTCAGTCAATCTCCTTTTTAAAAAACAAAGCACAGAATTTAGAGCAGAATCAATCTTTTAGTCTGTCACTGATGATTCTTTTGCATACAAAATCCCATGCTCTTGGATGCCTTATTTGTATGGGCTCAAATAAGACAGCGTTGGGCCAAGTACACCTCAGTAAACCCCCAAAAGGAAGACTCAATTTTCTTTACCGTTGTATGGGGTCATATCAGTGTTTGAAAATCAGCTGGCCAACACAAAACATATTCTCACATCTTTAAGATCTGGGCTGATAGAACAGAGAGTTGACATGTCTGACACTGGCTGGTGCTTCTCTAAATGGAGATGAAGAGATACTAAAAAAAAAATAATAATAATAAATAAAATTAAAAAAAATTACTTTGTTGGAACCTAAGTCTTCAGATATTTGGAGCATTCTTAAACTAACGCTGAACAGTAGTATATCCTGAAGTACATAAAACAATTTTATAACTGTACCTACAAATAATGCTGGGCTTCCCAGGTGGCTCAGATGGTAAAGAATCTGTGTGCAATGCAGGAGCCCTGGTTTTGATCCATGGGTCAGGAAGATCCCCTGGCAAAGGGAATGAAAACCCATTTCAGTATTCTTGCCTGGAGAATCCCATGGACAGAGGAGCCTGGCAGGCTACATTCCATGGGGTCACTATTTTCTACATGAAAGGGAAAAATCTGCTTTCAGAGTTAAGTATAAAAGAAAATGAAAAAGTGAATTCAAATTCATAGATTTTTGCCTCTGGAATATATCACCTAGTTTTATGAGCTACTTTCATTTCCTTTAATTCCACACGTATTTATACCTCTAAATTGAACTTGAATAGTAAAAAATAGTAAATGAAATACATAATATGAAAATTTATAAAATGCCAATATCAAAATGATTGCAATTAATTATAATCTGAAATGTGATATGTTAAATGTTATACTATAAGTTACTTCAAACATAATATATGAAAATATCCCACTGTAAGTTACATGACAAAAAACTACATAATTCTCTGCTAAAATAACTCAATAGTTTCAAGTAATATTTAGTATGTAATTCTTTCAATCAATTATTTCATTATAGTAAGTATAATGCACTGTTTTAAATCTGATTACAAGAGGAAATAAAATTTTAATGACTATCACACCTTAATGTCAATTACATTTTGGCTTTATATTCTCAAGGATAAATTATTTATCTCAACTATGAGAAAAAGAATAAAGGATATAAAAATATGTTAGAAGGAACTACCCTAATGTTATTTTTAATAAAAATTACATTTAATATTTCTGTTGAAAAAGAAATGGATCACTAGTTCTGCTTTTAATCTCATAGATTCAGAATCTCAAGGAAGGAACATTTTTGTGTATACTGAGGAACAGCACTGACTTGTGATTAACATTCTCTCTTGGTCCCAGCACTGTAAATGCCACTGCTTTCTGTAAGAGTAACTTCTAGTCCTTTGAGACAGTGAGCAAAATCATGTCTTGTAGAAGGTAAAAATGTTCCCTTTCCTTGCTCTAGGGAGACTGTGTGTGTTTATAAGTGCATATCCATGAGCACAATGACCCGAATTAGAATTGACCCAATCGATAAACCTTAAACTTTTTCTTTTCATTGCAAACTTTTGAATAAAAGAAAAAAAAAAATGAATAGCTTCTACTGTTCTGAGAAAAAGTAAGGTAAGCATGAATGAGGATCTAGGTGCCCAGACAAGCTTGAGCCATGAGATTAATAAAACAAATGAGCACACAATGAAAAAGCTCTTCGGCTTGATTTACTGTTCTTTTATGAAGCCAAATTACATGTTACCATGTAAAATTAAAGTGTGTGTGTGTGTTTTCTCATAGATAAAATTGTTTACCTTGGAAAGACAATGTAAGAGTACACTAGAAAGGTGATGACATTAGACTGAGGGACCATTTGAAACCTGTGTCGCCCCCCAAAAAAGAAAACCTCAAGTGAACCATTAAGTAATATCTAAAGTAAGATCAAAAGGTTGCTCTTCAGCAAACTGTTGATACTATCTCTCCCCTTCCATATCATGAAAGACACACCCTCCACAGACCCAGACCCCTGAACTCATAGGTCTTCTTTTCTAGAATATTCCTGGTTTCCAACTCTTGCTGCATTATGCTAGGTTATTGTTAAAGGGATTCTCATTTGTTCCCCTACTATAATTAGGAAAAAAAAAAAAAACACTTCTTTCTTTGTACCTTTACATTTACCTTCAAATTGTAAATATTCTTTTTTGCCCCAAGCCTGCACGCATAGTGTGTCTCGGAATAAGTAACCACCATTCAGGGGGAAATCATATATGATTTTATATTCTTTGAAGATTCAGCAAGAGATATTTGATAAATAATTGAAAATATAGATCAAAGGAACTACCCTAGAAGGATATATTTGAGAGTCATTATCTTAATTGAAATCATTAATATGGTTGAATTTCCATTGGAGAGTAGTATAGGAGAGTTTATAGACAAATAAAAAAAGAGGACATAAGATGAAACCTTGAAGGGCATCATTAGAGAGATGAAATAGGAGCTTGTGAAGAAAAACACAGAGAGATTATAGGTGCAGGAAGATCAAGAGAGTAGCATTATCAGAATGACAGAGAAGATAATATTTAAGAGTAAGTTAACATTATTGCCCCAGGAAAGTGAAGTAATGTAATCATTGTAACACTGGAGAAGAACTAATTGGATTTAGTTTTAGTGTGATAGTCACTCAGTGGTGTCTGGCTCTTTGCAACCCCATGGACTATAGCCTGCAAGGCTCCTCTGTCCATGGAATCCTCCAGGCAAGGATACTGGAATATTTCCTTCTCCAGTTTTGTATTATATGGGGACACAAATAGTGCTAACTGGAGAAGGAAATGGCAATCCACTTCAGTATTCTTGCCTGGGAAATCCCATGGACAGAAGCGGTTAACTGGCTGTTACAGTCCATGGGGTTCCAAAGAGTCAGACACAGCTGAGGATGCACGCGCAGTAAAGCTGACAGACAGTGAATGCTTTCCTGAACTGGCAGAGAAGAGATTGCAGTCAGTGGAGAGGCAAGTGTCTTAGACCACTTCAGCCTAGACCTGAAGTGTTTTATTTTTGTCTGTTCAAAGAACAGCATTTTAAGAGGTCAAGACCATTTCCAGAAGAGAATCATCATGATTTGAGTGATTCAAAATTCTTATATGAAAAAGAACATAGAAGAAATTAGATATTTTGGTGAAGGAATAAAACACTAGAAGTGATGAATAGTGACATAAAAATATTTTCAAGACTTTTATACATACCAAGAATTGTATATGCTTCCACAGGAAACCAGTAGGACCATTATTTTGACAGACTGGGGGTGTCAGACTGTGAAACCACACAAGTGCTATAAGCTGGCCTTTAGAGTGTAAATATTAAAGAAATATTAACTTTAAGAATAAATGGTTATTTATAATAAAAGGTAATACTATAGAGATTTTCAACAATACATGTTGAGAAAGTAATGTTTATACATTAAAAAATATACCTAAAATAAAGAGGTTTTTGCTTTATTTACACCTATAAATAAATTTCCTATTTGTCCCCAAATTATTTATAAACTTTGCAATTAAAATTCAGTAAAGTAACCTGTATCTTTCAAAATCTGTTTCAGTGGTTGGAGTAACAGTGCAATAGCCTTTTAAGATTTGGTGTTTTTCTTAAGAAAACATGGATTCGAAGAAAATGTAGGACAACATTGTCTGAAACTGACATTTGCCCTTAAACTTAAACACAAATGACTCACCAAAATAAATATAATGCATAATTCATCCCTGGTACAATAATCATATTAATGACACATCTGAAGTCAAAAGATTATAAGTGTATTACACAAGTATTAACTTGTAAATTGCTGCCAGATTAATGGATTTAGCAGATAGAATACAATCTTATTAAATGTGTTAATGACGTTTAAGTGGGTATGGAAAACAGAAAAAGTCATTACGAAACATTAAGCTTTGCTAACACAGATTTCCTTCAGGATAAGGAACTAAGCTCATGCTATTTTCAGTAGACAACAATATATTCTTTCAAAAGTGAAAGCAAGGAAAATACATTTTCTGAATTGCAATCTTCTAACATTGTTCTGGCTTTTAGATATAAAAAAGAAGTAGCCTGGTTCATGTGATGTACATATAAGACCAAATAATAAAATAATGCTCAAACTACCACACAATTGCACTCATTTCACAGGCTAGTAAAGTAATGCTCAAAATTCTCCAAGCCAGCCTTCAGCAGTACGTGAACCATGAACTTCCAGACATTCAAGCTGGTTTTAGAAAAGGCAGAGGAACCAGAGACCAAATTGCCAACATCCACTGGATCATGGAAAAAGCAAGAGAGTTCCAGAAAAATGTCTATTTCTGCTTTGTTGACTATGCCAAAGCTTTTGACTGTGTGGATCACAATAAACTGTGGAAAATTCTGAAGGAGATGGGAATACCAGACCACCTGACCTGCCCCTTGAGAAACGTATATGCAGGTCAGGAAGCAACAGTTAGAACTGGACATGGAAAAACAGACTGATTCTAAATAGGAAAAGGAGTACGTCAAGGCTGTATATTATCACCCTGCTTATTTAACTTCTATGCAGAGTACATCATGAGAAACGCTGGGCCAGAAGAAGCACAAGCTGGAATCAAGTTTGCTGGGAGAAATATCAATAACCTCAGATATGTAGATGACATCACCCTTACGGCAGAAAGTTAAGAGGAACTAAAAAACCTCTTGATGAAAGTAAAAGAGGAGAGTGAAAAAGTTGGCTTAAAGCTCAACATTCAGAATACGAAGATCATGACATCTGGTCACATCACTTCATGGGAAATAGATGGGGAAACAGTGTAAACAGTGTCAGACTTTATTTTGGGGGGCTCCAAATCACTGCAGATGGTGATTACAGCTATGAAATTAAAAGACGCTTACTCCTTGGAAGGAAAGGTATGAGCAACCTAGATAGCATATTTAAAAGCAGAGACATTACTTTGCCAACAAATGTCCATCTAGTGAAGGCTATGGTTTTTCCAGTGATCATATATGGATATGAGAGTTGGACTGTGAAGAAAGCTGAGTGCCGAAGAATTGATGCGTTGAACTATGGTGTTGGAGAAGACTCTTGAGAGTCCCTTGCACTGCAAGGAGATCCACCCAGTCCATCCTAAAGGAGATCTGTCCTGGGTGTTCATTGGAAGGACTGATGCTGAAGCTGAAACTCCAATACTTTGGCCACCTCATGCGTAGAGTTGACTCATTGGAAAAGACCCTGATGCTGGGAGGGATTGGGGGCAGGAGGAGAAGGGGATGACAGAGGATGAGATGGCTGGATGGCATCACGGACTCGATGGACCTGAGTCTGAGTGAACTCCAGGAGTTGGTGATGGACAAGGAGGCCTGGCGTGCTGTGATTCATGGGGTCACAAAGAGTCAGACACAACTGAGTGACTGAACTGAACTGAACTGAACTGAATAACAGTTATAACTAGAAACATTCAAGAACATTTACAGGTATAGAATAGTGTACATACATTCTATTTAACTGTTCAAATATGTGTATTGCAAATGAAATTATCCAAAGCAAATTTTAAATTTAATCAAGTCAGTCTATTATATTACAGAGTTGGTAAAAAAAAAAAAAAAAGAAATTACTTTCAGGTAGTTTATGTAGGAAAAGGTCATATTTATTTTATTTCAATTATTCTAAATATGCAGTTTTATACACTGTGAGTGAATTATTTTATAAGTAATCAAGAAAAGTTTACAGATAAGAATATTCAAATAAGAGAGTATAATAAAAAGAGGAAGGTAAGTGAGAAGCATTAAATATTAATACCCACATACAAATACACATCAAAGACCACATCTGAAATAAAAACTGCAGAGTGACTTTTGAAAACACCTCTGACTCTTAGGAAGCTAGTCTTGTTTGCTCACTGCTTAGAAATAGTTTTACTTCCCTGGAATATTCATTTCACTTCTGGATAGTAGTCTAAATCCTCTTTCTCAAGGCACTAACTGAAATATTTGGATTTTCTATAAATCTCCAATGCAGAGATTTAAGGACAGAATATTTTTCAAAATAATTCTATTCTTAAATTTCTATATTGCTGATGTTTATATACATAGTGAAGATTCTTGAAGTGGTTTGCCTGATTCTATTATAAAAGTAAATGGTTGGTCCATCAGTTTAATGGATAGGTCCAGAAAATGTTGTGAGTTTTTATGGAAGAGTAAGATAACAAGACAATTTCATTAGTTAAACTTTGATGGCAATTTATCAAAGCCACTAGATATTACAAACATAATTTTTAAAAGTGTTTCACTATATCTTTAAAAAATTATCCGAGAATTATTGTTCTGCCTTCATTTTTCTGTATCTCAACTCTCTGAATGCAAAATGATTTACATTTGTGGAGTTTTATTTTTTCTAGATGGAGCAAATAAATATGTTAATTCTTTCATGACTAACATGGTATGATCTGTAATGTTTTATTTAATTACCAGACACATTATTTAAATACTATATTAAATTATGGCTTCAATTACTTTTGTCTATATGTCACTCATACCATTGATTTATCACTAAAGAAATTATCCACCTTCCAGAAATCTGCATGGCATAGAATCTTGTATATGTATCCATATATATCTTAAATTTATACCAAATTTCTTGACTTTAGATGTTTGCATCCCAATAAAAATTTACCATCAACACATGTTTATATGACAAATAACATGTGATAAACAATGCTTGTATAAATGACTGATATGCTTAAAAGGGCTTCCCTGGTAACTCAGTAGGTAAAGAATCTGCCTGCAATGCGGAAGACCCAGGTTGGATCCCTGGGTTGGGAAGATCCCCTGGAGGAAGGCATGGCAACTCACTCCAGTATTCTTGCCTGGAGAATCGTCATGAACAGAGGAACCTGGTGGGCTACAGTGGGGTTGCAAAGAGTCAGATGCGATTGAATCAACAAAGCACAGCACAGCACAATATGCTTAAAAACAATTTAAAGTGGAGTGTTAAATTATTTTATATGTTAAACCTATATATGTCCTAGTATTTTTAAACAAATGTTGTACTGTTTCCATATTTGGCAAAGACATGTTAATACATGGTTAGCACTCAAATTATATGTAGAATAAATGAATGTGTAAAAAAGCAAATATTTTTAACAAAGCTGGGCGTGTATTTTCCTTGCAAAAATCCAGAGAAAATCACACTGATCATTCAAGTTTGAGCTCCTCAGAAAGTATAAAATGGCAACTTTAAAGCAGGAAGTAGTAAGAAATGATATTCCAAAACATCTGCATTTTTAATACGTTTGTTTAATTCTGGCATTAACATTCATTTTATTTATCCTGGTATACGAAAGCCCAATAGGTGCCCATGCCTCATTGCTTTAACATATGCTGTTTCAGTTGCTGAAAAGAATATGAGATGACAGATTTTGGGGAGAAATACAGTTACCATCCAGCTGTAATCAAATCATTAACATGAAAGATCATGTCCAGATAAACTATTCTGAACCTCTGTTATCAGGATGAGAAGAGTTCTTTTTAAAAATGATTTCGAGTCTTGTTGATTGAATGTCTGCCTTATAGCAACTCGTTTTTTGTTTTTGTTGAGAGATCATGTTCTCACATTTTAGAAAAGCTACATTTTTTGTATGTTTGTTGGTTTCTGCCAAATATCAACATGAATCAGCCATAGGTAAACATATCAGAAGCTCTTAGATTTTATGGTAAAAAATTTTGAATTAGACTGCTATAATGTAGCAAATGTTTTACTTTTCCCTGGGTAAATATTTTTAATAATGCAGGCAAATAACCCAGGGTGGGGAAAAAAAAAAAACTCTTATAGATCAATTGTCAAAATTACTTTAAAATAATGCAGCAGAAAGCTTGGGTTTTAAAACAATAATAGTTTTATATTAAATTATGATTTCTGACCTTACAAAAGATAACTTACTTCAATATGTGATGCAATCTTAAAGTCAAAACCCTGACAAAACTATACTTTCAGTCAGATCAACTCTCCTGATTTAAAACAAAAACATAAAAGGCTAGACATGCTGAAAAAAATAATGTTGTTGTTGTTTAGTTGCTAAGTTGTGTCCGACTCTTTGCAACCCCATGGACTGTAGCCCACCAGGCTCCTCTGTCCATGGGATTCTCCAGGCAAGAATACTGGAGTGGGTTGCCATTTTCTTCCCTAGGGGATCTTCCCAATCCAGGGATTGAACCTGGGTCTTCTGCCTTGGCAAGTTCTTTACCACTGAGGGAACAAAATAATATGGAGAAAGAATTATGAAGCAACACTGAGGTAGGCGGTCAGTGATGATATGAGGGGGAAAAGCCAGAGTATTTAGGAGGACCAGATACTTGAAAAGTTTGATGCTGCTTTCCACACTGAGGAATCTTGTTTATCTGAAAACTAGAGAGAAGGCTGAAAAAAAGTTGAATAGAGATTTTGACAACCTCTTGTATCTGTACTGACAAAAGTGGGAATTCAAGCCCCATAAAGAAGAGCGAATCCTCTGAATCATGTCAGAATTCAAGCTGGGATCCTTGAAGGACCTCACGTTAACAGTAGGGATGAATCCAAAGTAGAACATCCTCACAAAGAATTTAGCTCCGAAGTAAAGTATATTCTACACATGCATACGACTAATGGTATAGCCTTAAAACACATGAAGTTGAAATATGATAGAACTAAAGGATGAGATAGGCACAACCATAATCACACTGGAACACTACACAGATATTCCGCAAATCAATAAAAGAAGGAGCCAAAATGTATCATTCGTGGATACCAGAAATTTGTCATTCTAGCAAATTTCAGCAAATCAAATTTGTACATGTTGCATTATCTGATAACATAATAAAATGCAAATGTAGCTTTAGCCATGCCAACAAAATGTAAAACTTTCAATTTGTATGGTAAAGAGTAGTGTTAGTTGCTCAGTTGAGTATGATTCTTTGTGACCCCATGGACTGTAGCCCACCAGGCTCCTCTCTCCATGGGATTCTCCAGGTGAGACTGCTGGAGTGGGTTGCCATGCCTTTCTCCAGTGGATCTTCTGATTCAGGGACTGAACCCTGGTCTCCTGCACTGGGAGGCAGATTCTTTGCTATCTGAGCCATCATGGAAGAGGAAGAAAGGGTACAAGTCAATGACTAACCAATAGTCTTAAGGAGACAGAAAAGGAAGCTCAACTTAAACTGAATGATACATTAATTTTATAAAAAGCAGCATCTTCACTGACTAAGGAGCAACAAAGCCAAATTATAATATTTGGACAAGAATAGGAAAAATAAGAGCCAAAGCTAAACCTGAACAATAAATTAATGAAGGAAAATAAAAATTATAAATATCATAAATGAGAAAAATGTCCACAAGTAGTAATCCTAGAGACAGTAAAAAGATAGGAGGACCATCTGACAAATTGATAGCAATAAATTTGAAAGGTTTGACGAAGTAGAAAAACTTCTTGAAAATTATAATACCCAGTTTGACTCAAAAATATGATTATGACATAGCTCAAAGAAAGTGAATCCATAATTCATAAGCTTTCCCACAATGAAAATCCAAGGTTCAAAGAATTTCTCAATGAATTCTTCCAAACATCAAAAGAAGACATTCTATGAGTATCTTACAAACACTTCCAGAAAGCAAAAATAAAGGTCCAATGTCCAGCTAGTTTTGTCAGGCCAGTGTAACACTGATACAACAACCATAGGCATTATGAGAAAGGAAAGCTAAAAGTCAATATCTACTATAAATATACATTTAAAACTTATGAACAAAATACTCGCGAACATTCCAGTAATAGAAGTTGGTTTAACATTTGAAAATTAACCAACTTTATTCCCTACACTAACTGAATGAAAGTCATAAGATACTCTGAATAGATGCACAGAAGCATCTGATCAACTTCAAAGTACATCAGCATAGAGAAAACGCTGAACAAACTATGGATGGAAGGAATTTGTAGCATCTGATAAAGCATATATCAAAAACACCTACAGAAAACTTCATATTTATTTATAAAACTTTTCCTCTGGGACTTAGAATGAAAAAAGAAAATGTGTCTTGTCATCACTTCTATTAAAAATTGAAGGTTCTAACTAGTTCCATTAGAAAAAAAAATGAGCATTGGAAAGTAAGAAATTAAAACATCATTTTTTAACAGAATATATGACTGTATAAATTTAAAATCCAAATTAATTTATAGACAAATTAGAATTAATGAGGGAGATAAGACAAATTACTGGGTACAAGGACAATAGGGAAAATTTGTGCTTTTTTCAAAAAAACCCATTTACACCCGTTAATTCAATTATGAAATGTTATAAATTCTACTTACTAAAAGTCAGAGACAGTATCAATCACACCTCTTTATTTGACCTTTCAAGCTAGTACTCCAGTCTGGCACTTTTAATCTTCTGACCTCATTCTATTTTTCTAAGATTTTATTTTTTTAGAGCAGCTATGGTTGCACAGCAAAAAAGAAGAGCAATGTACAGGGGTTTTCCACACTCCCCTGCCTCACCCATTACTAGCATCCCCCATCAGAGTGACACATTTGATAAAACTGATGAACCTACTTCAACACATCATAATCATTCAAAGCCCATAGTTTCCTTAGGGTTTACTCTTGGCGTTGTTTTTTCCATGAGTTTAGACAGATATTTAACAACAGGTATCTACCATGACACTGTCATATAGACTAGAATGTGTTCGTTGCTCTAAAGATTCTCTGTGGTCCACCTAATCATTCCTCCCCACCACCCTCTGGGAACCACTGAACTTTTCTTATGTGTCCAGAGTTATGCCTTTTGAGAACGCTATAAAGCTGGAATTCTACCACATGTAGCCTTTGAAGATCAGTTTCTTTCACCAGACTCTGAATCTTTTAAAAAATATTTTCTTCAAAAAAAAAAATTTTTCTTCAATTTATGTTGCATTTTCAGAAAATAATTTTTTTATGGAATTATACTCCCAGGTTTGGTGGTAGTTTGTGCCACAAAAATATTTCACTAACGATCAATAGAAAGAAAAAAAAAAAAAAACAGCTGTTACCAAAATCTGGTTTTTAAAAGACATCAAATGATTGCAAAATAACAAAGAGCAGATGGACTAAAATTTCAGAGTGAAAACAGCCATCACACTAAAATAACCATAATCAGAGGTGGTGTTGTTTTCTTCTTTTCTTCATTTACTAATTCTGAATGCTTTGATTGAGGAGAGGGGTTTTGCAGGAATAAAGAGAAATAACTTGGGAGTTTCAGATGATGGAAGTAACATACCAACAACTTGAAGGCCTCAAACACATGGATCATTTTCCTGATGAGATGTTTGCTGAAAGCTAACGTTGAGAGGAGGGGGACGAGCTAGGACAAAGATAACTAACTCTATTAGAGAAAATCCAAACTCAAGCTCACCATCGAGAGTTTGAAAGTTCATAAGGGACAAGAGACCGTGAACAAAGGTCACTTAGGAGGGGAGGAAGGGTAGGGGTGAGTTAGATGTCCAGAAGCTTTTAGAATATGGAATTTTTGCCAGGAGATTAAAAAATAGATAAATATGGGCCACAAAGTTAAAGAAAATGTTAATTTATAAAAGTAATTTTAGAAACATATTACAGAACATGTAGGTAAACATGTGAAGTCTCTTCTTTTGGAAAGTTTTTCTAAGGTATTCTGTTGTATTAACCAGAAAACAAGTCTCCAAACTCAGAAACAACTAATCATCAAAAGAAGTTATTTTCTGGGGGTGGAGAAGAGTGAGACAGGAAATGTGAAGCACCTTTGGCAATGAAAGTTTCACTTTTTAAAAATGAGTTCTTAAAATGTATATGAAAATGATAAACAAGTTCCCCAATATAAGGCAAAGTGTTGAGTGGGCAAAATATAAGAACTGCTTAATATGGCTAATTAAAAAACCTGAACATTTCTTTACCCATATTAATTGATGAATACTGGAATTATTAAAAACTGAAATGCAGTTGTTTAGGCTATGCACTGTGAAGGATTTAAGACAACTTTGTGTTTTTAAACAGATGTAACAGAAATAGTAATTCACTTGCTCATCATGTGAGAATTAATACTATTAATATATACACCCCAGCATTCTTGAAACATAAATATAAAATGAAGCAATTTTTCTATCTTCAAGATGTCTATCAGCTAAGAATATTAATCAAATGGGGTGAGACTCTTTTCTCTCACATGACCCTCATGCCGGGCATTGTCAGTGGGTGGTGTCAACATAGCAGATGCAATATCAGGCGTTTTCTTTCTCTTGGAATTTTCCACGTGTTCCAAGTTGGCTGACACAGCATGCCATAACGAGAGAGGAGGAGAGAAAACATCCTTTTTCATTTATGATCATTTCTGTTTTCTCCCCTTTCTCCGTTTTCTTCTTGCTTAAATCTCTCACTGTATGTGATCATATTCATAGTTCTTTTCTATATTTCTCCATGCTAATTTTAAAACATATGTAAAAACATAGGGATGATCATTTTCATTGTTTTACAAAAATAGATCACATTATTACAGTAGGATACCATGATACCCACGGGAATTTCTGCAACTTTAGAGATGAAATTTATTTTAAAAGCTTACTGTACATTTAAAATCATCAATCTTCTTCTCAGTGCATGGATATCAAATTTGTTTCCAATTTTGGCCCCTGCCAATACACTCCAATATTGGCATTTTTATTTCATGGTGAAAAGTGAAATTATTGATTCAAATGGTACTTGTATATCTATTAATATTGTTTTTGACAAAAACACTGTCTCACATTTTCACCCATAATGAATAATAGAAATTTCCCTGAAACACTGCAAACTTAATTGTACTTATTTTTGTCAATCCAGTGTTCAAAAAGGGATGGTACTGTTTCTTAAGTTTGTAATCACTGAATATTAATTATGATGATCACTTTCCACATATTTTGTTGCAATTTCTTTGACATTCTGAAATCTGTTCTTTATAGTATTCACACACTTTTTATTTTGTTTTATGGAGATTTTTGTATATGAAAATATTAACCATCAAATATTTTCACCCAAGTCAGCTATTTTTCTATTGACTTTTTGTTGTTATTTTTTAATATGAAATAATTTAATACAATCTTAGTTAAGGAGGTCTTCTCAAACCTTAATTTTAATTTTGGTTCCTTAAATTTACATTTAGGTCTTTGTTTTTATGGTATGTGTAAGTGCTAAGTCACTTCAGTTGTGTCTGACTCTTTGTGACCCTATGGAGTGTAACCCGCCAGGCTACAACTGTCCATGGGATACTCCAGGCAAAAATACTGAAGTGGGTTGCCATGCCCTTCTCTAGAAGATCTTCCTGACCCAGGGATCAAACCTGTTTCTCTTAAGTCTCCTGCATTGGCAGCAGGTTCTTTACCACTAGCACCACCTAAGAAGGTTTTTGTGGTATAGAATTGTTATTTAAAACGTGAATATAAATTTATATGGTATGAGATAAATATGGGTACACAGTTGACCCTTGAACAACATGGGTTTGAACTATGCAGGTCCACTTACCTGCGGATTTTTTATTCAGTACACATTGCAGTACTACACCACCTGCAGTTGGTTGAATTCATGGGGATGGATCTGAAGATATGGAGGGCTCACTGTATACTTGTATGCAGATTTTCGACTGTGCAGGAGTTCAGTGCCCCTGACCTGCCTTGCTCAAGGGTCAACTGTACATGCTCATTTTCTTCACCAGATGTGACATACATGGGGGTAGGAACAATTCCAAGCTAAAGACTAAAGAGATATTTTTAAATGAATGACTAAGCACTTTATATCTCTCCAGGTCATGGGGCAAAATACATATAATGCCACAGTGTACATTCAGACTGAAGAATTGCTCTCTGCAGTCAAAATGCCAGGGGATTCTGCATATTTTGGGGGTACCGATAGCTCAGTTCAGTTCAGTTCCATCACTCAGTCGTGTCCGACTGTTTGTGACCCCATGAATCACAGCACGCCAGGCCTTCCTGTCCATCACCAACTCCTGGAGTTCACTCAAACTCACATCCATCGAGTCGGTGATGCCATCCAGCCATCTCATCCTCTGTCGTCCCCTTCTCCTCCTGCTCCCAGTCCCTCCCAGCATCAGAGTCTTTTCCAATGAGTCAACTCTTCACATGAAGTGGCCAAAGTACTGGAGTTTCAGTTCTAGCATTCCTTCCAAAGAAATCCCAGGGCTGATCTTCAGAATGGACTGGGTGGATCTCCTTGCAGTCCAAGGGACTCTCAAGAGTCTTCTCCAACACCACAGCTCAAAAGCATCAACTCTTTGGTGCTCAGCTTTCTTTATAGTCCAACTCTCACATCCATATATGACTACTGGAAAAACCATAGCCTTGACTAGACAGACCTTTGCTGGCAAAGTAATATCTCTGATTTTTAATATGCTGTCTCAGTTGGTCTTAGCTTTCCTTCCAAGGAACAAGCATCTTTTAATTTCATGGCTGCAATCACCATCTGCAGTGATTTTGGAGCCCCTCAAAATAAAGTCAGCCACTATTTCCACTGTTTCCCCATCTATTTCCCATGAAGTGATGGGACCAGATGCCATGATCTTAGTTTTCTGAATGCTGAGTTTTAAGCCAACTTTTCACTCTCTCTTTCACTTTCATTGACGGGAAAGCACAAAATGCAGCTTATTCCCCTAAGCCTATTTACCTTGACAACTGTCACAGCAGAAATATCCTATTTTTGTAGTTCAATTCTTATGTGTCTGTTCTTTACCACCCCGCTAACATCTTGAGGCCAAAGCATTGCCTTCTACATATGGCACAGGAAGGTTCTTGAAGGTCAAGAGGAAGTCTGTCTTCCCTCCCCATCACTGAGGACTTTAAACTTGGACTGGTCCTTTCATACAAAGGAGATGAAGACTCACAAACCCGTGAGATCTGAGGAGTAGCCATCAATAAAACAGCAGAAAACAATGAACAAGAATTTGGTCTCTTAGCTCTGCTGGATTCAGTCAGTTAATTACCAAGAACTGAAACATCCTATCGAGAAAAGGAGCCGAGTTCCTGTTTGTGATCCAACAGCCCAGGTATACCATGGTGAAACCACACCGGTCCTATTTAATCCTGTCAAGGCAGGGTCCTGGCAAGAGTATAAAGCAATTATTTGGATTTACTTTCACTTCAGATGAAGTGAAACTGTCGCTTTTTCTTTTTTTGGTTTGAATGAATTGCTTAAAAAATAAAGACACTTTCTTTCTATGAAATCCTTCAAAGTATGGGATCTTTAGATCAAGTTTACACTTTAAAAATATATACTTTCTCCTGGAAGTGGTGTAAATATTGCACCATTGTTTTTAAAATGCATTCACATCTCTTCATTTTCTACTCCTTGTCCTTGATAACATCTCATTTTTACTTTAGGTTATCCAACTTTGTGCAAATATGCAGAAGCTACATATTGATATTTTCCATCTACTTGAGTACAATAATCCATAAAAGTGAGTGTATTTTCTTTTATGCATTATTATACTAACAGCTCTTTTTGAGATAAAAATTAAAAAACAGCCTTCTTGTATATAACATGGTTGTATGGTCTTACATTCATAAATGGTGTTCTTTATGTTCATTCTTTTCTTGCACAGCGAATTAAAATAACTTCTATAGTATTCATATTTCTAACCACACTCGCTATTTAAAGGTGAAAATGTCTTTAATTTCTGGAAAGAAACTTTGTGTAACCTGACATCCCACAAGATAACAAACAATATATAACATGAATGTGTGTGTGTGTCTGTCCTTCCATCTGTCCTATCTTGGGCTTGAGAGCTAAGCCCTGGCTATTTTATCTTTACGGCAATCACTAGGATTTGCATTTGAAAATTTATAAGATAATTGGGAAGTATGTTGTAAGTATATATTTGATTATTTTGGATTAAAACCTGACTATGTGGCAACTGCATTCTCATGCACCCCATTTGAGCACATACCCAAGCACTGTTTAAAAACAAACAAAAACAAGAAAAAAGCAGATCATGGAGCAAGGTGCTACATGTTCCCAGAAGCCTCATTGTTGTGAACACATGCACATTTACTGTATGATATCGATATACTTCTAATGAACTGAATCTCGCCTAAACACTTTTATGGTACTTACTCTGCTAAACCATGGTTATGATATTTCCAGAGGTTCAGTCAGGTAAAGTTGGCCAAGTAAATGTTGAATCATTTGGCAGTAGCAAATATTGTGTTTATGGGAATACTGCAGAATGTTGCTTTTTAAAAACAAAACTGCTACGTTAATTCTTAGGGAACAAAGGCAGAAAAACTATAGCCTTAACATTTCTCTTGGTGATTTTGTCCACTTAGCATTGAATATTTTTCCACTTCCCAAAAGTGCCTAATATGTAGATAATTGAGAAAATTAGTATTTATACAAAAGTTTGTTCATTAACAATGTTAGAGTGATAGTACTGATTCATTTTATAGCATCCTAGTAATGTACATATTGCATCATTTTAAACTTCATGAGTTTATGGATGAATTAGAGAACTAAAATGGGAAAAAATTGAAAATTGCAAAAAAATAAAAGTCAATCATTCTATTATTTATAAGGCAGATAGATTGCTTCTACTGAATGTAACATATAAATTTTGATATCAGTTGCTAGGACTGCCATAACAAATACAACTGAATGGGTGACTTAACAAATAATTATTCATCATGGCTGTGGTGGCTGAAAGTGCAGGATCATGCTGCTGGCAGGGTTGGGTTCCCTCGAGGCTTCTGTCCTTGCTGTGCAGATGTTCCTCTCCTTGCTGTGTCTTTACACGGCCTTTTCTCTGTGTGCTTCCAACCTTGGTGTTCCTTCTCCATCTTACCAGAACACAAGTCCTACTAGATCAGGGCCCTACCCGGATGACCTCACTTAGCTCTAAGTACTTCCTTAAAGGCCCATTTCCTAACACAGTCACATGGAGTAGCGAAGGGGGCTGGACTTCCACATATGAATTCTGGAGGGGACACGAGTCAGCCCGTACAGTTACTAACTGAGATATTCTTCAAACGGGTAGCAGGAAAAAAAAAAAAAATTATTTGATTTACTTTATGTAGCAAAAAGAAACCTAATTAATAAAGCCCACTATGGGGTCTTCCCTGGTGTTTCAGTGGCTAAGACTACACCCTCCCAATGCAGGGGGCCCAGGTTGGATCCCTGGTCAGATAACTAGATCCCACAAGTTGCAACTAAGTCTATATTCTGAACTAAGACTTGATGCAATCAAATAATTAAATACTAAAAATAAATGAATCCCACTATGATTCATAGTGATGTTTAAGTGATGTTCTGACCTTGAATTTTTTTTTTATTCTCTATATCAACAAAGCTAGTTTGCAAAGATATGTCATTATTCTCTAAGTAAAAGAAATTTATTTGTAAAATTTGAAGTAAAATAATAATTATTTTTTAGGTGGTCTCTTACAGTAGAATATCAGTAGTAAGCTTCTACTGTGTGTGTATACATGAATGTTTTACTTTGTTCAAGGTTTTTTCCCCCTGATTCCTGAGGGCAGAAAATATTACTTCACAGTAGTACTGGCTTATTGTATTCACATTAACCTCAGAGGGAAAAAACAAAACAGCAGCATTTTTAAAGTAGAATAAACTATAAGATCTTTTAAATGAAAGATCCAATTTAATATTCTGATTTTCAGTGGAAAAATATTTTCTGGAGTACAACTCTGTAGAAATATTGGGAGTATTCCTATCAAATGTAGCATCCAATGTCTTATTTGTCTCTTTGATTCCTAGCAGGACCAATCTTTTCTGAGATCAGAGAGCTCTCAAATTGAACTAGAAATCTAAACACTTTGCACATGAAAGGCATCCAATTTTGGTGATGAGTTAGTGCATAAATGTAACTTGAGATCATCAAACATATAGTCATATTTAGTATCCTATATGACTCTTAATCTCATTCAGGATGGACAAGGCTTTGCTTTTCTGGAGAGTTATCACAGTGCTGGTGGGAAGATACTTGCTTGATTTTAAATTACAGAATTCAGTTCAGTTCAGTTCAGTTCAGTCGCTCATTCTTGTCTGATTGTTTGTGACCCTATGGACTGTAGCACACCAGGCTTCCCTATCCATCACGATTTCCCTGAGCTTGCTCAAACTCATGTCCACGAGTCAGGTTATACTGAGTTAGGGAATCACTGTAACAGGGACTCAGATCTTACTGGTGCCATGTTTTAATAGCTCTCAAAAGGTGGATTTTATATTTAGAAAGTCTACCAATGTTATCATCTGTAAATGTTATAAAAATTAAATATAATCAAATAATTAAATGGCAGTTAAATGGGAAACATTTAGAAACCCTTGAACTTCCTTGTCCTAAGTCACTGTCATTATATTCAATTATGTTAAGATCAATTCCCTTTAAGATATACACATTATCATCTGATAAATTATTAAGAGATGCCCCCACGCACTCAGAAATTTTACTCCTTAATTCTTAGATTCTAATATGACTAAATACCATGAGACAAATACCACAGTCACTAACAAATTTGTTTATTTGTTATTTATTAACAAATTGCATGTACCAAACACTTACATAAACTGACATAGGATATTGGACTTCCAGAAATGACAGAAAGAAACTCTTCTTCACTGAACATCATTGAAAAGGACCTTATCAGGTATAGTAAAGCTCCAAAGAGTTGATTCATAGATTCATGTTTCTCAAATAAAAAGAAATATATATAACTTTCCCCTGACTACTGGACATTCATTTCATCTAGAGATTTCAAGCTAAGGGTTCTTAGGAATATTCCAGAAGCTATGATTTCAGATGTCATTAAAACACTACCAGCAAAAGTTTCCCCTTAGGGAAAGAGAACTGTATTAGGACTTTTCTTGCTGCAGTAAACAGTTTGTTCTCTTCAAAGACACTCCAGCCTGCTTCGTAAGAACTGTTCATCTCCACTCAAACATTTTTCTCTCCTTAAGGGACTTACTTCAGTTGAGATAAATTATGCTTGCATTTCCAATGGATTTTGTGCCCCTTCGAGTCCCTTCTTTACGTGGAAAAACAGCTAGTTCCAAAGACAAACTGATCAGCTGCTCTTGAACATTCATAAAAGCCTTGGATTCCTCTGAGCTAGCCAAAGGGGAATTTGAGTTATAGCAATATTTCTTGCTTGAACTATATAAATACTGTAAGTCAAGTGGAACAGCTCATGAGCAGGATAAATAAAACAATAACAAGACCTAGTTCTCTAAAAGACCAAGTTGGAATCTGGAGCATTTTTGGTGCATGAATGAGATAATCTAAGCTCTTAGCTTTGGAGTCTATTGCAAAATTAACAGCTATTTTGTTTCTGGTAATCACTATGTTAGAATTGACTGATTTATCTTCTCCAAGATCTTAAATGGTCTTTCATAAACATTGCCCCATAGAGGATTCAATAACTCATTTTGCAAAAACAAATAAATACGGAAAGAAGAATGAGAAACTTGCTCTTATACAACTGTAAGAATTTTCTGGAAAATATCCTGGTCAACAAAATCTTTAAAAATATTATAATGGATTGATGCTTTCTGGTCTAACTTTATGTGCTCTTGGCCTGAAAGGATAATGGGGAATATAAAAAGAAGGACTTTCAGCCAGGAACTGCCTCATACTTGGAAGTAGACCTTGGCGTTTATCCTCCTGTTGAACATAAACAATTTCTTAGAATATGAGCCTCAGACAAGGTAACTACAAGAACATGATGGAACAAAACAAAGATGAAACCACTTTCATATTCATGTTTGAGCACACGAAATAGCAAGTGTTTTCTCAAATGGCAAAAAAAGCTTAAACATTCCCAGTTCCTGGTTAACATGAGTACACAGTGGCTTCTTTTCATTAATATAGCTTTCATCTCTTTCTCTGTCTTCAACCATTAAGATAAAGTTATTAGTATTAAGAATCCGATCATAAAATTAATGACAATTCCTGACAGCACAACACCCACACCCTTGAACACTTGCTAGGATTACCTGTAATAAATCATGTAGAATGTTTTTCCAACGCTTTCTGGCCCAGACACCTCACAGTTCTCTAGCATCCTGTCCCCTTCACTGCAAGAACACTTAGGGTGACATTACTCTCCAGAAAGTTCCTAAGAGTGAGTCGCTCAAGTTTTAAAATACTCTCAGGAGAAAAGTGAAAAGTGAAAGTCATTCAGTCCTGTCCTACTCTTTGTGATCCCATGGACTAAACAGTCCATGGAATTCTCCAGGCCAGAATACTGGAGTGGGTAGCCTTTCTCTTCTCCAGGGGATCTTCCTGACCCAAGGATTGAACCCAGGTCTCCTGCATTGCACAAGGGAAGCCCAAGAATACTGGAGTGGGTAGCCTATCCTTTCTCCAAAGAATGTTCCTGACCCAGGAACTAACCAGGGTCTCCCACATTGCAGGCAGATTCTTTACCAACTGAGCTATGAGGGAAACCATCTCAGGAGACAATAAATGTAAGATCACAGAATCACCCTGCCAGCTGTGATGGTGATGTCTTATCCAAATCTTTTGCCAAAAGAGAAATATTTATGTATAAAATATTATGCTTACAGGACTTCCCAGGTGGCTCAGTCGGTAAAGAATCCATCTGCAAAAAAAAAAAAAAAAGAATCCACCTGCAATACAGGAGCCTGGGGTTCCATCTCTGGGTCAGGAAGACCCCCTGGAGAAAGAAATTGCAACCCACTCCAGTATTTTTGCCTGGGAAATCCCAAGGACAGAGGAACCTGATGGACTACAGCCCATGGGGTCACATAAGAGTTGGACACAACTTAGCAACTGTATTATGTTTAGGCATGATTTGTAAATTACTCAAAAATTATATTAACAGTGTGAAATGTTTTATATATAAAGTTATCTTGAGCAATTCAAGAGAAAATCACACAACTCATAGAAGCTCTGAGGTGTAAGGTTACACATCGAATAAATAATAGAGAACTCTTTGAACAGACTTCTGACTGCTTATCTGCTCATTTCACAGTCTGTGCTCCTGGGCGGCATGTGAGAGGAAATTCATATGCTTTTTTCAAAGGACATCATATTTTAAGATCTAAGGAACAATCTCCATCCAAACACTGCTCACTTCTTTGTTCTATGCTGACTTGCTCTGCAAAAAGCACAGAAGAAAGAGATTACAGAGGTAAGGTGATATAACATAGTATACAGCAAATAAAGGTAAAGAAATTAAATATGTTACAATTGGAAAAATACTTCTTTGAGTACTTAAAATACTAGGGTGAAAAATAATTTTTAAAAAAAATTTACAATGATCTAAGTACAGAATAAAGGCACTGGATTAGAATGTTTATAGGAAAATAGTTCAATTTAACATAATCACAGTCACTGTAACCACTTTTTAAGGCAGAAAGGGCTATCTCAGAAAATAATCTACTGTCCCTGTTTGAGGTGAGTTGGTAGATATTTAGTAGGAAGATGGGAGAGATAAACTCACTGACTGAAAGAGTATTAGAGTAATTCATGTTTTCATAATTGTGTGTTTGTGAGTTTAGGGTTTACATAAAAAGATGAAGGACACACATCACTAAGTTATATGACATTACTGCTAAAAATGAGAGGTAAAGTGGTCATAAAGTTTTTGAGATAGTGAAACAAAGTATAAAAAAGGTGTAGTTCAAGGTAACCATCCTAGGAGACTAGATTGCAAAGGTCTACTTTTAATGATATTTGAAGAGTTCTTGATTCAAATGTTGAACACTCTATCTAGCTGTGTAACCCTGGACAAGTATAATAAATAAGTTATTCGTGCAATGGACCCACAAAACCATGCATTAAGTTAGGTTTCATTTGAGTACAAAAGGAAATAATATCAAGAACTGTGTAGCATGGCTGACATTTAGCAACACAGTAGCATTTATTATCTTTACTATTAAAATTTGGGGGCGCTATGGCTGAGCTCATGCTGTAGACTTGAGATAATCCCTTTAATGTACATAAATTTAAGATGAGTTATATATTTTCCCCAAAAGAGAAGACAGGCTTAGTCTTGCTTCAAACTTTCTATTCTCCTGAAATCATTAAAGTGAAAATGAAAGTGTTAGTTGCTGAGTCATGTCTGACTCTTTGCAACCCCATGTACTGTAGCCCACAAGGCTCCTCTGTCCATGGAATTCTTCAGGCAAAAATACTGGAGTGGATAGTCATTCCCTTCTCCAGAGGAGTCTGGTGAAAAAACATTTTGCCACTACAGTGTCAAGAGAAAGTCTTTCTTCTAAGCTAGTCTAATTTTTCTTCTTGAACATCTTGCCAGTCATTTCAGTTGTATTTAACATGTGTAACTCTGGCCATTTTCCTTCATATCATGAATGTCTCACAGTGAGTATCTTGCAACATATTTAATCCATGTTCATTTAAGCACCTCAGTTCAGTTCAGTTCAGTTGCTCAGTCGTGTTCGACTCTTTGAGACCCCATGAATCACAGCACGTCTGGCCTCCCTGTCCATCACCGACTCCCAGAGTTCACTCAGACTCACGTCCATCCAGCCATCTCATCCTCAGTCGTCCCCTTCTCCTCCTGCCCCCAATCCCTCCCAGCATCAGAGTCTTTTCCAATGAGTCAACTCTTTGCATGAAGTGGCCAAAGTACTGGAGTTTCAGCTTTAGCATCATTCCTTCCAAAGAAATTTCAGGGCTGATCTCCTTCAGAATGGACTGGTTGGATCTCCTTGCAGTCCAAGGGACTCTCAAGAGTCTTCTCAAGCACCACAGTTCAAAAGCATCAATTCTTTGGTGCTCAGCCTTCTTCACAGTATAACACTCACATCCATACATGACCACAGGAAAAACCATAGGCTTGACTAGATGGACCTTAGTTGGCAAAGTAATATCTCTGATTTTGAATATGCTATCTAGGTTGGTCATAACTTTTCTTCCAAGGAGTAAGCGTCTTTTAATTTCATGGCTGCAATCACCATCTGCAGTGATTTTGGAGCCCCCAGAAATAAAGTCTGACACTGTTTCCACTGTTTCCCCATCTATTTCCCATGAACTGATGGGACCAGATGCCATGATCTTCGTTTTCTGAATGTTGAGCTTTAAGCCAACTTTCTCACTCTCCACTTTCACTTTCATCAAGAGGCTTTTTAGTTCCTCTTCACTTTCTGCCATAAGGGTGGTGTCATCTGCATATCTGAGGTTACTGATATTTCTTCCACCAATCTTGATTCCAGAGTTTCTCATGATGTACTCTGCACAGAAGTTAAATAAGCAGGGTGACAATATACAGCCTTGATGTACTCCTTTTCCTATTTGAAATCAGTCTGTTGTTCCATGTCCATTTCTAAGTGTTGCTTCCTGACCTGCATACAGCTTTCTCAAGAGGCAGGTCAGGTGGTCTCCCATCTCTTTCAGAATTTTCCACAGTTTCTTGTGATCCACACAGTCAAAGGCTTTGGCATAGTCAATAAAACAGAAATAGATGTTTTTCTGGAACTCTCTTGCTTTTTCCATGATCCAGGAGATGTTGGCAATTTGATCTCTGGTTCCTCTCCCTTTTCTAAAACCAGCTTGAACATCAGGGAGTTCACGGTTCACATATTGCTGAAGCCTTGCTTGGAGAATTTTGAGCATTACTTTACTAGCATGTGAGATGAGTGCAATTGTGCGGTAGTTTGAGCATTCTTTGGCATTGCCTTTCTTTGGAATTGGAATGAAAACTGACCTTTTCCAGTCCTGTGGCCACTGCTGAGTTTTCCAAACTTTCTGGCATATTGAGTGCAGCACTTTCACAGCATCATCTTTCAGGATTTGAAACAGCTCAACTGGAATTCCATCACTTCCACTAGCTTTGTTCTTAGTGATGCTTTCTAAGGCCCACTTGACTTCACATTTCAGGATGTCTGGCTCTAGATGAGTGATCACACCATTGTGATTATCTGGGTCATGAAGATCTTTTTTGTACAGTTCTTCTGTGTATTCTTGCCACCTCTTCTTAATATCTTCTGCTTCTGTTAGGTCCATACCATTTCTGACCTTTATCGAGCCCATCTTTGCATGAAATGCTCCCTTGGTATTTCTCATTTTCTTGAAGAGATCTCTATTTCTTTGCATTGATCAGTGAAGAACGCTTTCTTATCTCTTCTTGCTATTCTTTGGAACTCTGCACTCAGATGCTTATATCTTTCCTTTTCTCCTTTTCTTTTCACCTCTCTTCTTTTCACAGCTATTTGTAAGGCCTCCTCAGACAGCCATTTTGCTTTTTTGCATTTCTTTTCCATGGGGATTGTCTTGATCCCTGTCTCCTGTACAATGTCCTGAACCTCATTCCATAGTTCATCAGACACTCTATCTATCATATCTAGGCCCTTCAATCTATTTCTCACTTCCACTGTATAATCATAAGGGATTTGATTTTGGTCATACCTGAATGGTCTAGCAGTTTTCCCTACTTTATTCAATTTAAGTCTGAAGTTGGTAATAAGGTGTTTATGATCTGAGCCACAGTCAGCTCCTGGTCTTGTTTTTGTTGACTGTATAGAGCTTCTCCATCTTTGGCTGCAAAGAATATAATCAATCTGATTTTGGTGTTGACCATCTGGTGATGTCCATGTGTAGAGTCTTCTCTTGTGTTGTTGGAAGAGGATGTTTATTGTGACCAGTGCATTTTCTTGGCAAAATTCTATTAGCCTTTGCCCTGCTTCATTCCGTATTCCAAGGTGAAATTTGCCTGTTACTCCAGGTGTTTCTTGACTTCCTACTTTTGCATTCCAGTCCCCTATAATGAAAAGGACATCTTTTGGGGTATTAGTTCTAAAAGATCTTGTAGGTCTTCGTAGAACCGATCAACTTCAGCTTCTTCAGCGTTACTGGTTGGGGCATAGACTTGGATTACGGTGATATTGAATGGTTTGCCTTGGAAATGAACAGAAATCATTCTGTCGTTTTTGAGATTGCATCCAAGTACTGCATTTCGGACTCTTTTGTTGACCATGATGGCTACTCCATTTCTTCTGAGGGATTCCTGCCCGCAGTAGTAGATATGATGGTCATCTGAGTTAAATTCACCCATTCCAGTCCATTTTAGTTCACTGATTCCTAATTTATTTTAACAGAAGTTTGCAATGGCAACCCACTCCAGTACTCTTGCCTGGAAAATCCCATGGACAGAGGAGCCTGGTAGGCTGCAGTCCATGGGGTCACGAAGGTCAGACACGACTGAGAGACCTCACTTTCACTTTTCGCTTTCATGCATTGGAGAAGAAATTGGCAACCCACGCCAATGTTCTTGCCTGGAGAATACCAGGAACGGCAGAGCCTGGTGGACTGCCGTCTATGGGGAAGCACAGAGTCGGACAGGACTGAAGCGACTTAGCAGCAGCAGCAGCTAAGTTTATAAAGTACTGGACATCTATTTTGTTTTCTAAAAATACACATATTTTTTCTACATTTAATAAATTAAGTGGAGCATATGATGATTTAGAATTCTCGTTTAGGTACTGGGTTCTGTAAGATTTTTGTTAGTAACATCTGAACACAGGAAATTTCTATTCTACTCCCATAATATTAACAATCACTTCTGATGATGCCTAAGTTGGGATCATCAATGTGCCAAAGATGGACCGCATATTCTTGATAAGGCATTCTGAGACATTTTGACTGAGTATCACTGTTGATGACAGACATTAATGCTTGAATTTTCCCCTTTGAGCAAGTTGCAGGCTCCGTCAGGGAATGATATTTCTCTCAACATCCACACTCATGCAGCCACTGTCTGTGGAAAGATTTAAACCACATATTTCTACTTGATTGTTAATATATTGGACAAACTTGCTTGGTTTTCAGACATCAATATATTACATTTTACTAGCTTCCTTTTGTCTATAGAGTCTATGAAAACATAGTTAAAATTGGTCAGAAATAATTTTCCTCCCTGATAAAAATGTTGATTGTAACCAAAAGTCAGGTCTTCGTTAAGCATATAAATAGATAAATAGGTGTATTTGAGCGGACTATCTTTCCACTTAATGAATATAGTGTACAGGGGAAAGAATTTCTTGTTCCAACAGCTGAGTAGGATTGTGGAGAAGTTAAAATGCTTTTGGTGAAAGTGCTTTGCAAAATGATTTATGCATATTTTGTTATAATCAACAGCAACACTATCTTCTCAGCATCTTTTTTGATTAATCATTTAGATGCTTTAGATTTCAGGATATAATTTTCTCCATTCTTTAAATTGCTAAAATAAGATAGATAGCTCATATGTGAAAGTGTTGAAAGTGGGGGGCTTCCCTTAGACAGTAAAGAATCTGTCTGCCAATGCAGGAGGCCTGGGTTTGATCTCTTGGTTGGGAAGATCCATAGAGAAGAGAATTCCCACTCTGGTATTCTTGCGTGGAGAAGTCCATGGACAGAGGAGGCTGGCAGGCTATAGTACACAAGGTCACAAAGAGCTGTACACAGCTGAACAACAAACAAAATTAAAACCCTTTTGGTGAAAGTGCTTTGCAAAATAAATGATTTTTGCATGTTTCTGTTATAACCAACAGCAATGCTATCTTCTTAGCATCACCTCTGATTAATCTTTTAGATGTTACATGATATGCTTTATGTTTCAGGATATAATTTTCTCCATTCTTTAAACTGCTAAAACAATGCAGATAGCTCACTAGTAGCATTTGCCAAGTTGAATTATCTCTGCAAACTATTTGATTCTGTTGATTCAAATACTGCAAGAATACTAAAGTGATAACCTAGAATTTTCTCATCTGTTTTAGTTTGACCTTTCCATCCTCCAATGCAATCAAAACAATATTTTCATAGAGTAGACTTTTTCTAGATAACTAAAAACCTGGCTTCTCATAATAACTTAGTGCACAGCAAAATATAGCCTTAATTTGTCATCTAATTGTTTATAGTTTCTTAAAAAACTGATATCGGACTGACTATACCAATAACTGCTTTCCCACATACCTTGGCCTTTCCTCTGGTAATAAGGTGCATTTATATTTTTATTTTTCCTTTTTCTATTGCTCTCAGTGTGTCCAACTCTTTGCGACCCCATGGACTATAACCTGCCAGGCTCCTCTGTCCACGGAATTTTCCAGGCAAGAATACTGCAGTGGATAGCCATTCCCTTCTCCAGGGATCTTCCCGACCCAGGGATTGAATTTGTTTATTGCATTTTATATATGCATAATTCAAACACAGAATACAACAGATTTAATTTTTTCTTTTTTTTCAGTAAAAATTTGAGGGAATATCAGTGTTTCAGCACCAACTACCACTTTTTAATGCTCAAACAATATATTCAAGTGACTCTGTTACCGTAACTTACTGCTTGTGTGTATTTCAAAGAAACCCTATTACTGTTCAATACTGGTAGTTTTACTGTGCTTTGTTAAAAAAATTTAAGGGCTAAAGCGTAAAGAGACAGAGTACAGATGAGGTGTCTTGGCCAAGCAGGGTAAGGAGGCACACTGTTTATTTGGTTCAGTCCACACAGTCCATCATTGTTATTTGACGAATAAGTCCAATCAAGTATTAAAGTATTTATGCTCCAGTATCAGGCAGCAGTTACTACACACCGTGCACTGTCTCCATCTATGACCAATGACAATAGCCAGGGGAAAAGCCTTTTTCAGGAGTATAAAAAATGGCTTTACATGAAACTGATGTATTATAACTGGAGACAGATCTAATAGACCAAGGAGACATGACAAATGGCACCCAGGGACCTAGCTGATCCCATTCATTTTTAGTGAATTCTTGATTCTCATGTGCATACTTTGGACTCCTGAAACAATGACAGTTTATAAAGGAACTAGAACAGAGCCATCATCAAATCTTATGATGTTCTTCACACCAGTAGAACTCAGAGTGCTTTCAGAGAGGGTTAACTCAGCAATTTGGACTTCCAGTGGGATATTCGTATCTTTGTTGTCCCTTGGCTGTAATTATTTGTTGCTTTTTACCTCCTTAAGAGAAAATGAGAGGGCTTCTCTGATGAGCAGTGGTTAAGAATCTACCTTGCAATGCAGGGGACGTGGGTTCGATCCCTGGTGAGGGAACTAAGATGCCACAGGCACACATGCCAAGAAAGAGTTCTACTACAACCAGGTCCTGACACAGCCAAAAAATTTAAGTTAAATTTTTAAAAAAGTTGTAAAAAAGGTAGAGAGGGAAGAAATGAGAATGTGGTTGGAGCAGTCCCTGGCTATGTTTGAATTCTTAACTGTGTAATACACCAGTCCAGGTATGAAATTTAATGAAAATTAATTCTCCCACCATATCCTAACAATATTGACATCATTGTCATCAACAAAAATAGAGCAATTATTTCAGAGAGGCAGCATTTTTTCTTATTAATATTGTATTCACTGCTCAACTAATGTGGGGAACACAAAAGTGAACACTGGATTTGAATTCCTAAACATTTATCAGTCATAAACTTTGAACATAGTCAGGAATGTTTTTACTAGGCAAACTAAAACCAGTCTCTCAGTTTGATGCACAATAGGAATGAAAGTCAACCCTGGACAACCCAGAACTGAGGTTTTGAAATATATGCCTCTTAAGAAATCAATTGGTTGCTTGCATGCTACAGGCCAGGAGGTCACAAATAGTTGCACATAACTGAGTGACTGAACATGCATGCATACATTCCCTTTTCTAGGTATCCACTCACAGTAGCTTATGGATTGCTTTGAGGACATTGTGCTGGGATCATATGTGTCCTCCCTGACCCTCAAAGCAGGTCTATCATTCAGAGTAACTGTTTGAGCCATATTTTTCCCCAAGTTCCTAAACACTTGCCCTCATTACCCTTTACAGTTTACAATTGAGAATCATCTCTCAAACAAGTTAATTTGAACAACTGAGGCTGAAAATATGCTATTTATTGCATCAAGTGAAGTTTCTTCAGGCATTCATTTCCTTTACATGACTATCAGTTCAGTTCAGTCGCTCAGTCATGACTGACTTTCTTTGACCCTGTGGACTGCAGCAATCCAGACCTCCCTGTCCATCACCAAGTCCTGGAGTTTACTCAAACTCATGTCCATTGAGTCAGTGATGCCATCCAACCATCTCATACTCTGTCATCCCCTTCTCCTGCCTTCAATCTTTCCCAGCATCAGATTCTTTTCAAGTGAATCAGTTCTTCCTATCAGGTGGCCAAAGTATTGGACTTTCAGCTTCAGCATCAGTCCTTCCAATGAATATTTGGGACTGATTTCCTTTAGGATGGATTGGTTGGATCTTCTTGCTGTGCAAGGGACTCTTGAGAGTCTTCTCCAACACCACAGCTCAAAAGCATCAATTCATCAGCACTCAGCTTTCATTATAGTCTACCTCTGACATCCATTCATGACCACTGGAAAAACCATAGATTTGACTAGATGGACCTTTGTTGGCAAAGTAATGTCTCTGTTTTTTAATATGCTGTCTAGGTTGGTCATAGATTTCCTTCCAAGGAACAGACATCTTTTAATTTCATGGCTGCAGTCACCATCTGCTGTGATTCTGGAGCCCCCCAAAATAGTCAGCCACTCTTTCCACTGTTTCCCCATCTATTTCCCATGAAGTGATGGGAGATGCCATGATCTTAGTTTTCTGAATGTTGAGTTTTAAGCCAACTTTTTCCTTCTCCTCTGTCACTTTCATCAAAAGGCTCTTTAGCTCTTTTTTACTTTCGTCCATAAGTGTGGTGTCATCGGCATATCTGAGGTTCTTGATATTTCTCCCAGCAATCTTGATTCCATCCTGTGCTTCATCCAGCCCAGCATTTCTCATGATGTACTCTGCATATAAGTTAAATAAGCAGGGTGACAATATACAGCATTGACATGCCCCTTTCCAGATTTGGAAACAGTTTGTTGTCCCATATCTAGTTCTAACTGTTGCTTCTTGACTTGCATACAGATTTCTCAGGAGGCAGGTCAGGTGGTCTGATTTTCCCATCTCTTTAAGAATTTTCTACAGTTTCTTGTGATCCACACAGTCAAAAGCTTTGGCATAGACAATAAATCAGAAGTAGATGTTTTTCTGGAATTCTCTTGCTTTTTCAATGATCCAGCAAATTTGGAAAACTCAGCAGTGGCCACAGGACTGGAAAAGGTCAGTTTTTATTCCAATCCCAAAGAAAGGCAATGCCAAAGAATGCTCAAACTACCACAAAATTGCACTCATCTCAGACGCTTGCAAAGTAAAGCTCAAAATTCTCCAAGCCAGGCTTCAAGAGTATGTGAAACATGAACTTCCAGATGTTCAAGCTGGATTTAGAAAAGGCATAGACACTGGAGATCAAATTGCCAACATCTATTGGATAATCACAAAAGCAAGAGAATTCCAGAAAAATATCTACTGCTTATTGATTCATTTGTACAGCATATATTAAGAACAGAATGTTAAATCCCTTAGTGACATTCAAGTATCTAACTTACATTCTCAGTTTATGCTAAATGTTCTCTTAGAGGTTAAAAAAAATAGTGCAATTTTTGACATATTTCTTGTTTTTGTTTTTGGTGCTTCATTATAATGCAGTTACATGCTTTATCTAAGAAATATGAAAACTTTCTAATATGTATTGTATACCATAGCAATAAGAAAATTAATAAGCCATGAACTTTTCTAATCCAAATTTTCAAATGGTTTTGAAAATACTTTTCATTTTTTTAGAAAAAAATCACATTTAATTTACATTTTTAGAGAAAATCTGATGCATAATTATTGCTCATAGTATATTTTTTATAATTTATTATTGCTGATGCTACTGTACAGTGTGAGAATAAAATATGAAAGATAATTTTAATCTGTATTTTTATTAGAAATCAGAGTATTTAAGAAATTCAATTTATCAAGAAAGTGCCACTTAGGTGACTTCTATTTAATAAATTGAAAGACTATGACTTATTGCCTTTGTAAGACATCAAAACTGAATTTAAATAAGAATTTTAATAACACTGTTCTAAATCTTGTACAGGAAGTTGAATCTAATTTTTGTCCTTTGAGTAAATCTGTTTTAAAACTCACATCCTCTTGACAGATAATTTGTTTTTTCTCATTGATTTTTTTGGGAATACATGAAGGTCAAAGCAACACTGATGTATTTAAACGTACAACAAGCCACAGAAAATATAAAATGAATCATCAATATAGAACATAAATATTTTTATTATTGATTAATGTTTACTGCAAGTTGGAATTCAGGAAACAAACTAGTTGCTTTCAAGTAATGAATAGCACTGCTGTCATCTCTTATCAGGAATAACTTGGTGCTTTTTAGGGTTTCCCTAGTGGCTCAGACAGTAAAGAATCTGCCTGCAATGCAGCAGACCCAGGTTCAATCCCTGGGTTAGGAAGAATCTCTGGAGAAGGGAATGGCAACCCACTCCAGTATTCTTGCCTGAAGAATTCCACGGACAGAAGAGCCTGGAGGGCTATAGTCCATGGCCTCCCCAAAGACTGGGACATGACTGAGTGACTGTCACTTTCTAGGTAACATGAAACATTATTTCCTAATGTTTAATCTCTCTTAGTCCATGGGATTAAATTACTGGTTTCTCATTTTCAGTGAAATCAATGACTATGAAAAGCAACAACTTATCGAGTAGCTAGAAAAACCAAAAAGCAAGGGTGAAAAGGCAAGAATAAAGAGAGAGATTAAAAGATAACAGAAAAGGGTACTTAGAAAAATATCTTGCTTGTAACTCCTTCTTGGGTATTTTAATATGCTGCCCACAGAGTCAGCCGTTTGGAGGTGGGAATTCATTATTTTTGTCCTTTCCATCCTCTGTGAAAACGTTAGTTTTTCAGATAAATGACATTAACATTTTTTTCCTCCTTTCAACTTTGGTTTCAGGCTCTTATTTTATATCACATTTATTGCTGCAAATACATTTACTCTAATGCCTCCTGACAGCCTGGATCGCAGTGCTCTGCTTGCCTGGTGAGCTCGGCAGCTGGAACAGGAATTGACCGGCAGGCCAGCCTGTGTGTCTAACCCAGGACAAGAGTCTACCCCTGGGCTGGTCCAGCCTCTTCCCAAACCAGTTCTGTACTTAAACCCAGAGAAGGAGGTAGATCACAGATGAGAACAGAAATAAGAATGAGGACAAAAGGAAAAAGACAGAACTTGTGTAAGAATGAAACTAGGAGTTTAAGAAAGGCAAAGGGCAGATTTTTTTTTTAATGTGAGATTTCTCCCCTTCCCCCACAAAACATCATCAACAACAACAAAACCGACAAACCGAGCCTCTGATTTGGGTCTGCAACTCATTTTATTTATTAATATTAAGAAGATGATAGTTACTTATCTATAAACATGAACTTCTAAGGAACAGTTTATCACCTTTGTTTCTAGAAATCTGCAAAACCTGTGAGTGCCCTTCTGAGCAAACATTCTATGGCTGAAATTAAATGGTTTCAGTTTTTACTCTTAATCTGAATTTTAGAAAGCCATTTCTTTAAAATTTTAAGAATCCTATGTTTTAAAGAATATTCATATTGCCAGTTGGATAACATTACTGAGTATGTCGTAAAAAATATAATTGTCAGCATTATTTTACTGATGATGTTAAATCTGTAAAATACATAAAAGATCTTCAACTTGTGGCAAATTTAAGAGGGATTCACATTTTAGAATGGCTGGAAAGACAACAGAAATGAAGTACCAGTTTCCAAGTTATCTGGAAATAGAGTGTTCCCACAAAACCTTTTATAAGTTGAAATGGCATGAAACTGAAGAAGCAATCACCTTAGGATGCATCTTGCTAACAGAGGCAGACAGTAAATCTAAATAAAGCACAGACGCTTACACACAGCTCACAGCTCTGGCAGCTTGATGAAGAGATGCTGCTGTAGTTCCTGGGGAAGGAGCCTGGTGGGTCCTTTCTTGCTGTTCTAGTGGGGTACTGCCTCTGTAACCCCTGCTACAAGACAAATGTTACATGCTGATTTTGCTTTTTGCCTTTTTTTTCATAAAAGTGACAATTCTCTTTGAATTTTTTCCAGGTAGCGAGCACAGGTATTAATGTAGGTCTTTTGTAAAAGTAAAGTGATACAAAGCAAACTTTCAAAAAGCAGGGGATGCCTGTAATTCAAACACTACTGATGAAGCGTGTCGGCAGAAAGCCACAGACTGCATGTTAATGTAAATATCTATTAAAGCAACTTACTATACTGATAAGATGTCGTAACACAAGCAACAAAAACCGGCCAACTGTTCTCATGTGGGAATATTCTATAAAGCCAGCCAACTCTTGCTTGAAATGCTATTACCTCTGGTCACCTAGAAAGTGTTAGTTGCTCAGTCATCATCTGACTCTTTGTGACCCCATGGACTGCTGCACACTAGGCCTCCCTGTCCTTCACTATCTCCCAGACTTTGCTCAAATTCATGTCCATTAAGTTGGTGATGCCACAACCATCTCATCCTCTGTCATCCCCTTCTCTTCCCACCTTCAGTCTTTCCCAGCGCATCAGTTCTGGCATCAGGTGGCCCAAGTATTGGTGCTTCAGCTTCAACAGCAGTCTTTCCAATGAATATTCAGGGTTGATTTTCTTTTAGGATTGACTGGTTTGATCTTCTTGCTATCCAAGGAACTCTCAAGAGTCTTCTCTAGCACTACAGTTCGGAAGTAATGAGATGTCGTAATATAAACAATAAAAATTGGCCAACTTTTCTCATATGGGAATATTCTATAAAGCCAGCCAACTCTTGTTTGAAATGCTATTATCTCTGTATGAAATCTAATTAACACGTGTGTCTATGGCTATGTTTATATTGAGAAAGGAATCTTAGATTAAATTGCAGTATGAAAAAATAAAAATAAAAATAAAATAAATTGCAGTATGATACCTTTTCCAATTTAGGGTAAAATAGTTATTCATACTGAGGAGCATCAAAGTTGAGGCTTCTACATTATCATGTTAGCAGAAAGAGAAGGTGAACAAGAGTCAGTAATCCTAGTGTATTTTATGGCATGGGCTTCCCCGGAGGCTCAGACGGTAAAGAAACTGCTTGCCATACAGGAGACCTGAATTTGATCTCTGGGTCAGGAAGATCCGCTGGAAACTGTGTAACACGTGTAAACTGATTTTAACCTTCAAGAGCACTTGTAACAAATTAGATGAAAGATAACTATTTCATTAAAAATGCTAAACTTCAGGAATGAAAAAGTGCAGCAATTCAAGTAATTTTGGAAAACTTTGCAAATTATGGAACTACAGATACATTTGATGACTAGATAAAACGTCCAGTGGCTAAGTCCGCCTTATCACTCTTGACCTAATGCGAAGAGCCAACTCGTTGGAAAAGACCCTGATGCTGGGAAAGATTGAAGGCAAGAGGAAAGGGGGGGAGATGGAGGATGAGAGAGTGGATGGCATCATCAACTCAATGGACACGAGTTTCTGCAAACTCCAGGAGATAGTGGAGGACCGGGAAGCCTGGCGTGCTGCAGTCCACGGGGTCTCAAAGAGTCAGACACAACTTAGCAACTGATCAACAGCAAACAACTGTGCTTGACGTAAGAGCTGCACTTTGAGGAGGGATAAATGGGTGTGACTTCACTTAGTACCAACTTCAGGGAATCTCATGGAGGCGTTCACTGCCATGATCTTCTAGCTGTCACAGACTGCCTTGGGTCATTTTGGAGAATCTCACGAAGCAGGAGGTCACCAACAGTCATGTCAGCTAGTAGCATAGGCAGTGTAGCCATAAGGCCAGTGGGAGGTGAGCTGGGCAGCTAACACATGATGATTACTTACACTGACTTTCTAGTGGGCCCATGTAGCCACAGCTCTGTATTGGGTTTTTTGGTCATATGTTTTTCTTTGAATTAGCTTTTCCCTTTTTCTATTGATTGCAGCTCCTCTTAAACATAGTTTCTAAATCACTTAATGTGACAGATCCTCCTGATGTTGTATCTCCATGAATTTAAAATTTGCAGTTAAAATAGCTACCCCCACTAAAAAAAAAATCTAGTTAAAATTCCAAACCAGTGATGCATTGATTGCTCAGATATGTTCCATAAGCTGCCAACCTCTTCTTGTCATCCAGACATCTCTTAAGGTATTCACAGTAGTGTTTTATCTTTCTTTTGTACCTGAATGTCTTCATCTCTGTTCATGCCCACCTGGTGTCTACAAGGGAATCTGGATTTCTGGAGATAATCAGATTCAAAGCATGCATTCATTTGGATTTCTTTTCCTGAATCTCTTTTCTCAATTTTAGAATTTTAGAATATTATCCTTGTATATTGGACCCTTTAAGTGGAATACTTTCCCTGTGAATAATGAACTGAAAAGTTCTATATATGCCCACATTGTTTTTGAGATTGGTACATTATACTTGACTGATTTAAAGGTGTATATCTAGACTAATTTTCTTTTTAAAATGTACAGGCACAATGATTTTGCATAGTTAAGTAAAAATGGATAAATGCAGTGAACTTTTAAAATTCTGAGTTTAGAAATATCATCACAAGTTTATCGATCTGAGATACTTTGTGAGTGACTGTCTGAGTGAGGGAGAGATGGGAAGAGATGGACCATTAGAGTTTGGGGCTTTAAGAATTTTCCTCTAACAGCAACAAAAAAACCCTTTCATTATTGATTTTGAGAGCCAAAAATGTGAATAGAAATGCAACTGAGCAGCTGCAAACAGACAGATGGGGTCTGGGAAAAAGCAAAACTGCCAATCATTGGAGGAGAAAACAATGACAGAATCTAGCCTATGTGTTTTAGCACAAAGGTGAGAGACAAGCTCTGTGATATGTGTTATGTAATGTTTCATAGACGCTAAAAGTGACATAGACAACATAAGATGAATTGAGACTTTTTTGTTTCCTCTACTGTCAGAATCAGTGTAGAAATAAGAAAATGGTGTGAGGAGAAATCACAAAAAATAGAAAGATCTTGAAATGCTTAAGACATCTTCAAGAGTACATTGGAACACTAAGCAGGCTCTGGTTCACACCTAAGAAAGTGATTCTGAAAGTCACCTGGGGAGGAGAACTTTGAGCTTCTGGGTGCACCCTGAGTTGTGCATTTAATCTTTACTACTGTGAGATATGGCTTCTCTATGTCACTGTGTAAGTTAGCGGGGAATGAATGTAATAGGAAAGCAATTTGTACAAAGATAGAATGTCAGACTCCTTTGATTGAGTGGTTTATGTCACTGTACAATAGCTGCAGAAAAGTTAGCCTGATCAAACAGTAATCAGATAAAATGTCACCATGGTGATGCCTTGATAATGAAGGTGTATTGAAAGTGAAGACATAAACAATGAATTCTTTAAAATCTTGAAAAGTGGAAACACACAGAAAATGGTGTATATATATACATCTGTATGTGTGCTCAGTAGCTAAGTCATGTCTGACTCTATGACCCTCTGGACTCTAGCCCGCCAAGCTCCTCTGCCCATGGGATTCCCCAGGCAAGAATACTGGGGTGGGTGGCCATGTTCTCCTCCAAGGGATCTTCCCAACCCAGTGATCAAATCCATGTCCTGTGTCCTTGCATTGACAGGTAGATTCTTTACCATTGAGTCACCTGGGAAGTCACATATAATATAGGTGTACATATACACATGTATATGTGTATATACATATATTGATACATATATGTATTTTAATACTTATATATTTCATATAATATATATATTAATGAAAATGTTAAGCTTACTTGCTCCTTGATTTTGTAAAAGAAAACCTATGTTTGTATCAGGAGGACGTAAGGAATTATTCAGATGTTACAATGTAGGTCTCTGGAGCTAGGAAGAGAAACTGAAGAATATAAATCAGGCAATTATCAAGATCTGGAACAAAGAAATTTACATAAAAGCCTAGCAAACCAACCATCCCTCATCACAGAGAGAATGGAGAAAAGAGCTATTGAAGATAAGATTTCTTTCTGGGCCCGCTTAGCACAGTCACAATTTACCACACGGTAACAGTAAGCTATAAGACAGATCTGCTCATCAGAGGAAGAAGGTTATTTGCATATTATCCATATTAGCACAGGAAGACAACAAGGGTAGGGGTGGGTGTTACCAGGTAGGAAAGACATACTTAGGGGATTAAGATAAATGAGCTAAGAATGCAAAAGCAGAAACAGTTGGGGAGGGGGCGGTGAATGACATTTTCACTACAGCAAGTTATATCAGATTTTTTTATGAGATCACATACGCTTTTCCTAAAAGAGCAGATAGGACTATCTCAGAGTATCATGAATGGTTTCCTGACCATCAATATTAGTTCTACTTTCTGTATGATACATATATGATTTCAAAGTTCCCAATAGCATTATGTAATGATCAATAATCATACAGTGTTTTAGAATAGTAAACCTAAACTGCATATAGCACATGAGACCAATATCAGAAGAAGGTCATCATGGAAGCAAGATCAAAGATGTTTAGTTCCAATTGCCATTTTGGACAGAGAGAGGAAGAAAAAGAGGCTGCCATCTTTCCTACCAGGTATTGCAGTGAGACAAATGCACTTAGAGTGGCCCACTAACTGGGCGATGCACTGTGTCCCCATGAGTTTCTCCCTTATCTGTAGGAGATGCACTACTCTTTGAAGTGCCATGAATACGCCTGCAATAGATTTTAAAATATGCACATTGCTTTGCAGTTATGTGAATTTGCAAAATAATTAATTACACTCAATTTTCCCTCCATACACATTTTCTAAAATGTAAAGGTTTATTCTAATAAATATCATATACTATATAATAAGACCACATATTTGATTTTAGGATGTACCTTGTGTTTATTCTTAGGAAAACACTCCTTTCTTTCTATTATTAAAAGTCTCTTTAAACTGACTTTTGGTCACAGTTGGGGAGGGGGAGGGTGGGATGACTTGAGAGAATAGTATTGAAACATGTATATTCAGTTCACTTCAGTTCAGTTCAGTCGCTCAGTCATGTCCTACTCTTTGCGACCCCATGAATTGCAGCATGCCAGGCCTCCCTGTCCATCACCAACTCCCAGAGTTCACTCAGACTCATGTCCATTGAGTCAGTGATGCCATCCAGCCATCTCATCTTCTGTGGTCCCCTTCTCCTCCTGCCCCCAATCCCTCCCAGCATCAGAGTGTTTTTCAATGAGTCAACTCTTCGCATGAGGTGGCCAAAGTACTGGAGTTTCAGCTTCAGCATCATTCCCTCCAAAGAAATTCCAGGGCAGCAGTGGCCACAGGACTGGAAAAGGTCAGTTTTCATTCCAATCCCAAAGAAAGCCAATGCCAAAGAATGCTCAAACTACCTCACAATTGCACTCATCTCACACGCTAGTAAAGTAATGCTCACAATTCTCCAAGCCAGGCTTCAGCAATACGTGAACCGTGAACATGTATATTACCATATGTAAAACAGAGAGCCAATGGGAGTTAGCTGTATGGTGCAGTGAACCCAAAGCTGGTGCTTTGTGACAACATAGAGGGGTGGGATGGGGAGGGAGGCAGGAGGGAGGTTTAGAAGGGAGGGGATATGTGTATGCTTGTGGTTGAGTACGGCAGAAACCATTACACTATTGTAAAGTAATTATCCTCCAACTAAAAATAAAATGGAAAAAAGTCTCTTTAACGATCATTCATTATAAATTTTCATAGAATACAGAAATCTTCTTAAGTCAAAGCAGGAGGTGTGCTCTCATAGCAAAAAACACAAAACAAAAAAACCTTACTTTTAAAAAAGTACATATTTTTATCCCCCAACATACTTATTAAAATGCTTTTAATTGTATCAAGATAAAATTTACCTCTCTGAGAAATACAAACTCTGATCAAAGTTCAGTTTTTGCAGATATTTCAACTGAATCTGTTACTTTTACTGAAATATAGCTTTTAAATTTTATTGATTTTTTAAATTCAGACCTTTCATTTAAAAAAATATTGTTTATTTATCTATTTGTTTTTGGCCTCACCTCAAGGCATGTTGGATTAGTCTTCCTCCACCTAGGGATCAAACTCAAGCAACCTGTATCAGAAGATGAAATCTTAATCCCTGAACCACCATGGAAGTCCCTGAAATAGAGCTTTTTAATACTAGTGGTTAGGTCTAAGGCAATTTGTGTCCTTCACAGTTTAAGAAGACTTTGCTCATACTCCATCATTTAGCTTTCCACATTACTCACAGTCTTCTTAGTCTGTATTCATATTAAAGCCATGTAATTCATTCCTTGTTTATTTCATTACATAATTCTTCATTTCTACCTTGAACATGTCTGACTTATTTGAGTGATATTGTCTTCACTTCAGTTCAGTTCAGTTGCTCAGTCGTGTTCGACTCTTTGCAACCCCATGAATTGCAGCACACCAGGCCTCCTTGTCCATCACCAACTCCTGGAGTTCACCCAAACTCATGTCCATCGAGTCCGTGATGCCATCCAGCCATCTCATCCTCTGTCTTCCCCTTCTCCTGCCTGCAATCCCTCCCAGCATCAGAGTCTTTTCCAATGACTCAACTCTTCGCACGAGGTGGCCAAAGTACTGGAGTTTCAGCTTTAGCATCAGAACTTCCAAAGAACACCCAGGACTGATTTCCTTTAGGATGGACTGGTTGGATCTCCTTGCAGTCCAAGGGACATTCAGGAGTCTTCTCCAACACCACAGTTCAAAAGCATCAATTCTTCCGAGCTCAGCTTTCTTCACAGTCCAAATTTAACATCTGTACATGACCACAGGAAAAACCATAGCCTTGACTAGACCGACCTTTGTTGGCAAAGCAATGTCTCTGCTTTTGACTATGCTATTTAGATTGGTCATAATTTTCCTTCCAAGGAGTAAGCATCTTTTAATTTGATGGCTGCAATCACCATCTGCAGTGATTTTGGAGCCCCCCAAAATAGTCTGACACTGTATCCACTGTTTCTCCGTCTATTTCCCATGAAGTGATGGGACCAGATGCCAGGATCTTCATTTTCTGAATGTTGAGCTTTAAGCCAACTTTTTCACTCTCCTCTTTCACTTTCATCAAGAGGCTTTTTAGTTCTTCACTTTCTGCCATAAGGCTGTTGTCATCTGCATATCTGAGGTTATTGATATTTCTCCCACCAATCTTGATTCCAGCTTGTGCTTCTTCCAGCCCAGTGTTTCTCATGATGTACTCTGCATAGAAGTTAAATAAGCAGGGTGACAATATACAGCCTTGATGTACTCCTTTTCCTATTTGAAATCCGCCTGTTGTTCCATGTCCAGTTCTAACTGCTGCTTCCTGACCTGCATACAGGTTTCTCAAGACGCAGGTAGGTGGTCTGGTATTCCCATCTCTTTCAGAATTTTCCACAGTTTCTTGTGATCCACACAGTCAAAGGCTTTGGCATAGTCAAGAAAGCAGAAATAGATGTTTTTCTGGAACTCTCTTGCTTTTTCCATGATCCAGCGGATGTTGGAAATTTGATTTCTGGTTCCCCTGCCTTTTCTAAAACCAGCTTGAACATCAAGGAGTTCACGGTTCACGTATTGCTGAAGCCTGCCTTGGAGAATTTTGAGCATTACTTTACTAGCATGTGAGATGAGTGCAATTGTGCGGTAGTTTGAGCATTCTTTGGCATTGCCTTTCTTTGGGATTGGAATGAAAACTGACCTTTTCCAGTCTCCTGGCCACTGCTGAGTTTTCCAAATTTGCTGGCATATTGAGTGCAGCACTTTCACAGCATCATCTTTCAGGATTTGAAACAGCTCAACTGGAATTCCATCACCTCCACTACCTTTGTTTGTAGTGATGTTTTCTAAGGCCCACTTGACTTCACATTCCAGGATGTCTGGCTCTAGATTAGTGACCACATCATCATGATTATCTGGGTCATGAAGATCTTTTTTGTACAGTTCTTCTGTGTATTCTTGCCACCTCTTCTTAATATCTTCTGCTTCTGTTAGGTCCAGACCATTTCTGTCCTTTATCGAGCCCATCTTTGCATGAAATGTTCCCTTGGTATCTCTAATTTTCTTGAAGAGATCTCTAGTCTTTCCCATTCCGTTCTTTTCCTCTATTTCTTTGCATTGATCACTGAAGAAGGCTTTCTTATTTCTTCTTGCTATTCTTTGGATCTCTGCATTCAGATGCTTATATCTTTCCTTTTCTCCTTTGCTTTTCACTTATCTTCTTTTCATAGCTATTTGTAAGGCCTCCCCAGACAGCCATTTTGCTTTTTTGCATTTCTTTTCCATGGGGATGGTCTTGATCCCTGTCTCCTCTACAATGTCACCAACCTCATTCCATAGTTCATCAGGTACTCTATCTATCAGATCTAGACCCTTCAATCTATTTCTCACTTCCACTGTATAATCATAAGGAATTTGATTTAGGTCATATCTGAATGATCTAGCAGTTTTCCCTACTTCAATTTAAGTCTGAATTTGGCAATAAGGAGTTCATGATCTGAGCCACAGTCAGCTCCTGGTCTTGTGTTTGTTGACTGAATACAGCTTCTCCATCTTTGGCTGCAAAGAATATAATCAATCTGATTTCGGTGTTGACCATCTGGTGATGTCCATGTGTAGAGTCTTCTCTTGTGTTGTTGGAAGAGGGTGTTTGCTATGACCAGTGCATTGTCTTGGCAAAACTCTATTAGTCTTTGCCCTGCTCCATTCCACATTCCAAGGCCAAATTTGCCTGTTACTCCAGGTGTTTCTTGACTTCCTACTTTTGCATTCCAGTTCCCTATAATGAAAAGAACATCTTTTTTGGGTATTAGTTCTAAAAGATCTTGTAGGTCTTCATAAAATCATTCAACTTCAGTTTCTTCAGCGTTACTGGTTGGGGCATAGACTTGGATAACTGTGATATTGAATAGTTTGCCTTGGAGACAAACAGAGATCATTCTGTCATTTTTGAGATTGCATCCAAGTACTGCATTTCGGACTCTTTTGTTGACCATGATGGCTACTCCATTTCTTCTGAGGGATTCCTGCCTGCAGTAGTAGATATAATGATCATCCATTCCAGTCCATTTTAGTTCGCTGATTCCTAGAATGTCGACATTCACTCTTGCCATCTCTTGTTTGACCACTTCCAATTTGCCTTGATTCATAGACCTGACATTCCAGGTTCCTATGCAATATTGCTCTTTACAGCATCGGACCTTGCTTCTATCACCAGTCACATGCACAACTGGGTATTGTTTTTGCTTTGGCTCCATCCCTTCATTCTTTCTGGAGTTATTTCTCCACTGATCTCCAGTAGCATATTGGGCACCTAATGACCTGGGGAGTTCCTCTTTTGGTATCCTATCATTTTGCCTTTTCATACTGTTCATGGGGTTCTCAAGGCAAGAATACTGAAGTGGCTTGCCATTCCTTTCTCCAGTGGACCACATTCTGTCAGACCTCTCCACCATGACCCGCCCATCTTGGGTTGCCCCGCAGGCATGGCTTGGTTTCATTGAGTTAGACAAGGCTGTGGTCCTAGTGTGATTAGATTGACTAATTGTCTTACTGAAAGTTAAATTATGTTACACTAACATATGTAAGATAAACGCTGAAAGATTCATCATTAAAAAAATTAAACAGATGATTTTCTATTGGGGTGAGACAATAGATTTCTAATTCAGAAAAAAATAAGCTATTAAAAACATTTTAAGACTGAGAAATAATAGCTGCCTAACTTTTCTGTAAGAAATTGTTAATATTATTGGGAAAAATTTGGTGTAATTTGGGGCCTCTGGTTTGGTGCCTTTATAAAATCTGGAAATATGCTGAAGGTGCCAGGAAATGCATTTTCTACTATGATTTATTACTTTATTAATATAGTTTTAAATTTTAAACTATGCTTTAGATGGTTATAACTTTTATAAGTTTCTCAATATCATACATAAATGTTCCTTTGGAGGGATTCTCCATAGGCATTGTCATAAACATCATCAGTGTTACTTGGCAAAGCCTGGAAATAAGTACAAATAACAGCAGATATATGAATCTCTATTTTCTCAGGGTTCTGTACTAAGGCTTGGTTAGTGCTTAGATGGATAAATTCCAGGACTCTGTTTTAACAGGGTAACTCCTGCCTCTGTGTCAGTAACACTTAGGCATCAGTGTGACATTTTAGGTTAGAGAAAAGTAGGCAAAACATTGAACACAACTTTATCTTAATTACTAACTATAAGTAATGAAAACTCTACAGAGAGCAGGAATCTATGTTGCCATGGAAATTGAGTTCAGGCACATCCCTCTCATTGGAGGGAAAAGAATACCAAGCCCCTGAGAAGGCATATTGTGAAAGACGGACAGATTGAGCCAATCAGCTTGTCCTCTGTCTCAGAGAGAGCTTCCAGGAGCTGGCCTGGAGTGCTCCTGTTGGTGTCTGCACAGAACTCATAGTCCCACTAGAAATGGGCAGCTGAATTAGTCTCAATACTCCCAAAGTCTCATAATACCATTCTTTTTTTTTTTTTTTTTTACTGGAGTAGAATTGCTCTACAGAGTTGTATTATCTTCTGCTGTACAGCAAAGTGAATCAGCTATATGTATACATACCGCTCCATTTTCATGGATTTCTTTCTCATTTGTGTCATCAAATGAGCAGAGGATTTCTCCGTCCTATACAATAGGTTGCCATTAGTTATCTATTTTATCCATGTCTGAGTATATTTTTTGCTCAGTCGTGTCTGACTATTTATGACCCCATGGAGTGTAGCCCACCAGGCTCCTCTATCCCTGGAATTCTCCAGGCAAGAACACTGGAGTGGGTAGCAGTTCTCTTTTCCAGGGGATCTTCCCAACCAAGGGATTGAACCTGGATCTTCTGCATTGTAGGCAGATTATTTCGTGTGTGTATATATATACATATATGTCTATATCAGCCCCAGGTGGCGCTAGTGGTAAAGAACTTGCCTGCCAATGCAGGAGACATAAGAGATGTGGGTTCAGTTCGAGGTCAGGAAGATCCCTGGAGAAGAGCATGGCAACTCATTCCAGCATTCTTGCCTGGAGAATCCCACGGACAGAGGAGCCTGGCGGGTTATGGTCCATAGGATCACAAAGAGTTGGACATGACTGAAGCAACCTAGCATGCACAGCGTATACATATCAGTCCCAATCTAAGCAACAAGAAGAACGCCAACAACAAAAAAGAAAAAATCTACAAACTTTGTCTTCGGCTAAACTAGAGGCGAGAGAACACTGCGTCTTTATATTTGAGAATTTACATCTTCATATTTGCTAAATCAACTGAGAGCAGCTAATGGAACATCACAGGGATTGCAAATTATGGGGAGGACCTAGCAGTGCTGGTGTCAGGAAGCAGCCACTCGATTTCATGGTGGAAGGAGCCCTTCTCTGCCTTGAAAAGGACTGACTGAAACAGCGCAAACTCTGTACCAATGCACAGACAAAGCATACAAATTTCCTGAGAGTTCCAGCGATAATAGATCTCAGAAGAAAGGAAAAGGAAGTGGAAGAAAAGTCCTCTAAAGGTGAGTCTTTTGCTGGTAGCAGCATTCACTGAAGGAACGCAGTTTGTGGTTTAAATATTTTCACACCACTCTCTTCTTGCGCCTGTGGTTTGTAGAGAGAAGTCCTATGTAGTTCTTATCCTTGTTTTCTCTATAGACGATGTTTTGGATTTTTTTCGGTTGCCTTCTTTCAAGATGGTCTTTTTTTCTATGTTTTTTTTTGCAGTCTGAATATACTATGCCCAGGGTTTCCCTGGTGGCTCAGATGGTAAAGAATCTGCCTGCAGTGCGGGAAACCTGGGTTTGATCCCTGGTTCGGACGATCTCCTGGAGAAGGAAAGGGCAACCCACTCCAATATTCTTGCCTAGAGAATTCCAAGAAAAGAGGAACCTAGCGGACCACAGTCCATGGGGTTACAAAGTGTTGGATATAACTGAGCAACTAATTCTATTCTCTTTCTCTATAATATCCCTAGGCATAGACTACTTGGTATTAAGCCTGCTTGGTATTCTTAGAGATATCTGGAAATGAAGCTTTATGTGTGTCATTATTTTGTAAACCTCTAGTCATTATTACTGCAAATATTTCTTTTACTTCAGTCTCTCTTACTTCTCCTTAGGGTGTTGTAATTATCCATATAGTAAACCTTTTGAAATTCTAATAAGGTTCTTGGATATTATGTGCTGTTTTTTTCTTTTTTTTTTTTAATGTGTTTTTTGTTTGCATTTTAGTTTAGGAAGTCTCCATTGAGATATATTCAAGCTCACTGGCTCATTTTTTAAATTGTGGTAAAATGTACAAAACTTAATGTTTATCATTTTAACAATTTGTGAGTATATAATTCAATGGCAGAGAATGCATTTACAAGGTTGTATAAATTTTTCATCATCCCCAGTATAAACACTGTACCAGGCTCTGTTAACCTTCATTCTACTTTTTGTCCTTGCCCCATTTGCCAATTCTTGGCATCTCATATAAATGAAATCATGTGATATTTGTTCTTCAGTATCTGGCTTATTTCATTAAGCATAAATGTTTTTTAAGGCCCATCCATGTTACAATACATATTAAAATTTTATTCTTTTTATGGAAAAATAATTTCCATTGCATGTGTATACCACATTTTGCTCATACATTTATTTACTATTTCACCCCTGGCTGGGCTTCCCTAGTGGCTCAGATGGTAAAGAATCTGCCTGCAATGCAGGAGACGCAGATTCCATCCTGGGCTGGGAAGAGCACCTGGAAAAGGGAATGGCTACTCACTCCAGTATTCTTGCCTGGAGAATTCCACGGACAGAGGAGCCTGGTGGGTAATAGTCCATGGGGTGGTAAATTTCACCTTGGGTTGTTTCCATCTTTTGGCTATTGGGAGTAATCCTACTATCACATTGGTACACACCCTCACTGATTCTTTTCTACACTGTGTCCAGTCCACCGGTGAGCTCAAGGGAGGCAATTACTGACTCTCTTATGGTGTATTTCACTTCCAGTGTTTCATTTGGATTCTTAGAGTTTCCATCTCCTACATGCATTAATATCTGTCCTTGCATATTGTCTACATTATTTTTAAAGACCCTCCCATACTAATAATTTTATTTTTAATTACTTATCTGTCAGTTATTTAAATTTAATTTCATTGTACTTCAAATTCTCTACTGATCCACGGTCTGTCCAGCTCTGATGCTTTGTAACTTCACACCATGTTTTCTCTAACTTCTTAATAGGCCTTGTGATTGTTTTGGCTGAAATCTGGATATGATGTATCAGATAATATAAACCAAAGTGAAAGATCTTTCTCGTGGGTTTTATGTTTATCTGACAAGCAGTTCGGCTGTATTTCCTTTTTGCTGTAGCTATAGATCCCAGCGGATTCAGATTCCTCTGATGTTCTGGTTTTTTAACTCCCCTGCCATCTCTGAGTTTAAGAGAACCTAAGAACTCCTGCCTAATTAGAATCTGGGCCCTGCAGCTCTCTAAAATGTAAACGGCTTTTATAATTCCAGATTCCTATTCATGTGGTGGTAAGGCCTCAGGGACAGGATTCTATAATTTTAGGATTAACTCTCGGTTCTCAGTGGGCCTGTGCCCTTGGGCTGTGACCTTAACAGATTTTTTTTTTTTTTAAGCCCCTTTCACCTCTTAGGTGAAACACATAGGCTAGAAGGGATAAACTTGGATAACACTCCCACTTTCATCCCATAGGAAGACAGCTGGTATAATACTCTTCCTCCTGGAGAGGCGTTTGTGATGGAGAATGTTCAGAGCATTTTTCAAAATGATTATTTTCCCCTCCTCCTGCCAAGAAGTTTGCATTTTGAAACAATTTCAGAATTATGAGCATCACTCTTCATTTTACAAAAGAATTTTACAAAGACATGCAATAATAACAGAGGCTTACTATTTTTAATATTTTTGTTGGCAATCCACACACCATTCTTTAGCAATTGATCTTTTACAACAGACGTTGTAGACAATGGGGCTGGTTATATTTTGAAGAGTTGTGCTTATTGACTATTATATTGAATTTATAATAGGGGATTTTTCAAAATTCTCATCAGGCACAAAGAGAAAGTTTAAATATTCTTTACCTGGGCTTCCCTGGTGACTCAGATGGTAAAGAATCTGTCTGCAATTCGACTCCTAGGCTGGAAGATCCCCTGGAGAAGTGAATGTTTACCCACTCCAGTATTCTTGCCTGGAGAATCCTATGGACAGAGGAACCTGGTGGGCTACAGTCCATGGGGTTGCAAGGAGTCGGATATGATAGACTGAGTGACTAACACACACACACACACACACACACACACACACACACACTCCTTGCCTAGTTCTGTATCTGAATTAAGCAAGATAAAACGTCTGGAAGAGATCCTTTGCATTGTTTGTCATATCTTGCCACTCTCACAGCTTCTTTGCAGCAAGAAGAAAATAGCGTAATTCATTTTTTTTTTAGCATAGATCTTCCTGTACGATGGTTGATTTTTTAATGATGTAGAAAGTATCTAAATGAGAACAGTCCTCTGTCCACAAAACATCAGTGTTTTAAGTATGAATTTGTTTGTCATTTCTTAACAGGCATGAATCTCAAAGGAATGAGTATTTCACATTGATTATGATATTTTTTTCTGAAAATATATTTTAAAGGAAAAAATGACTTTTTTGGGTCCTATTTCACAACCGAGTCTCATTAAAAATGCTACCCTTTGTTGGATAAAAAGGTTTAGAATAAGTGTGCTATTGTTTCAGGTTAATCCCTGTGGCTCAATTGGTAAGAATCATGGATTTGAAAAGAAGCAAGACTCTTCAGGGCTGCATGATAAAGAAAAAGTAAGTCTACAAACAATCAGTGTTATAGCCCTGCATATCACAGACCTGAATCTTTGTGGTTTCAATATAGATTCATGAACAGTAACCAGTGCAAAATTATAGCATACTTATGAATTCTGGCAGGACAATATCAATGAAATATTCCATTAATTTGGCCCACATCTAACAAATTACACGAAGCGTAAACCCAAGCATAAAACCCAAATCACTCTTTTGTTCAATTTTAAAGGACCTGGTTTCTATGTTGCTTGTATAATTCAAACACAGGGTCATTTATTTTATCAAACTTGTAAAACTGAAAAGTTAACCTAGTTTCTATGCAGAACAAGAAAAAAAAAATCTCACTTACTAATGAAATTAAACAAAAGCATCAACACTTTTTTCTACTGTATTAACCCATTTTGGGAGTCACATTTCCGATGCTAAAAATGAGCTCACATCTGTTGGAAGTAATGCTATATTACTGTAACTTGGAATCATGTCAATTATAACAAAAAAAATCAAAGGTGGTAATGTAGAATCAGTGAAGGAGGTTCTCTGAAAAAAAGACTTTAAATGAGACCAAAAAAAAAAAAAGAATATATTTAAAGATGTTATTAATTTTGAAAAAAATACAATAAGCTAGACAACTGATAATGAACAGCGTTGAACACAAACACCAGAAAGTATCTCACTGCAAATATCTCACTGTGAATATTCTATACGCTGTGACAATTGTTAAAAGATAAACTGAGGCACATTAACATTTTTAAGTGTTCATTTGAGCACAAATGGATTCCAATTGAGCAGTGCCAAACCAGAAATGATTATGAGGGTTCCACCCAGAGGAGGCAGGGAAAAGTGTGGAAAAAAAGAAACAACATTATCGATAAAATGACCCAGTAGATAACAAGCATGTTGAATGGATTGAAGCTATTTGCCAAAGGCCCTTGGGATCTTTTAAGTGAATTTTATTTCAGGAGTCAAGTTGTGTTGGTGAAATAACTTGAGGAAGAGAGATAATATGATTTAAGTGATACTAATATTTCTTATTAATGATACTAATATTCCTAACAGAAGGAAATGGTAACCCACTCCAGTATGCTTGCCTGGGAAATCCCATGGACAGAGGAGCCTGGTGGGCTACAGTCCACGGGGTCATAAAGAGTAGAACATGACATTAGCTACTAAACCTCCACCTCTAATATTTCTTATTAATATTATGTCCAAAGATATCTTTACTATATTTTACTTCAGTTTAATGAGTTCTTCTGTGTCTGGAGTGTCTGGATGAAGAATTGGGTGGAAAACCAGAGAAGAAAAGCTGGATTCAGGGATAGAACACAAAACATTTTAGTACATGATTCCACATAGTGGACATAGGGCTGGGAAGAGGAAAAGATGATTCATAGCCTATGAGATTTGGGAGCTAACAAATTAAAAAAAAAATTATTAGAAAGGAGGGAGAAATGAGAAAGGAAGGCAAAAAATTTGGTTCCATTTATGATCAAGAAAGGGCCGGCAGGCTGTGTAACACATGGGAGCAGGGCAGGAAAGGGGTCAGGTCTAGAAATATAAATCAAAGTCAATCTGGTACCACTGATATTTTAAAGCATGTGAATGCATAACCAAGAAAAATAAGGGCACCATATTTCCACCCTCAGGAGCATTGTTTGTTATTGGTTAACAGGTACTGCACACATGTAGAAAAATACAGGAGTGATTTCATTTGAGAAAACAATGCAATATATCCAGGCTTTCAGTATGACAGGGATCAGAGTGACAAAACGATGTGTTGAAAAGACGATGGATGGAGCAGGAGTTTCTTGAGAATGCCATTTATTCAAACATGCTCAAAGGCAAAGGAGAGTGTAGTGTTTGCAAGATAGCGTTTAATTATCTGAAAAAGGAAAGTAGGATCTGTGAGGGAAAGTGCCTTCAATCAGTATAACACTTTTTAATAACTGCTATCTTATCTTGAGTAAACTACTTTAATAGAATAAATCACTCATGGAAGATTAAGCCTTTCACAAGGCAGTGTTTAGGAATATTTTCTTATATGTTTTAGTGCCTTCTTTTATAACTTCCAAGTTTTTAGACAGACCTACTTCCAGTCATCTGTGAATAGAAAGTAGGACTAGGTATCCATTGGTGCAATATTCTTGGAATGGGAAGCTATAGGAACTTGTTGTTTTTCTGATTGGTTTGATACATAGAATTTTAATGATTGTGACATGCTGCATTTACCTGTGGTTCCATGGTTTGCTAAAGACAGTGGAGAATTGCAGAATCCCTGATTCTCTGTTTAACATTTATCTTTCAGATTTGAATTATTTTGGAGTACTAAGAATCTGAGAATAAGCACAAGGCTGTTGGCAAGCATTCTCAGACTTGGAGTTTGAGCAAATGGATTCTTTACTGTCTATGTAAAAATTTGAATACATAAACTGTAGTTTTAAATTTACTTATTTTGAATAAATTAATGCAGTATTCAAAACCATGCTAGGTTGAATCTGAGAAATGAACCTTAGGGAGTCATTGTATTACAAATCTAGATACTTACTATTACTTAACTAATTGCAAACCACGAAACCTAATCAGCCATATGATAGGTTTGCATGTTTTTAATTAAACTCTCAAATGAAAAGTAATGCACTCCTCTTCCACACATTTTTACATTCCAATAGAGTTTGCTTGATAAGCTTTGTCTTATAAAAATTCTCCAGTGATAGGTTTCCTTTACATGAATAATAATCATTTTTAATACTTATTGAGGTCTTACCAAGTTTCAATTACCTTTTAATCCCTTTTATTGTTTAATTTAATTTTCAAAAAATATCTCAGAAGCTATTATTATCTGTATTCTACATATTTAAAAGTATGCACAAATAGATTAAACAGTTTGAGCAAGGTCATATGTGTATCGTGAAAATGCCTTTATGCATATATGAATACTATATTTTACAAGATACAGCTGGTTAAAGGGCTTCCCAGGTGAAGCTAGTGGTAAAGAACCTGCCTGCCAATTCAGAAGATGTAAGAGATGTGTTTGAGCCTTGGTCGGGGAGATCCCCTGGAGGAGGGCATGGCAACCCATTCCAGCATTCTTGCCTGCAGGATCCCATGGACAAAGAAGCCCGGCAGGCTATGGTCTATAGGATCGCAAAGAGTCAGACAGGACTGAAGTGACTTGGTACACATGTACCCAGATGGTTAAAACTTCTGTGAGGCATTTTTTCCAGATAAAAGAGTGTCACCATATTTCCATTTATCAGCTAAGATAATAAAAGATGACAGTTTTTTAATACAAATCCAGGAACCTTAAAAGAAGTTCCTAAAAATTATGTCACAACGATTGCTACCATTACAGGTAATTTAGCAAACAAAGCTCGTTGGCTGAGAGATCATACCCATACAGCCAACACTTAATAAAATGTTATCTATAAATTCCCTGAATTGCACTGCTATATTCTATTACAAATCCTTAAGGAAGAGCTTTATAAGTACCTGAGACTGCTTAGGCTCTTCCATTTATTAATTTGAGCAGCTGGTACCCAATTGATTCACGCAGAAATTGTTTATTCTTCCTGTCTATTTAGGAAATATAATAATTGCTTGCTGGGTGTCAGAATATGTACCAATTACTGAAGATACAACAGTTACAATGCATAATTTAATTAAAGCCACTGACTATTGGGCTTCCTTGGTGACTCAGATGGTAAGGAGTTCACCAGCTATGCAGAAGATCCAGGTTTGACCCCTGAGTCAGGAAGGTCCCCTGGAAAAGGGAATAGCAACCCAGTCCTGTATTCTTACTGGAGAATTCCATGGATAGAGTAGGCTGGCAGGCTATAGTCCATGGGGTCACAAAGTATTGGACACAACTTAGCAACTAACATACACACACACCAAGTATTGAAAAATATGTGATATACCTCTATAATAATATATTAGCAAAGTTATGAAGTAGCAAGGTTGTTAGTGTTTAGTCACTCAGTCATGACCGACTTTGTGACCCCATGGACTGTAGCCCACCAGGCCCCTCTGTCCATGGAGTTTCCCAGGCAAGAATACTGGAGTCGATTGCCATTTCTTTCTACAGGGGATCTTCTTGACCCATGGATAGAACTCATAGCTCCTGCAAGTCTCCTGTGTTGTAGGCAAATTCTTTACTGCTGAACCACCTGGGGAAAAAAAAGGAAGCGCAACTAAACTTCTTTTGGAAGTGAGAGGGATCAAGGAAGTATTTTCTGAAGTCCTGGAATGTCTATTGGTAAGGTCGCGAAGGCATGGGGGTTAGCATGGACAGCATCTCCACAGAAAGATTATTTATCAAAGTCTTTCAGAAATTTTTCTAACAAGTATGATATTTTTACTACTATTTATAAATTTCCTTTCCCAATATCAAATAAGACATATTTTATTAGCAATAAATTTCAAGAGCATGCTCAAAGCAGTGACTAAAACAGATGTGTGTGTGTGCTCAATCACTCAGTCATGTCTGCCTCTTTGCAACCCCATGGCCTGTAGCCTGCCAGACTCCTCTTGTCCATGGAATGTTCCATTCATACTTTTTAGTAATTTAGTACATCATTTAATGATTACTTATGATATAGCAGATAAACATCATTAGCACATTATAATATTTCATAATATAGAATTCATATATCATGTCCTTTTAGCATCTGGGAATACAGAGATGAATTTATTTAGTCCCTGTCCTAGGGGGAGACAGTGTGCGTGTTTTGTCTGGATGGGATTTTCAGAGTTTAGAAAACACAGAGGAGAGCACACATTAATGATCTGAAGTAGTATGACACATTTCGTTACTAGAGAAGTAATTACAAAATGCCATGCAGAAGAGATGAAGGAGGAAAAACACTGTACATGGCAATTAAGGAAAGAGTGGCAGAGCAGTATGCATTTTAACTGGACTTTCAAAAAAGGGTATACACATGAAATCCGGTGCCAGAAAGAGGTTAGCTGGAAATTTCAACTCATTATTTCAAATTCCCATGCAATACACCGTACATGTCCATAGCCCTACCACGATTTCTGCAAATTCCTGGAAATTTAGACTTTCAGAAACATTTATACCTCTAGACTTAACGCTTCCATAGATTTTTTTTAAAATCTGATTTCATAGCAATAACCTCTTCATGTACCACTCAAAACAAACTAAATAATTAAAAAATATATATTTATGGCTATGTTTAGAGAGCATAATGGGATTTTTGATTTTTTTTAATCCATTTAACATGAGGCATGTTTTGATGGGATTCCATTAGGATACAATTCCATTTAAGTGCAAAGAAAGTCAATGAATCTGAATGAAATCTGCTTATGCTTTTCAATGAATCTTAGTCTCTCAATGAATCTTAATCTTTTAGGACTGATACATGTGCTAAGTCATTTCAGTCATGTCCGACTCTTTGTGACCCCATGGACTGGCTCCTCTGTCCATGGAACTCTCCAGGGAAGAATATTGGAGTGGGTTGCCATTTCCTTCTCCAAAAAGCCTGGGTTCCCTGCACAGCTGATTGATGTGGAATATTTATTATAGATCTCAAAGGACACACATGGACTTTCAGAGCCCTTTGTTAACGTGGAAGTGATGGTCTTTAGCCATTTTTTGTGTGTGTGACAGGTATACTCAGTCAACTTAATGTGCATGTCAGAACAAATCCTCATAAAATACATATAATAGCTAATTCTGCAGGGCCTTCGTATAAGGTTTATGTCCAATAAATCTGCTATTTAAACAGAAAAGAGAAGAAAATAGATCACTAGCTCTATGAAATGAGAAAAATAGAATATCCTAGTCCATTTTTCTTATTTTCTAAATATACATAAATACATAAATAAAACCAAATTTGATGTAAAAAGTTTTGCTATGATGTACTATGCAATTGTATGATTTAAGCTGGAATAATCTTTTTTATGACCTATGACCCCAGGTGCTCTTGAAGGCAATACTTCAAGTCAATTCAGATTAAATTGGCTGACAGGAATTTTAGGCTTTGAGATCACTTGCATTTTCCAAATGCAGGCATGAACATTTATGGGTGGGTCATTTATACTTCATTAAATTTTGTTCTATATTTTTGGCATATGATAAAGTTTAATTAAATATTTTATAACATTATTTTGATGCTCTCTGTTTTTTTCCCTTATCATAGCATGATCATCCAAGTTACTTGAAACAAATTCTAAGCAACTTGAGAATAGTGAGTTCTTTTTTTCTTTTCCTTTGAGTACCCACATTATTTAGCACTTTGCTTAGACAGTTATGAATAATTGATTTAATTTTATAAATGAGTTAAGCCTTTGCATATTGTAGGTAATATGAGCTTGGTAATCATCAGTTTAATTAAGCAATGAATGAAGGTCAAAATAACCACCTTATATGAAAACCCTGTTGTAAGATCTTGAAGGAATTATTGAATTATCTGCTTCTTTACTGATTTTACAGTGTTCATGGATTTTTCTTTAACAGAGTTGTATAATACTTGGGTTTTCAATCTGGGTGGAGGCCACATAGGAAGATAAGGGCCAAATGCATTTGCTTGCTTGTATTTCCCTAGAACTTCATAAAGAACCTGGTGCTTTGTATGCATTCAGTATTTTCCAATTAAAGATCAATTTAGCCCAGAAGACCTCACCTTACTTTGGCCTATAAAATAGCATGTGAGTTGGTCCCTCCCTCAATTTCTAATTCCATGTTGTATTTCTCATGACACTTATTTTGGACCTATTCCTGTTGCTTTACTAATTTCAGCTAAGTTGTTTTGAATTCCCCCTTAAGAACCATTGTCTTTCCTCTTTCCTGTGCCTGGCATGCTCTTTACAAGATTTACAAGTGCCTTATTAGTTTTCATTAATAAATCTAAGTTTACTGTCTTTTATTTTATTCCTGATACATTTTCTTATCTGAAACCTCCTTCTATGTTTACTCCTTTACCTGCCATCACTTTAACCCCTGGATGACAACTTGTACATTCTTCATTTTTTTTCACCCTTGTCTTCTGAAATTCAACAATATTTGGTACATGTTAAGTATTTAATTGGAAAAGGCAATGGCACCCCACTCCAGTAGTCTTGCCTGGAAAATCCCATGGGCGGAGGAGCCTGGTAGGCTGCAGTCCATGGGGTCATGAAGAGTCAGACACGACTGAACGACTTCACTTTTCCTTTCATGCATTGGAAAAGAAAATGGCAACCCACTCCAGTGTTCTTGCCTGGAGAATCCCAGGGACAGGGGAGCCTGGTGGGCTGCCATCTATGGGGTCACACAGAGTCGGACACAACTGAAGCGACTTAGCAGCAGTAGCAGCAGGTATTTAATAGAAAGTTTTAAAATTTCTACATAAGGACACACATTCTGAAAAAGGATAAATGATTTACAATGTATATTGTAGAAACAGCCCAAGCTTCTATATGTTTTAAAACATTGTTATTTAATGGATGTTCCTGGGGACATTCCTGGGGCTATTGTATCACACATTTACACAGAACAAAGGAGCACACACTGAGCTTGAAACAGGGAAAGTCAGTCTCACACTTGGTGATGAGCCAAGCAAAGGCTCTATGACTCCATCTCTGGGTAAGGAAGTGTTCCAGAACCAGGAATACTTCCTTCTTATCTGATGAAGCAGAGGTCAAAAAACTATGCAAGACTGGTTTTACCAACAGAGTGGAATGTCTTCAACTATTACAATCTCTTGAAGTTAAAGTAAACTAATTCATTCTTCATATATCCATGTGATTGGGTTGTTTTTTTCTATTGAATATTAAGATGTCCTCTAATATTTTGGATATTAGCCCTTAATAAGATGTATGGTTTTCAAATATTGTCTCACAATCAATAGGTTGCAGTTTCATTTTTTGATTGTTTCCTTTGTTTTGAAACTTTTTAGTTTGATGTGATCCCCTTTGTCCATTTTTGCTTTTGTTGTGTGGACTTTTGGTGTCATTTCTAAGAAATTATTGCCAGAAGCAGGGTCAAGAAGTTTTCTCCTATGCTTTCCTCTAAAAGTTTTGTTTTCGGGTCTTATATTTAAGTGTTTAATTAATTTTTAGCTAGTTTTTCTGTGTGACATAAGATAAAGGTTCAATTTCATTCTTTCGAACATAGATATTCAGTTTTCCCAATACCATTCATTAAGAGCTATCCTTTCCCTCACTGCATATTATTGGTACTCTTGTCAACAATCAGTTGACGACATATGTGTGGGTTTTTTCCAGGGTTCAAAAATGGGCAAGGAACCTGAATAGACATTTCTCCAAAGAAGATATACAAATGGCCAACAGTATCTGACCAGCAGTTCAGCATCATTAATCATCAGGGAAATGTAAATTAAACCACAGTGATATATCACCTCATATCTGTTAGAATAGCTATTATTTAAAAAAAAGAAACAAGTGTTGATGAGGATGCAGAGAAAATAAAACCCTTTATACTATTGGTATGAATGTATTTTGAAGAACCTGCTATGGAAAACAGTATGAAGATTCCTTAAAGATTAAAAAATAGACTACCGTATAATGTAGCAATCCCACCTGTGGGAATAAATTGAACTGAAATCAGAATCTTTAAGAGATATCAGTATTCTTATATTCACTGAAGCATTACTCACAATTAACAAAATATCCAAACAATCTAAATGTCTGTCAACAGATGAAAGGAAAAAGAAAATGTGGCATACATACATATATATATATATAGCTCACCAGGCTCCTCTGTCCATGGAATTATTCCCAGCAAAAATACTGGAGTGGGTTGCTATTAACATTATTCAAACTCAAAAAAAAAACAAGGAAATCCTATCACATATGACCACATGGATGAACCTGGAGGAAATTATACTAAGTTTAATAAGCCAGTCACAGAGGACAAATACTGCCTGGTTCCACTTACATGAGGCATGTAAAATAGTCAAACTCATAGAAACTGAGTATAGAATGGGTGGTTACCAGGAGCTGGGAGGGAAGGAGAGGGGGATGAATAAGTCCAAGGGAACTAGCACCAAGTCGTGGTGCCTGAAGTTAACAGCACCTAAAATCTGTTAACAGGATATATTCCATATGGTGTTCTTATCACAATAAAATAACAAAAGAAAATCCAAAGGGTAGGAAGAAGAAAGTATTGAAGGTGGTGGATAATGTATACTTATCTCCTAATTAATCGAGTTGTATACATTAAACACATATGCTTTTGTATACAAATCGTGCCTCAATAAAGTGATTTTTAAAAAAATAAATGTGACATTTCTCATTATTGTTAATTTTCTAAACTCACAGGAGAATATTAATCCCCATTATTTTTTATTCTTTGCATTGGTGATGAGTTATATATGTTTACTAACTGTATTTTTTCTGTAGAGTCTGTGTGTGTACATACAAATGTGGTCATACCCACTGTAATGTTTAAAAACATATTGATCTATAATAATTGGACTTTATCTTTTGTCTCCACAACCCTAAGAAGGTAGCCATCTCATTGCAGTCTGTGCTATTAAGAGAACAGTTTGCCTTCTCTTTTAAGAGTAGAGTGGACAGTGCATTCTGGTCCATTCACACTAAGCATCATTGTGAGTGGTGAGTATGTTACTGTGGGATCATGGGCCTTATGGACTGATACTATGATTTGTTCTGACAGGTCATCCACTGGTGTATTCTTATGAGGGTGGTTCAGTTGAAGGTGCTAAGCAACAGAAAAAGACCTTGTGATTGGATGATATTTAATGTAAAAGTCATCATGTAGGACACATGTGTTTCCTGAGAAAAAAGAAATATAGAGTTTTGTGCTTGTATTATTGAATGTCTGGCTGAATTAAACAGAGAACTAGATTCAAAGAAGCTTTTAAGTACACCATGTGAAAATTAAGTTACAATCATAAGTTTGATAACAGTGACAATTTCCAGGTAACCTACCCAGTCCCAGATACATATTATTCACTTTAGATGCATGATCTACAAAATTCATGCTTATCAATCGATCAGTAGTTTAATTGGGTAAGTTGTTGTGTAATCATATCTGGTGCTTATTTATGTCAAATTCTATAAAAAGAAATAAAGAACAGACTGGAATCATCACTGCTCTCAGGCTGTTTATATATCATTTGAAACAAGACAAGAAAACATTTTATAACATTAAATATTTAATTGAGAAGTTCAGAATGCTCTGCAAGAACAGAATCTAAAAGCAACAATCCAGAGGGTGAAATAAGAATCTGGTCAGAATTTAAAAAAAAAAAAAAAAAAAAGGCAGAAAGGGTAGATCTTATTAGGGGAAGTGGTGAGAGGAAATGACAAAAGATTTAGGGAGAGAAGCCAAACAGAATATTTGGCACCAGCCATCCAGGTGGCACCTGTGGGGTGAGGATTCCCAGGCAGGCAGGAAGTTTCCAGGGAACAAAAACCTCAGAGATGTTTGGAATGTGGAGTGGGTGGGACTAGGAGAGAGAAGTGATGCTGGAGTGTCAGAAATGCCATCACAGTATGCCTTCTAAGACATGGAAAGGAGGTTTCAATTTCCTACTGAAACCCAGTACAAGCCCTTGTGTCCTTGTCTTTCAAAGTATTAATAAAAGTCTGATGCAAGAGTTTTCCAGAGTTTGGAAAATTCTTAAAGAGATGGGAATACCAGACCACCTGACCTGCCTCTTGAGAAATCTGTATGCAGGTCAGGAAGCAACAGTTAGAACTGGACATGGAACAACAGACTAGTTCTAAATTGGGAAGGAGTATGTCAAGGCTGTGTATTGTCACCCTGCTTATTTAACTTCTATGCAGAGTACATCATGAGAAACACTGGGCTGGATGAAGCACAAGCTGGAATCAAGATTGCCTGGAGAAATGTCAATAACCTCAGATATGCAGATGACACCATCCTTATGGCAGAGAGCAGAAAACAAATAAAGAGCCTCTTGATGAAAGTGACAGAGGAGAGTGAAAAAGTTAGCGTAAAGCTCAATATAAAGAAAACTAAGATCATGGCATCTGGTCCCATCACTTCATGGCAAATAGATGGGGAAACAGTGATAGACTTTATTTTGGGGGGCTCCAAAATCACTGCAGATGGTGACTACAGTCATGAAATTAAAAGACAGTTTCTCCTTGGAAGAAAAGCTATGACGAACCTAGATAGCATATGAAAAAGCAGAGACTTTCCTTTGCCAACAAAGGTCCCTCTGGTCAAAGCTATGGTTTTTCCAGTAGTCACGTATGGATGTGAGATTAGGACTATAAAGGAATCTGAGTGTTGAAGAATTGGTGCTTCCGAAGTGTGATGTTGGAGAAGACTCTTGAGAGTCCCCTGGACTGCAAGGAGATCCAACCAGTCCATCCTAAAGGAAATCAGTCTTGAATATTCATTGGAAAGACTGATGCTGAAGGTGAAACTCCAATACTTTGGCCACCTGATGCAAAGAACTGACTCCTTTAAAAAGAACCTGATGCTAGGAAAGATTGAAGGCAGGTGGAAAAGGGGACGACAGAGGATGAGATGATTGGATGGTATCACCAGCTCAATGGATATGAGTTTAAGTTCCAGGAGTTGGTAATGGACAGGGAGGCCTAGCGTGCTGCAGTCCATGGGGTGGCAAAGAATCAGACACGAATGAGCTACTGAACTGAACTGAACTGAAGAGTTAATGATTGAGAAATGTTAGGATGTAGAAACAAAGAAGAGCTGTTGGACTGGGGAACAGGTAACTATTTAAACCATAAATTTGCCACATAGAATCACTGAACTCTCAGTTCCCTGAAAGAAAGATATGCAGAAAGGCTTCATGCACATTCCTAGGTTGTTTTTATAGAAGTAGACGTTTTCCCCACTCTCCACATACACCAGATGAAAACTGCGACAGCAAATACACAGGCTCTAGACTGGTTTGAACCAGAAGGTTGATGATGCTGGCCTCCGATCATCTCACCACCAACCAATCAGAAGAAAGTCCAGGATCCCTGCTCCTTGAGCCATGACTACAAAACTGCTCACTGCTCCCTCCAGGTCATGTCACCGTCTCGAAGGCATTAGCTCGCTGTGGCAGCCTCTGCCTGGCCAAAAAATGAATGCTCCTCTTTCCTGCTTTACCCAAAATTCTGTCTCTGAGATTCAATTTGCTGTTGATGTACAGAAACTGGGTTTCAGCAACTCTACCTGAGCAGTGAGTAGTAGCTGTTGATAGATGCTGAGCAAGTAAGGTGACAAGTGTGGGAAGGCATGTGTTTTGGAACCATCCCTGAGAACATAGTAAGGAGAGTAGCAAGAGCGCAAAGAAAGAAAAGTCACAGCAGGCTTCAGGTTTCGGGTGAGAACTGGTGGCGACCTCGAGATGGTAGCAGTGAGGATGGACAGGAATATTTAGAAGGCAGAGGGGATAGAATTTCATGATTCCACTGAGTGGAGTGTGAAGAGCAAAGGGTAATCTCTATGCTGTTGATTTTGACGCTAAGTGAGTAGCGGTGACATTTGCATAGGAAAACGAACACCAGAGAGGTGATTACAGAGATAAGTGTAAATGTATTTTAAATATGCTGAGTTAAGGTGGTTTTGAAATGGAACTATTGAAGGTAGATCATAAAGAATAGGGTATAATGATCCAGAGCTCACTAAAAATATCTGGGCCATTATCACCATCCTCAATGCTGTGGATTACCATCACGTGCTAATTGGATCGTGAAGTTGATGCTCTCATCTAGGCCGTTTGCTGTTTGGTCGCTAAGTCATGTTGGACTCTTGTGACCCCATGGACTGTAGCTCTCTAGGCTCCTCTGTCCATGGCGTTTCCCAGGCAAGAATACTAGAGTGGGTTGCCATTTCCTTTCCCAGGGGATCTTTCAGACCCAGGGATCAAACCCACATCTCCTGCACTGGCAGGCAGATTCTTTACCACTGAGCCTCCAGGGAAGACCCTTCTCACCTAGGAATACAGTCCATAATTTAAACTTAAGGAAAAAAAAAAATCCACATTTGGTGAACAGAAAGTAAAAAAAGGAATTTTTAAAGTTATAGCAAAAGAGAGAGAAAGAGGTGATCTCAGTTAAATCTTCACTGAGTGTTGGGGCCATAAATATGATCCTGACATGTGAGTAACAGGACAATAAGTGTCTATATATTTTATTGATTTTTACCCATTCTAATAGGAGGGTAACGGTATATAATTGTGATTTTAATTTGCATTTATTTCATGAATAATAATGATGAACATCTTTTCATGTGCTCATTTACCATCTGTATCTCTATCTGAATTTTTTTTTAATTTTCAGAATTTAATATTTGAAATCCCTTTAGTCCTCTGAAAACAGTTAATTTCCTCATCTTTAAAATTATACACTAGGACCTACCTTTAATTTCTACTGACTTTTCTGACTAAACATAAAAACCTGCTCAAATCTTTCAAACCTTAAAAAATAATCTCATACACACACAAACAAACCACATGAGCTTCAGGGTGTTGACCTATCTCACTGTCATTTAATCTCCACAGTCAAAGTGCTTGACTATCCACATTTTTTGTCATCTTGTATAAGTTGAAGGTGTATACATGATGGTTTGACTTTCATACATCATGAAATGATTACTAGAGTAGGTATAGTGAACATCCATCATATTATATAGATACAAAAGAAAAAACAAGGAAAAATGTTTCTCTTGTGATGAGAACTCAGTGTTTACGCCCTTAACTTTTACATATAACATAAAGCAACATTAATTGTAATCATATTGTACATTACATCCTTAGTATTTTTTTATCTTGTAATTAAGTCTGTACCTCTGAACACCTTCAACCTATTCCCCCTCCCCTCATCCCTTGCCTCCGGTAAACACAAATTTGATCTTTACTGTGAGTTGATTTGTTTGCATTTTGGCAGCGGGTACAGTTGACATACAGCACCATGCTAGTTCCTGGTGGACAGCAAAGTGATTTGGTATTTCTATTCATTACAAAATGGTGGTAAATTACAGTAGCAAAACCAAAACCAAGTTATACGTGAAGAAACTATTTGGGCACAGAAACAAATAACAGACATATTCAGTTTTCAATCAATGTCTTCATTCATTCAACTGTCATGGAAATCATCAAGTAACAACAGAAATGATAAAAATCTCATGATTATTAGTGCTAGCAGTTTTTAATCCATTGTTACAAAAGATGGAAGCTCAGACACGCTCAGATTTGTAGACGGTTCTGCAGCCTGGCTTTATAGAAACACAAGATCAATGAGCACAAAATGTATGTGTTTGATATAGTAATCTTTTGTAGAGTGAAAGTTTTTGCTGTCAGTCTTTCAGATTATTTTGGTCTGCTTATCAGCATGTTTAAATATGCAAATGTTGATGCACATATAGTTAAATGTTCACTGTCTACCTTTGTCACTTTATTTCTTAGATATTTAAGTATCTTAAACTGTATTATCTTTGTAGGGTGTTCAGTTTTATAGTTGGGAATTGTTTTCCATACATTAAGAAAGGGCAAGACAGTGAATGGATGGTTGTAAGTCCCTGAGAAAAAGGAACTAAGTACGCACACATGAAATTCATGGCACAATTTTTATTATACGAGTTTCCCTGTCATCCATATTTACATCTTCACAGCTAAGAGAGCAACTCATATGTATAATAAAAAGATGATGCATGTCGTGTATTTTAATTTTCAAATGAGGTTTGTAATGCTCTCAGCCTGAATCTCCATAGTAATCTGAGATGGCAATCCAGTTCCATATAAATGCAAATTAACATTGTTTGTTTCAGCAAACCCTTGCATCTCAGATTAATCTAAATCTAAATCACATTATTCAGGTACCCGTTTCTCAATCTAAAAATCACTGGGAGATGTGAAGGAGAAATTCCTTATTTTCTTTTTTTGGTCAATAGTGACCATTCATTTTGAGGAGATAGAAGATAGTTCAAATTGAAATCCTCAGGAAGTTTAGAAGCTTTAAGTATATTTTTGAGAAGTAAAACATTCAGGATTAGGGGGTGGAGAAAAAGAAAACCTCTACATTATTGAAGAATGCCCAAATGCAATAGCTCAAGCAAAATATACTTTTCCCCCCCTCTCTTTCAAAGAATTGTCTAGTTCTCCATCCAAACAAAGATGAATTGAGTGAGTATGAAGTGTACAAGCAAATGAAGAGATGGCATCAGCACAGCCATTATTCCCGGAAAGAATGGGCCTGCCAGTCAAGTAATGCATGGTCGCCTTCAGTCTTCACTCAGGCTTACATCCACTGTACTTTAAGACTGACTTTTCTCTGTGGCAACATTCTTCTAAATGTTGTTTAACAAAACAAATAAAACAAGCTTTGTAAAATACCAGGAAATTTTTAAAAATGGGGACAAGAAAGAAATGGAGATTAAAAAGTAAAAGCACTTCTCAGAAGGATAAGACTCAGACTAGGTCTTAGAATTAAAATCTATCCTGGCGCCAAGCAATTTATATTTGACATTTAAAACTGTTCTTAGCTATGATATCAAGTTATGGTAATGAGGATGATGGTGATAATGACGATGGTGATGGTATTGGTGATGATAATGATGGTGGTGATGTTGATGGTGGTGGTGACAATCGTGGTATTTTAATACAAAGAAGTTTAGAAAATAAATTCCTTTTTTGCTAATTAAGATTCTAAAGTTAAATGTCTAGTTTTTTGAAACTGATGTTCAATCCCAAGCTTATACGATTCTAATTTATTTTCTATTGTTTTCTAAGTAGAAAGAAGTCAATTTATATTTAAGAAGTGATCTGAGTCTAACAGCAGAAAAATCCCAACACCCACGGAGACCCCATATCACTAAGGGCAAATTTACTTTGGAATACAATTTAAATAATTTAGCAGAAGCTCCCAAGCCACAGAAGTGAGATTTTTAGTGGCCCTTGCTGGTTTGGGGAATTTAATATGATCTCACATTTCTCTAAAATGTTTGATTAAAGTAGTCCAAAGACCACAGGATATGGGGAACAGATATGAGGCCTCCAGCACAATGACAATTTAACCCAATTTCCCTTCTGGAACACAAAGTACTAGGGCACATTGTGACACTTCAGTTCAGTTTAGTTCAGTCTCTGAGTTGTGTCCGACTCTTTGCAACCCCATGGACCATACAGTCCGTGGAATTCTCCAAACTAGAATACTGGAGCGAGTAGCTGTTCCCTTCTCCACTCAGTCATGGATCCCTTAAATCTTGCCCACTTGACTCCCTCTACCACTTTTCTGCTGGCAAAAGATTTCATTCCACAAATTGAGGCAGTATGTATTATAGATCTAACAAATCATCCCCCAAACATTGTGCTCCTCCATTGCTCTCTGCAGAGAGAGGGATCCTCTGTTATCCAGAAAATCAGTGAAAGAAACTGCTTCTTCCAGAAAAAGACATACATGTTTGCATATAATTATACTCAGTGAATTTGGAACAGGCTTTCGTTATTTATTCAGAGAAAGTGGGAAATAGAGAAAGGGAGAGTACAATATTTCTTACTGTTTAAAACACTTCATTTGTTTTTATATCAATATCAATATTAATTTAACTAGTTTCATGGATTTTATCCACTTCAGCAAATTTTGTAACTGAATTACCCCTCCAGTTGCTGTTTGACCATTATTTAAATTTTATTCAGTTAATATTTTTAAAGAAGGAAAGGTCAGAATTCCATCTGTTCAATTCTTTATAGTTTTTAACCTGTACAAAAGGCTAATCATTTTTTTCCTTAAGAAACTGATGAATTTTTAAGTTACTCAATCTTTCTTGTAAAGCTACCAAAAATTTTGTTCTGTTTCCCTCCTTTACACACCACATCTTGATAACCCTTCCCATATTTAAGTGTAACTTTTTGAATTCTACTTTGTCTTTATCAAGAGTCAAAGAAAAGAAAATTTTACCTTCTCAGTAGTGAATCAGAAATTGTGTCCTCAATCCTCAAAAGATGGAAAACACTCCAATTTCTTTGTATCATTAATTTAACTATGGACCTCAAATTTATGATATTAACAAAAGCTGTCTTACAACTCCTCTTTGCTTTGCATTCTCCTATGGATTCCGCATAGGACTTTCCTGGTGGCTCAGATGGTAAAGCGACTGCCTACAACGCGGGAGACCCAGGTTCGATCCCTGGGTCGGGAAGATCCCCTGGAGAAGGAAATGGCAACCCACTCCAGTATTCTTGCCTGGAAAATCCCATGGATGGAGGAGCCCCGTTGGCTACTGTCCATGGGGTCACAAAGAGTCGGACACGACTGAGCGACTTCACTATTACTATCACTATGGATTCCACATAATATATCAAGTTTCAGAATAAGTTTGGTTTAGCAGAACATTCTAACCAACCAGAGCATCTGGATTCCAGGCTCCTCTGGCTCATTTTGTTACTTTGCAAAATCATAGAATTGAATGGTCATTGAAATTTAAAGTAGGAAACACAGGTCTATGAATGATTATTTTATGTCTTACTGGACTTTCTCAGGAAGATCCTTTGTTAGAGCACATATGAGGTACAGGAATGCGTCAGGAGCTCATATGAGGTACACAATTGTTGACTGCACTATTCTAAGACACTAGGTGTCAAAGTGCCTTGTGAAAATTAGAAACAGGATGATTTTTCTTCAGTAATACATAAAAACTACTTTTTCTCAAGTTGGTGTCTGAAATTTCACATTTAGCATTTCTTTGGCAATGTAAACAATTTTGTTTGTGTTACATGAGACCTGAATCTAGGTCAAACTTGTTCACAATTCCATCACTACTGTCTACCCAGGGATAAATTTGGAAATTGATATTAACTTATTATATTACTATATTGACAAGTTTCTCAGACATTTATACATTTTTGTGAGTTGGTTTTGCCCAGTATTTTTTTTTTCTTGAAAACTTTTTATTTTTATTTTTTTGCTAGAGAATGAAAAATTTACAATCACAGGAGAATGAAGAAGATCCTTCAGCTTGTGCCTGGCACTTACACACACACACACACCCCCCCCACAGGAAGAAAAAAAACTCCAGCAGCCTTGTAAGTACATCGTCTACTTGGGGATTTTATAGGAGATACATATATGATAGTGCTCAAGCTAATAGAATTCTAGGAAAAATGAGAGACATTGAGGCTCATGAAATGTTTGATCATGTTTGGCCTGCCCTGCTCCCTCTTGCCATGTTATACATACGGAAGTAGATTTCAAGATAAAGATCTAAAGCCCAGAGGCTAATGTGGATATAGTTGTGAGTCAACTCTGGCCAATTTAGCTATATTTATGATGGATCAAGCATCCTTTCAAGAGAGACTCTGGTTACAAAGACATAGTTTTGTTTATAATGACTGTTTTCAGAGAATGAATGATTATACACTTGAGGTACAATGTCCTGGAAAATTTTCTCTGCTCAGTGAAGTGTGCTTAATATAGCAAATACATCTTGATTTTTCTCTATTCAAAAAAAAAAAAAAAATCAAGGGACTTTTAAAAAGTGTAAATCAGGCAAAGTGAATGAACCATGAAGAGATCAACCCTTCTTAACCTGCCGTTACCCTGATTCCCTGGTGGGAAAGGTGGATGGTGGTGTCTCCTTGATGTTCACCAGCTCTCACCACAGTTCCCTCTCAGCCTCAGCATTTTAAAGACCAGAGATGCCACAGATTTATCTTTGCCTTTCCATTTTGACAAATGTATTTCTCCTTTTTCACGCTGACACCTTCCTTAACTGATCTCTTTCTGTCTTTTCAAACTGACCGCCTGCATACTTTCAGTTCAGTTCAGTCGCTCAGTCGTGTCCGACTCTGTGACCCCATGAACTGCAGCATGCCAGCCCTCCCTGTCCATCACCATCTCCCGGAGTTCACTCAGACTCACGTCCATTAAGTCGGTGATGCCATCCAGCCATCCCATCCTCTGTTGTCCCCTTCTCCTCCTGCCCCCAATCCCTTCCAGCATCAGAATCTTTTCCAATGAGTCAACTATTCACATGAGGTGGCCAAAGTACTGGAGTTTCAGCTTCAGCATCATTCCTTCCAAAGAAATCCCAGGGCTGAGCTCCTTCAGAATGGACTGGTTGGATCTCCTTGCAGTCCAAGGGACTCTCAAGATTGAGTCTTCTCCAACACCACAGCTCGAAAGCATCAATTCTTCGGTGCTCAGCTTTCTTCACAGTCCAACTCTCACATCCATACATGATCACCGGAAAACCATAGTCTTGACTAGACGGAACTTTGTTGGCAAAGTAATGTCTCTGCTTTTCAATATGCTATCTAGGTTGGTCTTAACTTTTCTTCTAAGGAGTAAGCGTCTTTAATTTCATGGCTGCAGTCATCATCTGCAGTGATTTTGGAGCCTAAAAAAATAAAGTCTGACACTGTTTCCACTGTTTCTCCATCTATTTCCCATAAAGTGATGGGACCAGAGGCCATGATCTTCGTTTTCTGAATGTTGAGCTTTAAGCCAACTTTTTCACTCTCCTCTTTCACTTTCACCAAGAGGCTCTTTAGTTCCTCTTCACTTTCTGCCATAGGGTGGTGTCATCTGCATATCTGAGGTTATTGATATTTCTCCCAGCAATCTTGATTCCAGCTTGTGCTTCTTCCAGCCCAGTGTTTCTCATGATATACTCTTTATACAAGTTAAATAAGCAGGGTGACAATATATAGCCTATGTACTCCTTTTCCTATCTGGAACCAGTCTATTGTTCCATGTCCAGTTCTAACTGTTGCTTCCTGACCTGCATACAGATTTCTCAAGAGGCAGGTCAGATAGTCTGGTATTCCCATCTCTTTCAGAATTTTCCACAGTTGATTGTGATCCACACAGTCAAAGGCTTTGGCATAGTCAATAAAGCAGAAATACCTAAAATGTACACTATACACTGTCCCACTTCCCTATTTTAAATGAACAGATATGTAAATAAATACCTTTCAATGAAGCCCCTCACGAGCAGGACAAACGCTGAGCTGATACAGGCAGCACATGGCCACAGCATTCTCTTTCCATCACCATTTCCAGTTCACTGAACACGACGGCGCTGTTGAAGGATGAGTAGTCCATGTGCCATGCTAGCTCAAGGCTCTACAGTGGTTCTTACAGCTGATTGACTTTCTGAGTTTGGAGGGGGCTGGGATAAGCCATACATATATGACCAGGAGGAGGAGGAGGAGGAGACTCTGCTGGTGAGACTGGGTTTGGTAACTAAAACTAGTGACAGGAGGGTTTTTTGTTTTGTTTTGTTTTGTTTTCAGGATCTCTGGAACTGTGTATACTTCTGTCAAAATAAATGACCTCTGAACCCCCATCGTCTTGACTCTTTTTCCAAAATCTATGCCTAACAAAAGGATGGAGAGAATGTGTTTCACTTAGGTTCAAGAATCTCCTTTCCCATTTCTCTTTGGGTACAGACTTTGGGTTCAGACCTTGAGTGGTGAAAACCCATACTTCCTGCATGTTTAAGTGAGTGGCTAGAATATGAGTCTGAAATAGAATCTGAAAGATCTCTTCTTGTAGAGAAGAAGGTACATTAGCATCGGTTTTCTCATCTTAATAAATAAATACCTAAATGTATGACAAGATAGTTTTGCATTCCTTCCACATCATTTGCCTTTACTTTAGAGTAAGCTTCCTGGTAGAGAAGATTTAACTGGTTTTACACAAATTTTCATTATTCATTTATTTGAAACAATTGTTAAATAATTATGGTGCGTGGTGGTTTAGTCGCTTAGCCATGTCCAAATCTTTGTGACCCCATGGACTGTTGACTGCCAGGCTCCTCTGTCCATGGGATTTCCCAGGCAAGAATACTGGAGTGGGGTGCCGTTTCCTACTCCAGGGAGTCTTCCCAACGAAAGGATTGAACCAGCATCTCTTGCATTGCTGGAGGAGGAGACTCTGCTGGTGAGACTCGGTGGTGGTCTTTGCATTGCCAGTGGTCTTCAGCATTGCATGTGGATTCTTCACCACTGAGCCACCAGGAAAGCCCTACTGAATAATTAAAATGTACCAAAAATTAAGAAGGAAGAATCAAGTAAATCCATGGGTTCACCTATGTTACCTTCTAGTATTAGCCAGCCACTTACAAAGAAAATGAGGGTAGGGATGAACTGGGAAAGGGTAACCCACACTAACTTTTCTATCAATTCTACCTTACTTATCAGTCAAAGGTAGAAAATGTCCACAAAATTTGAATATTGCAAGATGTTAGATAAAAATAGTGATGTTACTTTTGCACATTGTTTATACTATTCTGGCAAGAGTGAAATACACATGCAAGCCACAAGCCTCAAAATAGAAACTGTATAATTTTGGTGAGTCTGTGTACTACTTAATGTTCATTTTTTCACTTGACACCATTCTTGTTCAATATAAATATGAATATAAAGCAAATTTATATTAATTATTTTAAAATTTTAAGTGTAAATGACTAAAATAGCTAATGAAACAAAGTGCCATGACTAACAAAGAGAAATGGTGCAGAAAAAAAGGGGGAGGGAGAAGTTTTACTTCTTAGCACCATTTCCTCCTTCTGAACATTTCTGAACAAAAGCCCCACATTTTAATTTTGTGCTGGGTCTCACAAATTATGGAGCTGACATTGCCTCGAGTCTGTCCTTGGGAGGCAAGTTCAGATTTTTTTTAAAGACAGAGAGAATTAAGTCTAATTTCCAAGTATGTTGAAAATATGTAATATGGACTATAGCAATAGAAAATACTAGCCTGAAGCTATAAACAGAGTATCGGCTACCATGTGTATTTCTTGTTGAATTCATTTACTATTTGGATAATGTAAAATTGACCTTGTCAGCCAAGTAGAATTAGGAATTTTGATTATCTAAATTTAATGATGAGTTTAATTATTCAAATGATGCTAAGAATATGTAACAGTAGAATTCAATTCCAAATAATAAGTTATGGAACAGTTAACTAATTCAAACCAAGTGATTCAAATCAAGTGTATTTTTGCCGTTAGTATTATTTACAGATAAAATAATCTGATATATCTAATTTTTCTTTTATATTTATTTACTTAACTTTGGCTGTTCTGCATGCTTTGCAGGATGTTAGTTCCCTGACCAGAGATTGAACCCAGGCACCTAGCAATGGAAGCATGAAGTCCTAACCACTGGACAGCCAGGGAAGTCCCTCTTCTTTTTAACACTTGAGGATGAGAATAATTTTCTTACAGTTGTATATATGTGCTTATATAAATATAATTTATTATATATATACATACATAAATACTTGCATATCTATATTAAATATCAATATTAAAGTTTTAGTTTTCTAAACATTTTATATACTTTAGTGTATGCAGTAAAATATCAATATACTGAATTTTACTCTGACTTGTGAATTATCAACAAGGAAAATATCCATGGAATCAATTCATTAAGTTCCACATTTTGTGCATGAGGAAATTAAAGAACAGAATGGTCAAATGACTCAGGATCATGGAGTTGCTAGGAACTGGGGCTAGAAACCAATTATCAGTTCTGGAGAAAGAATCATTGTTTCATGCTGTTCTCCTTAGAAAAGGCTTTGGAAAGAATTGAAATTCAATATAGATTTTGAGTGTCTCCACTTTTGGAGTCTTAAAGGTTATGAGATTAGATGCTAGCTAAGAGTAGGGATCAATAGAGCTTACAGCCGGTAGGACAGGAAATAAATAATGGAGAACTAGTGAACATTGACTTCACTGAGAATGTATTTGCTCATATTTATGCATCCTCACTTGTGCTTACAAAGAGATGAGCAAAAAGATAGACACAAAGAGTAAGAATATCAGACTGGACAGTGATTATCCTAATTCTACTCTCTGCAAATAGAATCTGCAAAGCCTTGCATTTCTAGTCAGTGTCATCATAGAAGCACCTCCTTAAATCAACAGCACAACATGTAATCAAACTATCATCAACATTATGTTTGCCCCAAAAAAGCTACTTATAAGGTCAGAGGAAAGAGATACATTAATGGAGTTGGCTTTACGAAAATAGGGAATAATCAGAATACTTGAATCTTGGAGTTTTCTGTTCTTAAATTTAACCGAGTTAACTGGAAATATTTTTAAATGTTTCCCTCATATGTGGGTACTTACAAAAGTAAAAGACTAGTTTACAGGGCAGTTACTAGTTAGATATACACCAAAATAAGTGCAAAAAATGTGCTATGCAGCTATATACATTGAGTGGTCCAAAAAGTTCATTTGGGTTTTTCCACAAGAGCTTACAGAAGATTCCAAATGAACTGTTTGGCTAACCCATTATATAATGTGTAAATGTTTAAATGCATATATCCATCAGGAAGCTTCCATAAGCCTCTTATCCTCCTCCATCAGAGGATAGACAGACTGAAAACCAAAAATCAGAGAAAACTAACCAGTCTAATCACATGGACCACAGGCATGTTTAACCCAATGAAACTATGAGTCATGCCGACTAAGGCCACCCAAGATGGACAGGTCATGATGGAGAGTTCTGACAGAATGTGGTCCACTGGAGAAGGGAATGGCAAACCACTTCAGTATTCTTGCCTTGAGAACCCCATGAACAGTATGAAAAGGTAGAAAGATAGGATGCTGAAAGATGAACTCCCCAGGTTGGTAGGTGCTCAGTATACTACTGGAGATCAGTGGAGAAATAACTCCAGAAAGAATGAAGAGACAGAGCCAAAGCAAAAACAACACCCAGCTGTGGATGTGACTGGTGATGGAGGCAAGGTCCAATGCTGTAAAGAGCAACATTGATAGGAACCTGGAATGTTAGGTCCATGAATCAAGGCAAATTGAAAGTGCTCATACAGGAGATGGCAAGAGTGAACATTGACATTTTAGGAATCAGCAAACTATATGCCAAAACCAATACAGAACTGTAAAGTAAAAAAAAATAAATTATATTAAAAAAATAAAATAAATTTAAATTTAAACTAAAAAATAAATAAATAAATAAAGATTTTCTAGAAAAAAAAAAAAAGGACTGGAAATGGTGAATTTAACTCAGATGACCATTATATCTACTATTGTGGGTAAGAATCCCTTAGAAGAAATGGAGTAGCCATCATAGTCAACAAGAGTCTGAAATGCAGTACTTGGGTACAATCTCAAAAATGACAGAATGATCTCTGTTCGTTTCCAAGGCAAACCATTCAATATCACAGTAATCCAAGTCTATGCCCCAACCAGTAATGCTAAAGAAGCTGAAGTTGAACAGTTCTATGAAGAACTACAAGACCTTGTAGAACTAACATCCAAAAAAGATGTCCTTTTCATTATAGGGGACTGGAATGCAAAAGTAGGAAGTCAAGAGATACCTGGAGTAACAGGAAAATTTGACCTTGGAGTACAAAATGAAGCAGGGCAGAGGCTAAGGGTTTTGCCAAAAGAACATACTGGTCATAGCAAACACCCTCTTCCAACAACACAAGAGTAGACCCTACACATGGATATCACCAGATGGTTAATGCTGAAATCATATTGATTATACTCTTTGTAGCCAAAGATGGAGAAGCTCTATACAGTCAGCAAAAAGAAGACCAGGAGCTGACTGTGGCTCAGATCATGAACTCTTTATTACTAAATAAAGACTTAAATGAAGAAAGTACAGAAAAGCATGAGACCATTCAGGTATGACCTAAATCATATCCCTAATGATTATACAGAGAAGGCAATGGCACCCTGCTCCAGTACTCTTGCCTGGAAAATCCCATGGACGGAGGAGCCTGGTAGGCTGCAGTCCGTGGGGTCGCAAAGAGTTGGATACGACTGAATACTTCTCTTTCATTTTTCACTTTCATGCATTGGAGAGGAAATGGAAACCCACTCCAGTGTTCTTGCCTGGAGAATCCCAGGGAGAGGGAGCCTGGTGGGCTATCGTCTATGGGGTCGCACAGAGTCGGACACGACTGAAGCAACTTAGCAGCAGCAGCAGCAACAATTATACAGTGGAAGTGGGAAATAGATTTAAGGGACTAGATCTGATAGACAGAGTGTTTGATGAACTACGGATGGAAGTTCGTGACATTGTATAGGAGGCAGGGAGCAAGACCATCACCAAGAAAAATAAATGCAAAAAAGCAAAATGGCTGTCTGAGGAGGCCTTACAAATAGCTGTGAAAAGAAGCAAAGTGAAAAGCAAAGGAGAAAATGAAAGATACCCATTTGAATGCAGAGTTCCAAAGAATAGAACGAGAGATAAGAAAGCCACCCTCAGTGATCAATGCAAAGAAATAGAGGAAAACAATAGAATGGGAAAGACTAGCGATCTCTTCAAGAAAATTAGAGATACCAATGGAACATTTCATGCAAAGATGGGCTCAATAAAGGACATAAAGGGTATGGACCTAACAGAAGCAGAAGATATTAAGAAGAGGTGGCAAGAATACACAAAAGAACTGTAGGAAAAGGATCTTCATGACCAAGATAATCACGATGGTGTGATCACTCACCTAGAGACAGATATCCTGGAATGTGAAGCCACGTGGGCCTTAGGAAGCATCACTATGAACAAAGCTAATGGAGGTGATGGAATTCCAGTTGAGCTATTTCAAATCCTGGAAGATGAGCTGTGAAAGTGCTGCACTCAATATGCCAGCAAATTTGGAAAACTCAGCAGTGGCCAGGAGACTGGAAAAGGTCAGTTTTCATTCCAATCCCCAAGAAAGGTAATGCCAAAGAATGCTCAAACTATTGCACAATTGCACTTATCTCACACACTAGTAAAGTCAGGCCCCAAATTCTCTAAGTCAGGCTTCAACAATACATCAACTGTGAACTTCCAGATGTTCAAGCTGGATTTAGAAAAGGCAGAGGCACCAGAGATCAAATTGCCAACGTTCCCTGGATTATCAAAAAAGCAAGAGAGTTCCACAAAATCATCTATTTGTTTTATGACTATGCCAAAGCCTTTGACTGTGTGGATCACAATAAACTGTGGAAAATTCTGAAAGAGATTGGAATACCAGACCACCTGACCTGCCTCCTGAGAAATCTGTATCCAGATCAGGAAGCAACAGTTAGAACTGGACATGGAACAACAGTCTGGTTCCAAATAGGGAAAGGAATACGTCAAGGCTGTATTTTGTCACCTTGCTTATTTAATTTACATGCAGAGTATATCATGAGAACTGCTGGGCTGGAAGAAGCACAAGCTGGAATCAGATTGCTGGGAGAAATGTCAGTAACCTCATATATGCAGATGACACCATCCTTATGGCAGAAAGTGAAAAAAAAACTAAAGAGCCTCTTAAAGAATATGAAAGAAGAGAGTGAAAAAGTGGACTTAAAACTCAACACTCTGATAACTAAGATTATGGCATCCGGTCCCATCACTTCATGGCAAATAGATGGAGAAACAGTGGAAACAGTGGCAGACTTTTTTTTGGGGGGGATGTGGGCTCCAAAATCACTGCAGATGGTGACTGCAGCCATGAAATTAAAAGACGTATACTCCTTGAAGAAAACTTATGACCAACACAGACAGCATATTAAAAAGCAGAGACATTACTTTGCCAACAAGATCCATCTTAGTCAAGGCTATGGTTTTTCCAGTAGTCATGTAAGGATGTGAGTGTTGGACTATAAAGAAAGCTGAACACTAAAGAATTGATGCTTTTGAACTGTGGTGGAGATGACTCTTGAGAGTCCCTTGGACTGCAAGGAGATCCAACCAGTCCATTCTAAAGGAAATCAGTCCTGAATATTCATTGGAAGGACTGGAGTTGAAGCTGAAACTCCAATACTTTCGCCTCCTGATGCAAAGAACTGACTTATTTGAAAAGACCCTGATTGAAGGCAGGAGGAGAAGAGGACGACAGGGGATGAGATAGTTGGGTGGCATCACTGACTCAATGGGCATAAGTTTGAGTAAATCCCAGCAGCTGGTGATGGACAGGGAGGCCCGGCGTGCTACAGTCCATGGGGTCGCAAAGAGTCAGACACTACTGAGCAACTGAGCGACTGAGCTGAACTGAACTGATGTGAATGAAACCGGGATAGTTCCTGTGAAGAGAAGTAGTGGAGTGGTAGCTGGAAATGATAGAAGAATATGACTAGTTTAGGAACTCAAAGGTGGCTGCCTTGGGAAGTTATATTTGATCTAAAGAAGAATGGGTGTTTCCTGCATAAGAAGGAAGAAAGGGTATTCGGGACAGGAGAGCAGTATGTGATGGGAGCTTTCTATTTTGAAGAACCAGAAGAGTACAAATGTGGCTTGTGGAAAGAGTAGAGTATGTTTGGTATAAGATGAAGCTGGAAAGAAAGGAAAGCCCCAAAGGGGCACATTGAGGATCGTGACTTTTACTGTAAAAGTAGTGGAAAGCCACTGAACAGCCTTAAGAAAGAGAATGATACTACCATATATGTATTTAAAGGTCCCACTCTGGCCATATCATGGAGAAAGGTTAAGGCAGAAAAGGAAGGTATGTGGAAAATTCAGCTAAGAGGAGACAGGTAACTCGACCTTGGGATGCTTAGAGTGGGTTGGGGGAAAATGACTGACTCCAGAGACCCTGAAGATGTGAAATTACATTGTTGAGGATGTATTTATTATTGGGAGGAGCAGAATTGTGGCACCAAGTATGGGTGCCAAGGATGTGACTTTTATAGACAGATTCTGGCTACATTCAGAGATGTAGACCAATGGGAAAAAAGAACTGTGGGGGAAGATAATGACTTTAATATCTGGCATATTGGGGAATACACTTCAGGTACATAACAGGATATGTTAATTAGATAGTTTACATACAAAGTCTGGATTTATGAAGAGGGTGGAACTGAAGATATAGTTTGGAATTCATAGCCATATGTATTCTAACTGAGGCTGTGAATATGAATGAGATTGTTTAGGGAAAAGAAGAAAAATGTAGTCAAGACCAAGTCAAGAGAAACTCCAAGAGGTAACAACTACATGGAGAAATAGTGCAATCTGCCTCTCAAAGGTGAAATAAACATGAGAGTGTATTTAAACATAATCATAGTAATAATTATTACTACTTCTGTTATTCATTGTTACTTTATGTTGTTTCATAGCAATCAGGAGAGTTTCAGGGAGAGATCAGGCGAGGATGGTTTCAAGAAGGATAAGAGTAAATTGTTTCAAAAATGTGAATGAGGATTGGGGAAAATCAGAACACTTGATGTGCCATTTTTAATAGGTCTCTTCTTTAAATGGTGCATTACCTGTCTAAGGGTAAATGTTTAGGCAAATGTACATTTTCATTATTAAGAAAATACTACAAAATAATTTCATGTCACTATATAAATTCATCATATAAATTTTGATCTTTACCTTCTTACAGCAATATTTGAATACATGTAATAAGTTAAATGTACATATATATTCTAGAGCAATATGAATTATTCAGTAAAACAAAACGTTGTTTAACTACCACCTGCAACTAGTGTGGAAACCCAGTAAACTGTGGGTAACTCCAGAACCATGAATTGGAAATTAAAGAAAAGTAAAGCTTGCTCAGCAACACAAGAAACAATATTCTTTTATAGAATAAACTTTCAAGTTTATGCTGAGAGGGAAGATTTAGAAAATCAAGTAATTTGTCATTTTTCTCACCTAAATGCTTCTACTGCTCAAGTGCTCTGCAAAACATAGCGAACAACATATATGATTTTGGAAACTACACAATACGTAAATCTCTGCTCCATTCTGACCCAGTTGCTTTTCATTTAGAAAAGATAGGAATAAGAATGGATATTTAGGGTTATAGATTTTCCTCTCCCATTGTGTTGGTCTTCAAATGAGCAATGCATTTGTACATTTTAAAAATATATATATTTGCTTTGTGTATATTATGTCATTATGATATGCAGTACTCTCTGTAACATGGGCCCCAGGAGTAGTTCTGCAATTTGGGCTATGAATGTCCAGTAGATTTACTAACACTAGGATTTAAAATCTAAAAGAAATTGCTTCAGTAAACAGGTTCATCTGTACCATTTTCTCTAGATTCTATATATTATGTGTTAATATATGACATTTGTCTTTTTCTTTCTGACTTACTTCACATAGTATGAATTCAAAAAAGGAAGCTACATGTATACCTATAGCTGATTCACTTTGCTGTACAACAGAAAATAATACAACATTGTAAAGCAACTATGCTTTTGCTGCCATTTAGTTGCTAAGTCGTGTCCAACTCTGTGACCCCATGGACGGTAGCCTGCTAGGCTCCTCTGTCCATGGGATTTCCCAGGCAAGAATACTAGAATGGGTTGCCATTTCCTTCTCCAGGCAGTCCTCTCAACCCAGAAATCAAACTCATGCCTTCTGCTTGACAGGTGGATTCTTTTCCACTGTCAACAGGAAAGCCCAAAGCAACTATACTCCAATAATTTTTCTTTAAGTTGCTTCAATTAAATGATAGAGATGAAACTCAGAGTTGAAGGGTGAGCAGAATATCGACTTTAAATGGAACACAACCTAAAAATAGAAGGAGATTTCATTGAAGGAATTTGTGCTATAGAAAGTAGCATTTTAAATATATAAAGCCTAAAGGATACTAAATTAGAGTGACTATGAACTGACTTCCACAATTATTTTTTTGTTTGTTTTTTCATCTCTAATATCTATCAAATATTTATATAGGTTATTGTCATTCATATGAAGCTTCTCACAGAAGTAGAAGGCAGAGGAAAATGTATTAAGGGGCATAGTTTTACAATGTTCTATTCTATAAATTATTAATTTATGAGCTTATTTGGTGTAAGTTTGTGACTTTCAGTCAACTTGCCTGCCTCCAAGCCAATGGAAATAATCCAGGATATGACCATTAACATTAAATATTTATGGTCAGTGTCAGAAGTACTGAATGATTTGTATCATCCACAGTAAATCAGATTGGAATGCTGATTGATTTCTGTGTTTAATTCTTATAGTAGAAATGCATTCAATCATTGTCTATGCATTGACTACTCACACATCTAGTGCCGAACACATAATTCAAAAGAGAAAGTCATTGTACTTACAGCCAACCAACGTTATTCATTTTAGTAATTTAGAAGAATGTAACAGGTTTTAGACAAACAGATAAATAGGAAATTAAAACGTACTGATGCAAAATATATTTACTTACAAATAGGAAGACTGTTAAAGCACAGTTGGCCCAATTATAGGGTAAAATCTGAATCTGCTATGAGAATTTCCTCTATTTACAAATTTAACAGGAGACTTTCTAAATTATTTTTAGAAAAATTAAAATGTTTGGAGAAACATGAAATGTTCATGTGTTTTGCAATTGCTGCCTTATAACTTAGATGAGGTGGAAATATCTTGGTTACTGAGCGTAATAAAATAAGTAATAGCCCTGTGATGTGTAATCAGATCACTACTCTTAGTCCACATCTTTCATGAAAAAAATATATAGAAAAGATTTTGGAAATCTAGAACCATGGAGACAAATAGATTTCCATAGGTATATCTAGGGTTTTTTTTTTTTTTTTCATGTGACTATGCTTATTTTAGTTTGAAAAGTATGAAAAAATGGAAATATATAACAAATGCCCTTAAGTAATTTAAAAACTTATAAGGTAAAGTTTTTTCAAAGCATAGATATAAAGAGATCTTTTGAACTTCTTAACCCCTGGATCAGTTTTGAGTAAAGAATTATTTGACCTATGCCGATCTTTCGTTAAACCTTTTATCTTCTTCACCATCAACACTGAGGACACTGAACATGTAAGCAGACCATAGGATCAGGGGTCAGGATATTAGAAAGCAGCTTCAATGAGGAAGAATACAAATCTGTTCAGATAACAACCACGACAGCATCCAATCCAAGGGACCCTATTACTAGGAAAGCAGGCGAACAAAACAAACCCAAACATGAAGATGCTCAAGTAAAGACCCAAACTCAATCTGGCAAGAGCTCACCAGCCAGCTGTGGGCAGGGCGGCATGTTGAACTCATGGAGACAACGGGCATGGCAGACCTGCTCAATATGAGTAAGCGGATCTTGGTCTACACCAGAGAAAGTGCCTCTCTGAAGAAACTCCACTTTGTCACTATGCCATACAGTGTTTATACATCTTTGCACCAAGTAAACCACACAAGACAAGGTATATCCCAGTAAAAGTGTGTTAGAAAAGACATTTTGAATAGGGGATTTTTCATAGATGCTTCTGGGGGGATTGATGGAAATAGGGCTTTTTTTCAGGAAACTAGAGCAGTTTTGTGAATTGTTGTCATTTAGTAGCTAAGTTGTGTCCGACTCTTTGTGACACAACAGGCTATACCATATAGGCTCCCCTGTCCATGGGATTCTCTAGGTAAAAATACTGGAGTGGGTTGTTATTTCCTTCTCCAGAGGGTCTTCTTGGATCAAGGATCAAATCTGAGCCTCCTGCTTTAGCAGGTGGATTCTTTACCACTGAGCCACCAGGTAAGCCCAATTTTGTGATAGATGATCTTAATAACATTTAGAATAGAGGAAGAGTGAAATTAAAGCTGTATGTGCCAAAGAAGGAACAGTCACTCATACTAATCAATATAAGGGGATAGCTTGTTTGTGTTGCTCACTACTGTCACAGAATGTTCTTGTCTAAGTCTGGTACACAGTAAAATCATTAATATTCATTTAGGAAAAGAGGATTAACTTTAAGTGCCAAGCCAGCTGCCAGCTGGACCAATACCTATCTCTTAGACACGGGCTAATGCTCACCTTTCAGAGTTTTTCTTATCCCTGGTAATATCATTTTGAAATCTTTTAAGTAAAATTTAAGTTTATAAGATTTATCCATTATCTAGTAGCCCACACTACTTTTACGACTAATAAGACCTTACTTAGGAGGCACATTATAAAACTTGTCCTCTGTGTAAAGGACACAGTGCTTGGTGAAAAGAACAAAGAGAAGTTAAAGAAAGTTTCTTCCAAGTAACACATGTAAGCACATATATTATGTCTTTGTTTTCCGTTGCATATGATAAATATATAACAATAAATTAAAGGTCTTTTATAGTCATAACTAATATATCGATTCTGCTTCCAAAACAACTTAAGGCAATTCATAATAAGATGCATACACTGCAAATGTCTTATGGTAAAAATTTGCATAAAATTCTTATGATAACATACAGAGAGAGAGAAAGAGAGAGAAAGGCAGAAATCAGTTAGTAAATCTGGCTAACATAAATCCTGTTATTGACTAGTAAGTTTATCACTGAGTTTCTGGCAACAAAGGAAAAATAGAAAGGAGTTATATAATTTCATGAAGAAAATGTTTTTGTCTTTTAACTAATTCTAACTATAGTTTAAGAATCACTTGTAATAAATATATATAAAAACAGTACAGACTATTTCATCAACAAACCAAATAAAGAAAATAATATATTCATAGAACTTTATGACTAAATTCTCAAAAAGTTTTAATATAGAGAATTAATTAAAACTCAGGAGAGTAATTTATTTAAGCAGAAGGAAGAAAAGAATAAAATAATAAGGGCCAAGTATATATCTTCCTACAGATCATCATATAAAAGAATTTAATTTAAAATATCTATAAAGTAAATAGATTGATTTTTAACTGCATTTTTAATGCCCATGTCTCTTTTTCAAATGGGCTTAAGGAAATAATTAACAGCCTTTCCAGAGATAAAACTCTCAGGCAGGAAATTGGGAAGCCCATTATTGCATGTAATTAGTAAAAGACAGAATTCTACATGAGGCTATCACATGTGAATTTGAAAGCAGAAATGTCTAAAAAAGAAGTTTTATATATGATTCAAGTAACAGTTTTATAGCAACAGGGTTCTAGTGTTCCTAGCATATATTATGAAAGATGGAAGATATAATGTTTTCAGCTTCAAAATTTAGAAAGAAAGATGGTCCAAAGGAACCATCATGGACTTGGTTTTGTGTCCATGAACACCTGGACTCAAGCAGTAAGTATTTTCTAATTCTTTTCCTTGATGAATTTCATGAGAAGTCTTTATCCATGAAAAATAGGAGTTTTAGCATAAGAAAAAAAACTTATTATTAAGAAAATTTATTATTTGCTCTTCACTATGGCTAGACAGCTCTTTGCACATCTGGTGGCCACATCAAGTTTGTGTGTATATGTGTGTGTGTGTGTGTTTAATAAGTTAAAGAAAAGAAGACATATTTAAGACAGATTTGGTTTTAATCACTGAGACTGAAATTCCATAGAGTACATGATCCCATAGTCTCAAAGACTGCAGAATCTTACTTCTGGCAGAAACATCAATCTATTATAAGCGTAAACAGCCTCACCTATAGGTTTCTGTGATGCTAAGGTTTGCTCGCAGATTGGCAAGAGGTAGGCAAGGAAGCCCACTGATTAAAACTATGGAAATAAGATAATCTATTTTCTCATTAAGAAGACAGGATATCTTGAAAGATCAGAAGGCTACATTGTTCCTGCCACGCATCTGCCTATCCTGGAAGTTGAGTTTATCGTTGTAACTGACATAGGCGGGATTAGAGACTAGTCTTCAGCTCTATCATTATTTAGAGTATAATAGGCAACTTTTATTTTTGAATTTCAATAAGAACTGACAGAGTGGTGAGGGTGCCCTGTGTGATACACCACATGCAGGTCTCAGGAGGTTTAAATAGAAATGGTGATGAATTGGGGGAAGGGAGGATTTTAGGTTTGGTAAAGGCTTGGTGACTCCAGTTTTCTCACTCTCCTTGTGTTTTCCCAGGGAATAGAGGAGCTGTGATAAAAATCAAACTTAGGTATAACAAAGCATAAAAAGCAACAATAATCATTTATGGCATGCTGGGAAACAGTCCCAGAGCATGGGGAAAACATTTGTAGTACTTGCCAGTGTCCATGGTGTGAACACTACCATCATTACAGATTTTGAGCTACCATGATGACATCACTAAATATATCATTTCTGGGGCTCGATGGACATGGGTTTGAGCAAGCTCCTGGAGTTGGTGAGGGACAGGGAAGCCTGGTGTGCTGCAGTCCACGGGGTCATAAAGAGTCGGACAAGACTGAGCTACTGAACTGAACTGAAGCAAGGTATAAGGAAAAGTCAAAGAAAACCATGACTACCATGGTTTTATTTCTTTGTTGTGTTTTAGGAGTCTTTTTGTTTTTCATCTTAATTTTCCTCTCTCTTCCTTTTTCCTTTATTTCCTAAATTGCATGTAATGCTTATATAACATATTTACAGTACTATAATATTAGCATTTTTACTAGTAGGAGTTTCACAAGTTTTCTTTATTAGAAAAGCATTTGTGAAAGTAGTTATAATAAAATAAATGTTGTTATATAACCAAAAACATAATCACAAAGGCAGTCTGAAGCTTAAACACCACACACAAGCTGTTGGAAGAAGCAGATGTCTAACAGATTCATTGATTTACTTAACAAAAATAAATAACAAGCAGCTACAGTACTGCAGCTATGCTTTCCGTCAGTGAAGTTCCCTTTCTTCTCCAGAACAGTGTTTTATAAAGTGTGGTTCCTGGATCAATAACATCAAGACTAGAAATTGATAGAAAAGCAAATTCTAAGGCTCTGTTTTAGACCTTCTACACTGGAAATTGGTCTGAGTTCCAGCAATCTGTTTTTTTAACAAACCCTCCAGGTAATTGTGATGCATGCTCAAGTCTGAGAACCTCTACTCTGAGATACATGTTCTAAGTCACTGGAACGCAAGGAATTCTTCAGAGTGAAGAAATGTTTGGTGAAGTGGTCTCAAAATCACTGGAAAAGAATCAAGCAAGTTTACATCTTACTCCTTTCCTGCAAATATTTTAGATTTTAGGCTTTAACTACCTAAGTAATCAGTCCACCAAAGACAAAAATATAGTCAACATGGGGACTAGCATTCAGCCTTAGTTTGTTCCATTTAAAATTATAAGCAATTCATTAACAGAAGCCCCAATTAAATAGAGCTGAGAGACCAGAAGGGGATGCTCTTGTGTCTTGCAGAAACCCAACTGGAAAAAGAAAGACTCCCTCTTCTTGCCTGGCAAGAACTCAGCCAATGAGAGATGATTACAACTCAGCCAATGAAACAGCTCTGACTCCTTGTTTACTGCAGGCCTCCCACCTTCCTTTTCTTTTCTGTAAAAGTAATCTTCTTTCTCTGTCTTCAGGGACTTGCTTAGGGTTCATCATGGCTATAGATCCTGAACTGCAGTTCTTTGCTTCTCCCAGATAAAGTCCTCTTTGCTGAAGACATAGCTGGCAGTCTATTTTATTTTGACAAAATACTAATCACACTTTTCCCAAATGGGTTATGCTGAATTAAAGCTAAAGCTTCTGCCAAGCATTTTAATAATTTTTTAGTTTGGTTGCTAGCATAGTATCACACAAATATTAAAGTAGATTCATTTTTGTAGTTGTTTAAAAATAAGATTCTTCAGAATCAAAGAATATTCCTTATATATCTATAAATATAGGACAGGCACGTAGCTAACATCATTTACAATACTCAGAGCTTCATGTTTCTCACTGTAGGTAACAGAAACCTCAGTGACTAGTATTAGGTTTTGGGTCTCTTACATAAGTCTAACAGCATTTTAAATAAAATAAAAAGTAAATTCAATTCAAGTTATAATGATTTTTAATTAGGTATTAATATCAATATAAAAACATTGGCAAAAGTTGTGTACTTATCTGTCTAAATTATAATTTTGGAAAGTAAACTCGAAAGTAAACACCTTGTGTCTGCACCAATCAAATGAGAGGGCACAGGCACCATTCATAGTTGAGATGAGCTTAGCTCTAACCAATATGGACATTTAAATTATAGAAAAATCTATGGACATTTAAATTCCTGACTGTCAAATGAAAGTAGGCTAATAAAGGAAACAAAGACAAATTTCTTGTGCATAATTGCAAAATCGGCACATTCTCAGTTTATATGCTTGTCAGTGAAAGTTCAGAAGAAAATGTAATTTTTTTTTAAGTTTTAATCACATTTTCAGATTAAAAAAAAAAAAAAAAAACTGTAAAAAGGCTAGCCCACTACTTGAGGGTAATGAGTCAGATTGATTGACCACAGCCTTTTGGCACCTTGTGTCTGCACCAATCAAATGAGAGGGCACAGGCACCATTCATAGTGGGGATGAGCTTAGCTCTAAACAATATGGATATTTAAATTATACAAAAATCTATGGACATTTAAATTCCTGACTGTCAAATGAAAGAAACTTACAAACAAAGGAAACTGGCCAAACACCATAAACCTGTCTGTTAAGTGGCAGATAGCAAAGTTTTTGATTTAGTCATTAAATTAGAACAATATAGTATTGGCTCACATGGCTTTCCCCCACTCCACTGAAAATAACTAAAATGAGCAGAAATAAGAGTGCTGTTAACAAGAATTTTTGCAAAATATTTCAAGCAAGTATCTACTGCCTCAGTGAAAGTACTGAACAATTCATTTGGGATAATGTAATCATTCTCATATAGTAATAATAAGAAAATAAAATCTGAGTGTTAAGAAAATAAACCTCATTTCATATTTCTCTCTTAAGTCTTAATAAGGTGATAGCTATTTTAATTCAAACGTATAAGTTCAAAATGCCTTCACAGAAATAAATGTATTTGTTGTAAGTTGTCAACCTATCTTGATCTCATTTGTAACAACTGCATACTAGATTTTATAATATTATTAAGATATTTTAAAAATAAATTGCTTGGGTTTCTCTGGTGGCTCAGTGGTCAAGAATCTACCTGCCACTGCAAGAGATCCTGGTTCAATCCCTGGTTTGTGAAGATCCGACATGCTGCAGAGCAACTAAGCCCTGTGCTACAACTACTGAGCCTACCCTCTAGAGCCTGGGAGCTGCAAATGCTGAGCCCATGTGACACAAACTACTGAAACCAGCATGCCCTGGAGTCCATGCTGCCCAAGAGAGGCCGCTGCAATGAGAAGCCTGTGCACTGCAACTAGAGAGTAGCCCCTGCTCTCTGCAACTAGACAAAAGCACACAGCAGTGAAGACCAGCACAGTCAAAAATAAAATAAATAAATAAATTCCTTACTAAGACATGGGAAAGAATGATAGTAAGCCACTTTAATAAGACTTTTCACCATGTGAAGTTGTGTAATAATAATCATCATAATATTTTAGGCATTCACATTCCAAGGGGGGAAAATAATGTGTGTAAACAATAGCTTCTTAAATCATTCCTGTTCATAAGTTTTTGAAACTCTGTAGTCTTTATACTATATTTTAAAAATTAACAGTTGATCTAGTTAGCAGTCTTTGAAGTTTTATATAGCTAACTCTTGAAAAGGCTTCGGTTATTTATTAGATATTCTTCTCAGGAATTTAAGTACTAGGACCACAATTTACATGATGTATAAGACTCTCTTTTTATAAATGTCTCCTAATTTCTCTGGAAATTCAGAAAAAAATTATTCAGTACAGAAAAGAAAGAGTTTAGATGCTAAATATATTATTGAGGCATGAAATGGTTTAAAACATCTCTGAAAAAATTAGTACATAAATATATACTCCTTACAAGAATGATTAAAGATTTAGGAAATATCGAGACCATAATCTATGCTCCACACCATCATTTCTCATGTATCAACTGGGTAAAGGTTTATGAAATCATGCTCAGGGAAGGACTTATGAATCACTGAATTCATCCTCCAGCTCAGGATTATTCAAAACTGTTCTAGACACCTGAGAAAATATGTCCCTTCTAAATAATTCTCTAGAAGTCTTCATGAAGCTTAGAAAAATCCTATTCTTCTATCTGCTCTTTAAAAAAAATTAAAATAAAATAAACCAAAAGGCAAAGAACCTTGTAGGCCATGAAAAAAAAAAAAAAAAAGAAAAGAAATAGCTTGTTTTCTTTCATGCTCAAACCAATACTTGGTTGTGGTCACATATGCTGCTCAGGGCTCATCCAGCCTGCTCTGTGATTTTCAATACACTTTTATAAGCCCTAAACCAAGAGTAGTTAGAGGATGAAGAGCTATGTGGGCCCAGTACATTGCTTGCTTGTGACAGGTGGCCAGAAACACATAAAGAAAAGGGGGAAAATGGTGGCTGTTGATCAAGGTAATTAAGTTTATACATTCTGGTAATATCAGAAATTATTAACACTTATTATAGAAGGAAGAGGGAAACAGGTGGGAAAACAGACTTCTCACACAAATGAAACAGCATGAATGCACTGAGGTTAACATAATAATAATAAATTTGAAAAGCCTCTAAGTTACTATTTTTCCTTAATATTTTGGAAGGACACATTGAATTTTAAATTAACCGTACCATCTCCAATTTCTTTATTACTGTTTACAATTACTTTCTATATTGTTAAAAGTCTTCTAAAAGCAAAAAAAAAAAAAGAGAGAGAGAGAGAGAGAGATGAAAAACTGTTACAATCTATCATTTGAAAGTTCTCTTGAGTTAAACCATATTAGAAGGCTATAAATAAATAATTGTAGATAAAATTATTAAACTGTAACATACTACTTAAAATATTTGGAAGCTATATTTTTCCTGAGCTTTTTTGAGATATGACTGACAAAACTGGATATATTGAGATTCTAATGCATGAAGTTTTTCAAAGTGTATAGCACGACTTAATGTATATATTCATTGTGAAATGATTACCACAATCATATTAATCACCTCACACAGGTACCATGATGGGGGGCGAGGTGAGAATACTGAAGATTTACTCTCAGCAAATTTTCAGTGTACTAGACAGAATTGTTCATTATAATCACCATGCTGTACATAATCCCCAGAAGTTATTCATAGGGCTTCCCTGGCAGATTAGAGGGTAAAGTGTCTGCCTGCAATGTGGGACACCTGGATTTGATCCCCGGGTCAAGAAGACCCGCTGGAGGTGGGCATGGCAACCCACTCCAGTATTCTTGCCTGGAAAAATCCAAGGACAGAGGAGCCTGGTAGGCTACAGTCCATAGATCGCAAAGAGTTGGACACAACTGAACAACTTCACCTTACCTTCTAACTGGTAGCTGGAAATGATTATGAAGTAGAAAAAATATTATTAGTAGAAACAAAGGGAAGATGTGAGAAGCTTTTTAATTCAGTGCATTGGTGTCTAAAACATATTTGACATTTATGGTGGCTCTCAGTCAGCAATGCAAAGAAATATGACATAAAGATACGTTCTATATCCCCTCATTGCAATGGACTCTAAATTATCATGCGTGCATGCTAAGACGCTTCAGTTGTGTCTGACACTGTGCGACCCCATGGACTGCAGCCTGCCAGGCTCCTCTCTCCATGGGATTCTCCAGGCAAGACTACTAGAGTGGGTTGCCATTTCCTTCTCCAGGGGATCTTCCCTGACCCAGGGATCAAACCCACATCTCCTGTGGCTCCTGCATTGCAGGCGGATTCTTTACTGCTGAGCCACCAGTGAAGCCCCCAAGTTATCATGAGCTGACACAATTAGAGAAACTGGACTCCCGAGGGATTCTGACAGGTGTCTGCATTCTGTAAACTCTCATTCACCTTTGTGGCTTCACCAGAAATACACTGTCAGAGAGATGAGAGGAGAGGTGGCTCAGCAGTCAGAAGAGGTGAGCCAATGGCTGGGAATCCAACGGGATCTTGGGGAAGCTGGAGCAGCTGAGGGGCCTCGGGGTGACTGTTTGCTGTGCAGGGTTCACTTCTAAGTTCCCATCGCTTCAAGGGTTGAGACTTTTCTCTAACGAGATTCACAGATTCAAGCTGAGAAAAAGTCAAAAGTTCAGCACTAAATAACCTCAAGGACAGAGTATTTTGTATTCATTTCTTTCCTGTTCAATGTGAGAAAAAATATCGGAGACATGGCAAACTGGGATGGGACTGAATAAGGGTTCTACTTTGCAAACTGTATTAAAAAGTAAGAAGAAAGAATAAGTAATGGTTCCAGACACAACAAAACCTCACCGAAATGCTACCATAATTACTCCTTTGACCTTCAAATTAGAAGTCCAACACTCTTCTAAGTATTTTGAACAAAGATATATATATATATATATATATATATATGATAAGTCACCTCAATCATGTCCAACTCTTTGCAATTTTATGGACAATATTCTTGCCTAGAGAATCACATGTACCCACTCAGCTTCTCAGTCCATGGGATTCTCTAGGCAAGAATACTGGAGTTGGATGCCATTTCCTTCTCCATATATATATATATATATATATAAACACACATAAATACTTCTGCCCCAAAGAACTGCATTCCGAAAGCTGATCCCTGAGTGTCTTTTGTTAAGCAGTTTTACATTCTGCTTGAACAAAAGGAAAACTGCATGAACCAGTTTTACACGTCTGGGGATGGAAAGGAACAAGCCCTCCAGGCAGAAGGATGGTGAGAGCAGCCTCATGGTCAGCAGCATATGAAGCAAAGGACAGACACTTGTTTTGATTTATTTTTTTAAGGTACTGGTGAAGAATTCTGGATAAGCAAATTGATTATTTCTACTTTTTTTCTGTTAAATCACCCTGAAGTAGAACTAAAATAGAGACACACAAATTCTTAACTACAGTTAAACTTGAAGAAGTGGATATTACAAATCTAGAATCCAAAATAGACCTCTGAACAATGGGGCTTCTCATAGTGGCTCAGTGGTAAAGAATTCACCTGCCGATGCAGGAGATGTGGGTTCGATCCCTGGGTGGGGAAGATCCCTTGAAGAAGGAAATGGTAACCCACTCCAGTATTCTTGACCAGGAAATCCCATGGACAGAGAAGCCTGCTGCTGCTGCTGCCGCTAAGACGCTTCAGTTGTGTCCAACTCTGTGTGATGCCCCCATAGACGGCAGCCCACCAGAGCCTAGCAGGCTAAAATCCATGGAGTCACAAAGGGTTGGGCATGACTTAGCAATGAAATAGCAACAACAATAAACAACAATTAAGATAAAACAAAGATAAGGGAGGATGTTGGGGTAACATCCATGACTGCAGATCTCAGACAAAGCTCAAATTCATTCCCTAATTTTTAAGGTGAAAAATGCCAGTTATTTGTTTCCCACAAAAGAAACTCAGAGTTGAGACATGTAGTTGGAGCTAACCTGGGCTGCTGGTTGGTTTCAAGGAGAAATCAAAGGATTTGGGCTGAATGAGGCATTAGTCATCCACTCAGACCTGAAAGACAAGTCTTGACGTCCACTCCCGCCAGGCAGGGCTGGGTTGAAATGGCTTCAGAATCTGATGCTAAAGAAACTTAACTTTGCATTACAAGAAGGAACACAAGGAACAATAAAGACTGTGTATACAATTTACTAAAAAGAAGAAGAAAGAAAGAAAAACTGTAGGAAAAACAAAAGATTTTAGTAAAACCAAAAGATTTCAGTAAACTTCTCTTTGGACTAAATTAACATATCACTAAGTTAAAGTGAAGTGTAAGCTATGAGGCTGAACTTTGATTTATGGGAGATCTTTTTGCTGACTGTGTCAAGCATTCATCTCAGTTCATGGACCTGTGATGTGACCTAAGAAATGTATAAAATTTGGAATGGTAATGCTTGTTTATGAAGAACATTTGTATTCCCATTCTGTTTGGCACTCAGCTAGACAGAATTTTGACCTTCCAAATAATGGTTGGGAAGACCTCCTGGAGAAGGACATGGCATCCCACTCCAGTATTCTCGCCTGGAGAATCCCATGGATGGAGGAGCTTGGTAGGCTACAGTTCACAGGATTGCACAGAGTTGGGCATGCCTGAAGAGCCTTAGCACGGCATGGCAAAGTAATTCCAGTATCTGACTTTTACAGGTTGTTTTACACCTCCCAGCCCAGCTCCACCCTGACGTCAGATCCTAGTTGAAAGAAGAGAATTCTTCAGAATTCTAGAGAATCCCTTTTAATGAATAGCAGTCAATTTAACTAATTTAAAAGTGTTTGAACATTTGGTAGCCGCCTTGCAATCTTCCAGTTCCCTATTATGAAACTGATTTTCATTAACTTTACATACAAATGATTAATTTGCTCTTGATGACAATGATGACGGGGAACATGCTCAGTCGTGTCTGACTCTTCGTGACCCATGGACTATAGCCCGCCAGGCTCCTCCATCCATGGAATTTTCGAGGCAAGAATACTGGAATGGGTTGCCATTTCCTTCTCCAGGGATCCTCCTGACTCAGGGATTGAACCCTTGTCTCTTGTATCTCCTGCATTGGTAATCAGATTCTTTACCACGGCTTCCCAGTCCCTCCACCTGGGAAGCTCAAATCCAAAAAAGACCTAAAGCTGTTCTGTGGTTAACTCAGCCCCTGGAGATCCCATCTTTCAGAGAGCTGAACTCCGTAAACTTAGGGAAAAATCTAGGTACAAAATGCAAATTAATAGTATTTTTATACTGCTCCTAAAATTCAACTGAATCTTAATACACATCTCATGTAGCATACCCTTTCTACTGATGGGGTTCAGGCAGGCTGCCTCAAGATACGCCACTTGGGCATGCAGGTTATTTTGAGTTGAAAGCAATTCAGTCCAAAAGACTCAGGAAGAAACTCTGCTCTTCCCCTCAAGTGCCTAAAAGAATTTAGATAGAGGACTTGTTCCAGGAAGGGAGCCATCACCATAGATAAATATGGTATAATATGAGCTACATGTGGGTAGACAGGGAGGAACATCAGTCAGTCAGTTCAGTCCCTCAGTCGTGTCTGACTCTTTGTGACTCCATGAATCGCAGCACACCAGACCTCCCTGTCCATCACCAACTCCCGGAGTTCACTCAGACTCACGTCCATCAAGTCAGTGATGCCATCCAGCCATCTCATCCTCTGGTGTCCCCTTCTCCTCCTGCCCCCAATCCCTCCCAGCATCAGAGTCTTTTCCAATGACTCAACTCTTCGCATGAGGTGGCCAAAGTACTGGAGCTTCAGCTTCAGCATCATTCCTTCCAAAGAAATCCCAGGGCTGATCTCCTTCAGAATGGACTGGTTGGATCTCCTTGCAGTCCAAGGGACTCTCAAGAGTCTTCTCCAACACCACAGTTCAAAAGCATCAATTCTTTGGTGCTCAGCTTTCTTCACAGTCCAACTCTCACAACCATACATGACCACTGGAAAAACCATAGCCTTGACTAGGTGGACATTTGCTGGCAAAGTAACGTCTCTGCTTTTGAATATGCTATCTAAGTTGGTCATAACTTTCCTTCCAAGGAGTAAACGTCTTTTAATTTCATGGCTGCAGTCACCATCTGCAGTGATTTTGGAGCCCCCCAAAATAAAGTCTGACACTGTTTCCACTGTTTCTCCATCCATTTCCCATGAAGTGATGGGACCAGATGCCATGATCTTTGTCTTCTGAATGTTGAGCTTTAAGCCAACTTTTTCACTCTCCACTTTAACTTTCAAAAGCCTTTTTAGTTCCTCTTCACTTTCTGCCATAAGGTATCATCTGCATATCTGAGGTTATTGATATTTCTCCTGGCAATCTTGATTCCAGCTTGTGCTTCATCCAGCCCAGAGTTTCTCATGATGTACTCTGCATATAAGGTAAATAAGCAGGGTGACAATATACAGCCTTGACGTCCTCCTTTCCCTATCTGGAACCAGTGTGTCGTTCCATGTCTAGTTCTAACTGTTGCTTCCTGACCTGCATATAGGTTTCTCAAGAGGAGGGAGGAACATAGTAAAGTCTATTTGTTAAAATTCCTTTCCATGTCTCACTGTTTCTGTATGTTCAGCAAAAATTTATTTATTAAACATTTGTTATTATCTGACTGATGTAAATTATCTTCCTCCCTTTTCATATCCTAGACCTCTATCTGCTTGTCTTCGGCTCAGAAGAGCATATAAACCTCAATTGCCTGACTGTCCTTTGCTCTTGTGGAGTTCTTATACATAGGAAATTAAATTTCTTTTTCTCCTATTACTGTCTCATGCCAATCTAATTATTAGGCAGTTAGAAAAACTGAGAAAGGCAGAGGAAAATGATTCCTCCCCAACAATAAAAACATTCATCATTAGAATTTTCCATGATTCCTCCTCACCTCTCCCTCCCCCCAGGCCATGTGGCATGTGGAATCTTAGTTCCCTGACCAGGGATTGAACCTGTGTCCTATGCAGTGGAAGTACAGAGTTCTGACCACTGAACTGCTGGGCAAACCCCTCCATAATTTGTTTCTTTGTTTCCTTTGGTTCCTCGGAACAGATGTCTTTATATTAATATCTTGTTCAAAGAGTGCCTCAATCAGGTGACACATTGCATTCTGAGAAAGGTGACTTTTTTTTACACCATTACTGCCCACACTATATTTAGTTCCCAATTCATGTAAATGCAATAAAATCATGACATTTCCACAAATATGTAATAGCAGTCTGTATGAGAATATCAGAGTCCTCTTGTAATAATCTTGTCATTTTAAATTGAAAAAGTGAAGTGATTCAGCTTCTGAGTTATTTAATACATCAGATATCTTGCTTGCTTAATAGGAACAGATAGTCATTAAATTGTTTACACAAGCAGAATAAAATCAGTCATATTCATAACTCTGGCAAATAACTAATGAAATATTAGCCCTATTCAGGAGAAGAGCACACACACATATACCTTTATATTTATATTCAATATACTTGAAGACTTTTCAATGAAAAGTATTTCTAGAACTGTTGCTATTACTCTCATGAACTTTTATCTGTGTATTTGAGTAACCAAAGCAACATGAACCAAAATTTATTGGATCCTTCTCAAATATTGAAATGGTTTTTCTTTAAGAGTGTAATGCTAAAAAAATTTTTAAGTGCTTGCAATTATTTATAACTAATATTAGTAAGGCTAATGAGGGGAAACTATTTTGAAAGGCTAATATGCTACATAAAATTATATGTACTATACAAGAGTGATGTTTAAAATACCCAGCTGTGATCATTTTGTCAATATATAAAGTAATTAACTACAACTGTAAATTGAAGCATCTAATTTAATAGTCCTAATGATATTTATAATTCTCCTCCAAAGCGTCATGCAAGGATTGCCAAGTACTTCATAAAATTAATACTCTACTTCTCATTCCTCCTGATGGCCAAGAATATACCAATTCCCTAAGAGACAGTTGAAATGGTCGTGATTGAATTTTCATGCTAACAAGTGGAAAACAAGAAACAGACATATCCATGTAAAAGATCAGAAATGCACCTGAGATCAAAGTTTTTCCAAGTTCTAATATCGAGTTTTACATAATTACATTGAATCTTTATGAATTCCATAAATGTGGAAAGTCAAAGTTTTGAAGTTGGACTTAATTCTCCAAATGTTACAGTCAGGACAGATTCAAACCAGGCCAGGCAACAGATCTGACTGCAGTTCCAGGCTAGGTCGATGAAGGACAGCTGGACCTCAAACCAAACCCTCCCTGGATAGTGAGAAATTTAGGAGAATCTCAGTCGATATCTACCCAATGCGAAAAGTTTAAAAATTCTTGGAGTTGCCAGTACTAGGATAAATCTTAGATTAGACACTGGTTCTTCTGTAATTTTATCCTCATTTTGCTCATCAGAGTTCCAGGCACCCATATCTTTTCCCAAAGTCCTATATCTGTAAGATAATCTCTAACAATTGTTGCTACACTGTGGGATGGTTTACCATATGCCACTATACCAATACTACTACTTATTAATACCAGATGTTGAATACTACCACTATGTTGATATTATATTATCATCTACTGGGATCTTTCCTTGCACAGAAATTCTGGCTCCTCTTTCCTGCCCCTATAAATTCACCTGACTTCTAGACTATGGAAAAATTTTCACCTAATCTGCCTTCATTAAAATTTTACTAGTTGCTTTATTTTTAATATTTAAAATAAATAAATTGTACCTGTAATTTAATAATATTATTAAATTTAATAATTAAACTGCTTTATTATTTATTATTAATGTTATTTCTTTCCCTCATAAATATTATTTAAGAGGCAGTGATCAAGACTATCCCCAAGAAAAATAAATGCAAAAAGGCAAAATGGTTGTCTGACAAGGCCTTACAAACAGCAATGAAAAGAAGAGAAGCTAAAGGCAAAGGAGAAAAGGAGAGATATATACCCATTTGAATGCAGAGTTCCAAAGAATAACAAGGAGAGATAAGAAAGCCTGACTCAATGATCAATGCAAATAAATAGAGGAAAACAACACAATGGGAAAGCCTAGAGAGCTCTTCAAGAAAATTAGATATACCAAGGGAACTTTTCATGCAAAATGGGCACAATAAAGGACAGAAATGGTATAGACCTAACAGAAGCAGAAGATATGAAGAAGATGTGGCAAGAACACAGAGAAGAACAACACAAATAATCATGATGGTGTGATCACTCATCTAGAGGCAGACATCCTGGAATGCGAAGTCAATTGTGCCTTAGGAAGTATCACTATGAACAAAGTTAGTGGAGGTGATGGAATTCCATTTGACCTATTTCAAATCCTAACAGATGATGCTATGAAAGTGCTGCACTCAATATGCCAGCAAATTTTGAAAACTCAGCAGTGGCCACAGGACTGGAAAAGGTCAGTTTTCATTCCAATTCCAATGAAAGCCAATGCCAAAGAGTGTTCAAACTACTGCACAGTTGCACTCAACTCACACACTAGCCAAGTAATGCTCAAATATCTCCAAGCCAGGCTTCTGCAATACGTGAACTGTGAACTTCCAGATGTTCAAGCTGGATTTAGAAAGCAGAGGAACCAGAGATCAAATTGCCAACATCTGTCAGATCATGGAAAAAGCTAGAGAGTTCCAGAAAAATATCTACTTCTGCTTTATTGACTTTGCCAAAACCTTTGACTGTGTGGATTACAACAAGCTGTGGAAAATTCTGAAAGAGATGGGAATACCAGACCATCTGACCTGCTTCTTGAGAAATCTGTATGCAGGTCAAGAAGCAACAGTTAGAACTGGACATGGAACAACAGACTGGCTCCAATTAGGGAAAGGACTAGGTCAAGGCTGTATATTGTCATCCTGTTTATTTAACTTATATGCAGAGTACATCATGAGAAATGCTGGACTGGATGAAGCACAAGCTGAAATCAAGATTGCTGGGAGAAATATCAACAACCTCAGATATGCAGACGATACCACCCTTATGGCAGAAAGCAAAGAAGAACTCAAGAGTTTCTTGATGAAAGTGAAAGAGGAGAGTGAAAAAGTTGGTTTAAAGCTCAACATTCAGAAAATGAAGATCATGGCATCTGGTCCCATCACTTCATGGGAAATAGAAGGGAAATGGAAACAGTGAGAGACTTTATTTTGCAGGGCTCCAAAATCACTGCAGATTGTGACTGTAGTCATGAAATTAAGAGATGCTTGCTCTTTGGAAGAAAAGTTATAACCAACTAGACAGCATATTAAAAAGCAGAGACATTACTTTGACAACAGAGGTCCACCTAGTCAAGGCTATTGTTTTTCCAGTGGTCATGTATGGATGTGAGAATTGGACTATAAAGCTGAGCACCGATGAACTGATACTTTTGAGCTGTTGTGTTGGGAACACTCTTGAGAGTCCCTTGGACTGCAAGGGGATCCAACTAGCCAATCATAAAGGAAATCAGTCCTGAATATTCACTGGAAGAACTGATGCTAAATCTGAAACTCCAATACTTATGGCCACCTGAGGAAAGAACTGGCTCATTTGAAAAGACCCTGATGCTGGGAAAGATTGAGGGCAGGAGAAGGGGATGACAGAGGATGAGATGGTTGGATGGCATCATTGACTCAAGGGACATGAGTTTGAGTAATCTCCAGGAGTTGGTGATGGACAGGGAAGCCTGGTATGCTGCGGTCAATGGGGTCACAAAGAGTCAGACACAACTGAGTGACTGAACTGAACTAAATACTATATATAATGTCACTATACAATGTCTTTATTGGAGAAGGAAATGGCAACCCACTCCAGTGTTCTTGCCTGGAGAATCCCAGGGACGGGGGAGCCTGGTGGGCTGCCGTCTATGGGGTCGCACAGAGTCGGACACGACTGAAGCGACTTAGCAGCATACAATGTCTTTATTCTCATTCTGAAGGAAGTGTTGTAAAACACTGTAAAACATTCCTTACTCACAACAAGGGAAAGCTGGTTCTGAACTGAAAGAGAAGTAAACAGTTTCTACTGTTGGTTGCAAAAGCATTATACAAATTATCATTTGAAATGTTAACATATCATGAGAGAAAAGAGACTGATACTTTCAGAAATAAAGAATACTGTTTACTACCCTGTGAGGGGAAAAATATATCCTGCCGGAATATAAATGTGAAAATTATTATTGTAAGTGAATTGGGGAGGTGTTATTTTAAATAGTGAACTATTTCTTAATTTATTTTCAATGTCATTAAGTTCAGTTCAGTTTAGTTCTTTCGCTCAGTTGTGTCTGACTCTTTGCGACCCCATGAATCGCAGCACGCCAGGCCTCCCTGTCCATCACCAACTCCTGGAGTTCACTCAGACTCATGTCCATTGAGTCCGTGATGCCATCCAGCCATCTCATCCTCTGTCGTCCCCTTCTCCTCCTGCCCCCAATACCTCCCAGCATCAGAGTCTTTTCCAATGAGTCAACTCTTCACATGAAGTGGCCAAAGTACAGGCGTTTCAGCTTTAGCATGATTCCTTCCAAAGAAATCCCAGATCTCCTTCAGAATGGACTGGTTGGATCTCCTTGCAGTCCAAGGGACTCTCAAGAGTCTTCTCCAACACCACCGTTCAAAAGTATCAATTCTTCAGCGCTCAGCTTTCTTCACAGTCCAGCTCTCACATCCATACATGACTACTGGAAAAACCATAGCCTTGACTAGATGGACCTTTGTTGGCAAAGTAATGTCTCTGCTTTTCAATATGCTGTCTAGATTGGTCATAATTTTCCTTCCAAGGAATAAGTGTCTTTTAATTTCATGGCTGTAGTCACCATCTGAGTTGATTTTGGAGCCCCCAAAGTAAAGTCTGACACTATTTCCACTGTTTCCCCATCTATTTCCATGAAGTGATGGGACCAGATGCCATGATCTTAGTTTTCTGAATGTTGAGCTTTAAGCCAACTTTTTCAGTCTCCTCTTTCACTTTCATTAAGAGGTTTTTTTAGTTCCTCTTCACTTTCTGCCATAAGGGTGGTGTCATCTGCATATCTGAGGTTATTGATATTTCTCCCGGCAGTCTTGATTCCAGCTTGTGCTTCTTCCAGCCCAGCATTTCTCATGATGTACTCTGCATATAAGCTAAATAAGCAGGGTGACAGTATACAGCCTTGACATACTCCTTTTCCTATTTGGAACTAGTCTGTTTTTCCATGTCCAGTTCTAACTCTTGCTTCCTGATGTGCATATAGGTTTCTCAAGAGGCAGATCAAGTGGTCTGGTTAGTTCTGTGCATTTTATGTTAAAAGAATGTCAGTTTTCTTATAATTTTTTTTTTTCTTGTTCAGTTTAGTTCAGTCACTCTGTCGTGTCTGACTCTTTGAGACCCCATGAACTGCGGCATGCCAGACCTCCCTGTATATCACCAGCTCCCAGAATCCACCCAAACCCATGTCCATTGAGTCAGTGATGCCATCCAATCATCTCGTCCTCTGTCATTCCCTTCTCCTCCTGCCCTCAATCTTTCCCAGCATCAGAGTCTTTTCAAATGAGTCAGCTCTTTGCATCAGGTGGCCAAAATATTGGAGTTTCAGCTTCAACATCAGTCCTTCCAATGAACCCCCAGGACTGATCTCATTTAGGACGGACTGGTTGGATCTCCCTGTGGTCCAAGGGACTCTCAAGAGTTTTCTTGTTAGGAATGTTTTTGAAAGATTCCCTCTCCTTTTAACAATAAAGGAAATTTCTTCTCCATTTCACAACATCATATGGAAAATATAAGATATCCTCAGGGTTAGGGGCCAGCAGGAGCCTGGGGTTCAAGCTCCGCTCTGTGCCGTGAGGGTAGGTGTGATACTCGACAGCGCCCCTAGCAGTGCCTAGAGTCTGGGCCACAGAGTGGGGCATTGTGCAAGGGAAAAGGAAAAGATGGACAAAAATAAACCTTTTAAAAAGAATGGGAAAATGTTAGCCATCTGCAAAGATTTAAAGAGGTAGTCTTCCCAGACTCTAGACTATTGCAGACCACTACAGAAATCACATCTGTATGTGCTTTTCCATGACCAAAAACTAGTCTCTGGTATGAGAAAACCCATTTTCATTTTCTGATGGTGCTTGAAAGTCTCCTTCTCTTTGATTACTCTGCAGTATTTCATAGTCCACATTTTGGATGAGCACAAGCATTTCTCTGTTAAAAGTAACTCCTCAGAATGGTGGTGGTATACAGAAAGAGCACAATTAAGAAATCAGGGCAGGGAATGGTGTAGGTCAGACTTTCTATACTCAACCATGTTCTAGTTCTGGATGTTGGGAGGTTGATGGTGGACCAGGGGGCTGTTAACTTTGAAAACAGAAGGTAATTAACGTAGACCTTGGGGGAAAAAGTAAGTGACCCTTGGTACAGTGGAGCTTAGTGGAATGTTGTTGGGACAAATAAAACTGATGTGTAAAGTCTCTCCTCTCAAACAGTTGTATGGCTTTGGAGGCTGTTACTCGACTTAACTGAGCCTCCCTTTTTCTTCTTTGTATTATGTGGTGTAAGGCATACAGTGCTCAGAGTGGCTGGGTAGATTCAATGAAATGTACAGTGGGGATAAGCAACTTGAATAGTTCAAAGTTATTCAATAAATACCACTTATTTCTACAAATTATTTTCTTTCTCTCCTTACCACAATCCTCCTGATCTTCTTTTGTTTTTCCTCCCCCAACCACCCACCTTCAGCTCCAAATAAAGCATCAGCATAAAGTTCCTAAGAACGTGTTGCTTCAACATGGCACAGCTGCCTTTTAAGAGGTCCAAATGGAGATTTTTGAGGTTTCATAAAACACAGCTGATGTTCCAAGAGCAAAGAACCAGCAACACTCTGGAAGGAAGAGCTCAGGAGGAAAAAAAAAAAAAAAAGAAACAGCAAACAATTGTTCTAAGTGTACTGTATATCAGATGTCTAAGTGATTTAGGAAGAAGAGAATGGTATTCAAGCTGTGAGGAATGAGGGCCCCTGACACCATGCATGGACAGTCAGGAGGCAGATCGAGAGAGATGACACATGATTCATGGCCACAAGGCTCTCAAGGTCTTCAAGGTCATGCATCGGTAAGAGTCCTTAACAGGTGGTGGATGGATCTGTTATTTCAGCTTCCATTCAGAGCTCCACCCAGCCAGATGACTTTCATTAAAAGAAAGTAAATGCATTGCAGAGTTTTGTTGCTTGTAATGTCTACTAACAGTGGAAATTCAGTTTCAAAAAACTGATTTTTGATAGAGAAATATTTTTTCTTCTCTGTGAACAGTGTATATATATATATATTTTCCCAGATGGCACTAGTAATAAAGAACCTGGCTACCAATGCAGGAGACTTAAGAGATGCGAGTTCAGTCCCTGGGTTGGGAAGATCCTCTGGACGAGGGCATGACAACCCACTCCAGTATTCTTGCCTGGAGAATCCCATGGACAGAGGAGCCTGGAAGGCTACAGTCCATAGGGTTGCACAGAGTCAGACACAACTGAAGCAACTAAGCGCTCATGCAGACATATATATATCATGCCCATCCTTGCATGAAATGTTCTCTTGATATCTTTAATTTTCTTGAAGAGATTTCAGATTTGCTTCTGTCTCTAGTGAGGTAGGACAAAAAAAACCCGACCTTATCAGAAAGAATAATCCCCTAGAAGAAAGCCTTAGCATCAGAAGGACACACAGCCCCACATAATGGGGCAGCCTTAAAAAGAAAAGTATTGTCCCACATGTTTTTGACAAAACTTCTGTTATATAAATTCTTCCTAAACTGTCCTTTACTAGAGCAGCAGTATTTTTGTTAAGCCAGATTTAACAGAATACTCTTTAAGCCCACTCAGAGTGACTCTGTACCTTGAGAGATGGAAGATAATTGCAAAATGAAGACTATGAAGCAACTAATGGTATTCACTGCTCTCATTTTTTTTTAGTGTGTCTGAAATAGGGGAAAACAAATAGTATTGCATTCTGTCTTAAAAAAAAAAAATGAGGCAAGCAAAATCCAGTAGTTGCCTAACCAAGACAATTTTCAGATTTTAAAGAAAGCTGAAATGGCACATGAAACCCTCCTGAGTTCTCTGGCAATGAATCCCATGGAATAATGAGGGAATATGGAATCAAGCAAACTATTATTAAGAGCAGAGCTATTCGTATCTAACAGGGCCAAAATTGGATGAAGCATAGAGAAGGAAATTACGGTAATTTGTCCCACAAACATCCAAATCAATAGGGAAAAATTGAAAAATGTAAAGGAAGGATGAACGGGAGGTTGCACGATGCAGAGAGCTGTTAAAGAGCTAGTGTGTGTGTCTGAGTCTGTCTGTATGTTCAGTCATGTCCGACTCTTTGTGACCCCATGGACTGTAGCCCACCAGGCTCCTCTGTCCATGGGACTTCCAAAGCAAGAATACTGGCGTGGGTTGCCATTTCCTGCTCCATGAGATTTTCCCAACCCAGTGACCAAACCCACGTTACTTGCCTCTCCTATACTGGTAGGCCGATTCTTTACCACTAGTGCCACCTGGGAAGCTCAAAAAGCTCATATTACTGATTTCTTTCCTGATGATATGTATTGAGATCAATGTATGTAATAAAGAAGACGGCTGTTCATCTGTTTCTTCTCATATTCTTTGGCATATTTGTCCAAGAGGAAACAGGAGAGCTCTATTGTATGTGGTCATGAGTCTTGTCCTCTTAACCACCCCAGGGATTGAGCAACTCCAACAAATTGCTGCTTAAATTGTCCTCTCTTCTCCTTATTTTCGCAGGAGAGTTACGGATTTTCCAAGAGGGGAGACACAGAATCAGAAGAGAACATCAAGAAAGGTATCACTCATAACAGGATAACCTTCTCTCCATTGGGGCATAACAATCACTTAAGCTAATGTACAAGTTAGAGGTAAAGTCATTCCTCCTTTAAAAAGAAAAAAAGTATCATCTGAGTGGGATGTTGCAAATGTATGTCACAGAGGCAACTGGAAAATACAAAGAAAGACTAGTTAACCAAACTGTCAGATTATTCTGTGACACGTTACCGTTTTTTGAAACCTGATTGACATGTAATAAAGTACATTTATTAAATGTGTATATTCTTATAAAATTTACTATGTTTACATCTGAAAAACCGTCACCCTGATCAAGATAGCAAAATTAATTAATGCCCAAAGTTTCCTGGTGTCACTACATATTCCTCCTCAATACCCATAATTCAACCACAAGAAACCACCGATTCAGTCTTTAACTAGATTTTTTCATATTTTATATAATTTTATTGAATAATAGGCAATATATTCTTTTTGCCTAGCTTCCTTCACTGAGTAAAATTATTTTGAGATTTATCCATATTGTTGCTGTACCAGGTGTTCATTTTTTAAAAATGTAAATGGTATTCTATTCAATGGAGAGAAGATTTTAAATTATGTATAAGATGATAGTTTGATAAATTATAACTAATAGATAGTCTAGATAATATATATGTGTTGTTCCACTAAGTGACTTTGATCAAATCAGATCCAATAATACATCATAAAGTGCAATAATCTATTTTTTTTTCCCTTTGTTGGTCATACAGTTAATGATGGAAATTCACAATCCTATTAAACATTGCCTAAGTCCGAAAATAAAAGGTTCAGTTTGGGATCACTGATACTTAAAAAATAAATATCAGTAATCCAATAATATACAGACACTGTCAATTAATAAATATTGGTATTACAAGCAATCAACCTCTAAATGCCTATACCATTTTTGAACTCATTTTTAAATTATTCTTGCTTAATCTGTCCAGCTAATTCATGTAATTTTCGCTTCCACTGACTTGGAATCTTTTTTTTTAAGCAGGTAAGGTTTTTCTGGATTAGAAAGAGGAAAATTAGAAATGGTTATGTCGTGCCAGGATTAGATAGAGAGCAAGAGTGGGAGAAATGGGATGAAGGAGTTAAATATTAGTAATCTATGTCGGATATAAAGGGAAGAGTGCCTCACAAAACAGATGGTCAGTTCTTCACACAGTCTGTGAAAGAAAAAAAGGAAGTCCATTTTGCACCCAAAACATGCCAGGCCTGTGACATATAGACATAATTATTGGGCAACCTTTGGTCTCCTCTCAGCTTTCACATTTTTTAAATTGACAGTATCCCAAGGATCCTAGAAGACAGAGCCTGCGGCAAAGATAAATTGCAGACGCTGTATTTGGGAGATGAAGATCCAGGTCAATGCGAGTTAGGACAAAGAAAAATGAGGCAGGGAGGAGATGCGAGGTGATTTGTAGCCACCATGCCCGCCGCTTACAAGATGTGAACAAATGCTGCAGATGGGTCTGCTCGCCACAGAGAGTCTCCAGACGGGCTTGGCGGTGACACCACCTCTCGGAGGGAGCTTCTGGAAGGAGAAAGGAGATGGACTTTCTCTGCTGAGCTCCCTACCACCTTTTACTCTCAGAAGCACCTCCCTTGCGCTTCACGCTGCCCTGTTTAGCTCCTCTGTGTTTCACCCCAGGACTGAAAAGCCCTGAAGAGGCCACACATGCCAGAAACAGCTGGTCCCCCCCCCCACCTAGCTCTGCAGGGAACAAATGGGGGACCATGGCAAATGCAGGACTGAACCTGGTATCCCTACTTGAGCAGAAAAAATATATACCCTTAGTATGTGGCAGTGATTTGGCGAATGTTTTCTTTTATCCATCAAGAGGAGTATAACATTTTGCCATTTGATGGTAAGGACCACATTAGTTTCATGATCTTGCCTCAAGGTAATGCTGACTCTTCTGCTGTTGGTTACAGTATATTTCCATGCTATCAAACATCACACTGATTCAGGCCAGGCTAATCTGACCTGGTGAGTGGAAAATGGTAAGTGTCCGTCACCCAGAAAAGCATATGAATAGAAAGATGATTTTAGTGGCTCAGTTGTGTCTGACTCTTTTGTGAGCCCATGGATTGTAGCCCACCAGGCTCCTCTGTGCATGGGATTTTCCAGGCAAGAATACTGGAGTGGGTTGCCTTTTCTTTCTCCAGGGGATCTTTCTGATCCAGGGATGAAACCCAAGTCTCCTGCATTGCAGGCAGGTTCTTTACTACTGAGGCATTAGGGAAGCCTGAATAGAAAGATATAAACTCCTAAAGACTCCTGAGCTTGAAGCATCATTGACATTTTTAAAGTCCACATGAAAACCCCTTGCATCTTCCACACTATATAAAGTGGAGTTCTGTAGTTCACTTGAGGTTTTGTAGGTACTGTGATAGGTCATTTGCAGAGTGCTTTCCATAATTCTCTCCCTTGATCCACACCCTTAAGAAGCTATCACACACACTGATCACAGACTCTGCCGTGTGCATTGGGGTGGTCATTGGGAACATAGTAAATGTGACGTAAGCAGAGACATGAAACATATCTGTAACACCCAGCTCTCTCTCTTGCTGTTAATGAACAACAGACTAGTACCAATGAATATTTTGAGAGTAAATGTGTTTGATATGAGTATTGAATGAAATGAAACTTAGTTTAGTTTTATTTTGCTTGGTTCTGAATTACTGGCTTCCCTGATGACTCAGAGGTTAAAGCGTCTGTCTGCCACACAGGAGACGTGGGTTTGATCCCTGGGTCGGGAAGATCCCTTGGAGAAGGAAATGGCAACCCACTCCAGTATTCTTGCCCGGAGAATCCCATGGACAGAGGAGCCTGGTGGGCTACAGTCCACGGGATTGCAAACAGTCAGACACGACTGAGCGACTTCACTTGTCACTTGTTACTTGTTATATTACTGGACAATTTTTTCTATAAAAACAAAAATGTGTACCTTATAGATAGGCTTATAATGTGTTCTATATATTTTTTCTAACTAAATTCATTAGAAATTCAGCCACACCAATTAACTCCAAACTTATCATCTTCTTGAACATATTGCACACACTACCTAGGAATTACTTTTGAGGCTATTCCCCATCCTCCAAAGACATCGTATTTTTAAATAATAAATAACTTATTTTATAAATAATATGTTTTCTAGTGGAAATAATTAGACATATCTTGAAATCAGTTTTTATCTCTAACTGAATAAAAGATTAGATTATATCTGTTATATGCAATAGGTTTTGGAATCTAAAAACCTGGATTTAACTTCCATTTATAGTATGCTCACATTTCCTGTAAGATCAAGTTGTTAAACATCTCCGTTTCCCCATCTAATAAATATGCCATATGAACTACCATTTCACTGTGCTATGCTAAAGATAACACCAACTTTTACTAAGTGCTCAGCACAGAATTTTATCTGGAAGAAACACTGAATACAAATTATTTCCATAATTGCATGATTTATTATCAAATGACCACATCTATTAAGACTATTTTTGGATACATTTTATGCATTAAATAATACTGTTTGAAGTTATACGCATGCATTGCAGTCTAAAATTGTGTCACTTTATAAGAATCAAATTATAAATCAAAACCTTCAACATAATTGATAATATACTGTCAAAATCCAAAGTGTTTCAATATTGGAGAGAAACAAGAGCTTTATTAGTATTAGAATTGATACAGATCAGGGATTATTTTAGCCCAGTTTTGTAAATTTACAGATTTATAAAATGAGGTTCAGAAAAGTTGGCTTTAATTTTGGGTTCTGTGCTCAGTTCCAGTATGGGGAGGTGACTTCCCACACACACCACTGAACAAGGCTAAGGCCATCAGTTGGGGATCCTGTGACTCAGCTCAGTTCTCATGCTGTCTACCTGGAGATGAAATCATATTCCACAGGCTCAGGGCTCAGTCCCACCTGACGTCTCTCTACCCCACAGATCAATCACAAGTTCTGAGCAGTACAAGTGCACGTGTGCTAGGCACTCCAGTTGTGTCGGACTCTTTGCAACTCTATATACTGCAGCGCACCAGGCTCCCCCATCTGTGAGATTCTCCAGGCAAGAGTACTTTACCACTAGCACCACCTGGGAAGCCCTCAGGTACTGCTCACCAACTGGGTGTAAGTCAAGTTCTTGCATCTCCTCCTTGGGTTTTTGACTACTCCCTAGATTACCAGTTTATTACAAAGGATACAAAGCAACAGTCAGATGAAGAGATACACAGGGAAAGATCCCAAATACAGGAGCTTCTGTCCTCTTAGAGTTTGGGGCCCAACTGAAAGGATATGGAAGCAGTCTGGTTCCCCAGCCTGGAAATTTTCTGAAACCTATCCTTTTGGAGTTTTATGGGGGCTTCATCTCATAGGCATGATTCATAAATCACTGACCATCAGTGATGGATTTAACCCCCAGACCCTCTCAAGGGGTGGACCTGAAAGTTCTAACCCTCTATTTTTGCTTAGTTGCTCTGGCAATGAGTCCCCAGTCTTAGGTGTTTTCTGAAAGTCACTTATTAATGAACCCAGTTGCAGTGGAAAGGGCTTGTAATGAATAACTAGACACGTATTTCAGCTTCGTGGCTCTGAAGTGATTTCAGAAACTGAGGACAAGAAAGTGAATATTCTAACAAAACATGCTCCCACTGCTCTTGTTGCTCAGAAACTTCAAAGGGATTTTGGAGCTCTGTGTCAGGAACCCTGTGCTCAAATATGAAATATAAATGGAAGTATATTTTGGTCATCTGAATGACCAAATATATATTTCATATAAATCACAATATTGCCGTTGTATATTTAATTTGGGCTTCCACAATGGCTCAGTGATAAAGAATCCGCCTGCCAGTGTAGGAGAGGTAGGCTCTATCACTGGGTCAGGAAGATTCCCTGGAGAAGGAAATGGCAACCCACTCCAGTATTCTGGCCCGGGAAATTCCATGGACAGAGGAACTTGGTGGGCTACAGTCCATGGGGTTGTAAAAGAATTGGACCCAAAAGCGGCTAAACAACAACAACAATATTTAATTTAGTACGTTTATTATCAAAAGCTTCCAAGACATATAGAATCTTAGAGGTGGGAGGATTCCTAGAAGTATATAACCTAAACATTTCAGTTTACAATAGGAAAGCATGAATTCCACAGAGGTTAATTTCCCATGGTCCTATATTAAGACCAGCTAGGATCCAGCTTTTGGGGGGCTCAAAAATCACTTCAGATGGTGACTTCAGCCATGAAATTAAAAGACACTTATTCCTTGAAAGAAAAGTTATGACCAACCTAGATAGCATATTGAAAAGCAGAGACATTACTTTGCCAACAAAGGTCCAACTAGTCAAGGCTATGGTTTTTCCAGTGGTCATGTATGGATGTGAGAGTTGGACTGTGAAGAAAGCTGAGCGCTGAAGAATTGATGCTTTTGAACTGCGGTGTTGGAGAAGACTCTTGAGAGTCCCTTGGACTGCAAGGAGATCCAACCAGTCCATTCTGAAGGAGATCAACCCTGGGTGTTCTTTGGAAGGAATGATGCTGAAGCTGAAACTCCAGTACTTTGGCCACCTCATGTGAAGAGTTGACTCATTGGAAAAGACTCTGATGCTGGGAGGGATTGGGGGCAGGAGGAGAAGGGGACAACAGAGGATGAGATGGCTGGATGGCATCACCGACTCGATGGACGTGAGTTTGAGTGAACTCTGGGAGATGGTGACGGACAGGGAGGCCTAGCGTGCTGTGATTCATGGAGTCACAGAGAGTCGGACACGACTGAGCGACTGAACTGAACTGAACTGAACTGAGGATGCAGCTGTCTTGATTTCAATCGTTTTGTCTCTTTCTACTGTAATCTCTTTATTATAGCTGACTCCACAACAAAGACTTGTGCTACTCTTCTACCTTCTTAACTTGCTTAAGAGGCTTTAGATATCTTTGTTTACCTAAGTTTGCCTAACCGTGTTCCCAGTGAAATTGCTAGCTTGAGAAAAACCCTAATTTACAACCCCAGATTGCTGAGATAATATGTTATAGTTGTGAAGAAGCAGACCTAAATCTTCTTGACGAAAACAACCCAAGGGCCAACAGGAAATTGAAATTCTTAACTTATCACATAGACTCCAAGGAAATAATCAAATGCCTCAAGTGTTGATTTTGCTCTCTTTCAGAAAGATCACAAGGCCATGACTTAACAGATTGCTCTGTAGGAACATATAGATCAATCATAATCATCAATGACACGTTGAGTCACTAGATAGTGCTGGAAAGTCTGCAACTGAGATCTCATTTGGAAGCTTAAATCACGGAGACCTCACCCTCTTTATCCTTTCTGCCCTAAAATGTCCTATGTTCCATCAAGCCGCCCAGATAGATCTGAGACAAACATGGGTCTCCCATTTTCTCTTTGCAGTCGGTGCCCTCTCCATCAATAAATCTTTCTCTGCTTCAAATTCTGACACTTCAGTTTCCTTGACCTCATTGTGCATTGGTCACATGGACTTGAGTTTGACAGCAATTTCACTGAATATAGTATAATTTTACAAAAACTTTAGCAAATTAAAATAAAGCATATCTATTTCATAAACTAAAATGACAGTCATAACAGAAAAAAAAAAAACAACAACTGGCACTGTTGCTATTTTGCTCTTGGATCATTGAGTAGCAGTATGTACACTGCTCATTTTTTATTTTTAATAACATGTGTCTGAGAGTGCCTGAATAGCTGGTTTAGAAAATATCTATGGTGAGTGGCTATTCATTTTTATCATACTGTTAAATGTTATTTTCTCACACTTGAAAATTACATCAAATATAGTGTTATTACAACAATTTCACTGTAATGTTTAACCAGACATTTTTTATTATATATTCTGAGGTTCAGTCACAATTTTTATATTTTATTTTGATACACAAGCCTTTTAATTCTAGAGACTCTCAAGGTTTGAAAACTCAGGTAGACCCTTGCCTGAAGCTCATTGATAAAAGTCTAAGAGATGGTTCTCCAAAAATCTCAATGAAAAGGAACAGAAGTTCCTCTTTGTATTAAGCCAAAACATGTCTTGTGAATATCTCCACCTAACTTCCATAACTTTGAGCTTCCAATCAACTACAGTAATTTAATGATTCTTTTGTATTTCAAATTCAAATAAGTGCTTAAAACGAGGTTTAGCACTTGTCTTCTACCAAACTAGATTTCAGATATAAACAAAAGTATTTCTAGACAGTTACCTTTTTGTTGGTTTATATCGTTTTGAATATCTTACTTTAAATATGCAAATACAGCCAAATACCTTTATTTCGTGAATCTATTTTTATCACTCAATTAATATTTATTTAGCATCTACCATGCTTCAATCAGTGTAAATAAAATACACATTTCTTAACTCCTGAAATATGTTTTTGATATGTTGGTATGGGGGAAGATGAGTGATAAAAATGATTAATATATAAATTTGATAATTTGTTAAAAGGTTAGAGGTGTTAGGGGAAAAAAATCATTCAGACAAGGTGGTTGGAAATATGTACTGGAAAATGGAAGGGAATATTTGCAATTTTACAAAGAGTGGCCAAGTAATAACTTGAGAGTCATTCAGAGAAACTTGAAGGAGAGGAAGGAATCAAACCAAATTTAATAAATCTAGCAAGTTTTTTTTCATAATTTTCAACAAAGAATTCTATTTTCCTATATTCTTAACTCTTATTGTGAAATCACTATTTTCTAAACCACAGTACAGGAATTTATATCTTTTCCAATTAATATGTTCTGGTATATTAAGACCATAATTCTAATTTGCCCATGTAATTATGTAGACTCTGTAAATAAATGATTGTCTATAGCATAATTATATCAAGACACTATCTGCATAATAGAAACCATATTTATTCTAAAAAACTCAACACCATTAATTCTGTAAAGCTGAGCGTAACTATTACATTTTATAATGCTATGAGAAAGTTTTCTTTCAACTTATTATCTATTTTGTTTAAGTAAATCTAATTATCATCATTTGCTTTAGCTATCCAATTCCACACATCAATTATATTTTCATTCAATAAACATATCTTTAGTTTCTCACAAGAACCTCATGAATGAGTTTTTCAAATTCTTAGATCAATTCACAATTTCAGCATTTACCCATATCTAACAGTCCAGGGAGTATATTCAGGAAAAAAAAATGTCAGGCAAGTATCATAATTTATTAATTTTTACTGGCTTTAGCAGTTAGAATATCCATAAAGAGAAAGTGCTAGTCCCTCAGTCATGTCTAACTCTTTGCAGTCCCATGGACTATAGCCAGGGTCCTCTGTCCATAGAATTCTCCAGGCAAGAATACTGGAGTGAGTTGCCATTCCCTTCTCCAGGGGATCTTCCTGACCCAGAGATCTCTTGTGTCTCCTGCATTAACAGGCAGATTCTTCACCTTCTGAACCACCAGAATATACATAAGTATCCAAAAATAATAAATGTCTTTCTCTACCAATGAATTTTGTTTGCATATTGATATCAAGTTTAAATATATAAAGAGATGCCTAAGCTCTGCTGCTTTCAAAGCAATCAATCTGATCTTTCCACTTTGGCTTTGGAGGAAAATCCACACTCAGACTCATCTGGTTGTTGGTGATGCCTAGCACCTAGTGATTTAAGACCAAGTTCTCCATTCTTGTGGTGGTTATTAGCCAGGAATTGCTCACAACTCCTAAAGGTCAATCTTCTTGTTCACAATACTTCCATCTGCATGTCAGCAATGTTTCATTGATTTACCTTGTGCTTTGAACATCTCTGACTTTTCCTACCATGGTCAGTTGGAGAAAGCTTCACTTTTAAAGAACACATTCAATTACATGGACTTCATCTTCCTGGATATCCTTAAATAACCACATAGATAATCCTTCTTTGATTATTTCAATGTCAACTGACTAATGACACTAATTGCATCTGCAAAATCCTTTTGGCCATGTTACATAATCACAGGCATAACATAAGAGTAAAGTCATGTGGACCATTTTAAAATTCTGCCTGACACACATGAAAAGCACAAAAATGACAAAGATAAAAATACTAACATTGCAAGTCTATTTGGATAACTATGAATAATATTTTAAAGCTTCTTTCAGAATTCATTAGGCAGTGTTGATAGGGATGTACAGACACCAAAAATGAAAATCTTAAGAAGTAAAAAGACAAATTGTTGAAGATACTCCACACCTCATTTAGTTCAGTTCAGTCTCTCAGTTGTGTCCAACTATTTGCGACCCCATGGACTGTAGCAGAATGTGGTCCACTGGAGAAGGGATGGCAAACCACTTCAGTATTCTTGCCTTGAGAACCCCATGAACAATATGAAAAGGCAAAATGATAGTATACTGAAAGAGGACTTCCCCAGGTCAGTAGGTGCCCAATATGCTACTGGAGATCAGTGGAGAAATAACTTCAGAAAGAATTAAGGGATGAAGCCAAGGCATAAACAATACCTAGCTGTGTTTGTGACTGGAGATAGAAGCAAGGTCCGATGCTATAAAGAGCAATATCGCATAGGAACCTGGAATGTCAGGTCCATGAATCAAGGCAAGTTGGAAGTGGCCAAACACGAGATGGCAAGAGTGAACGTTGACATTCTAGGAATCAGTGAACTAAAATGGACTGGAATGGGTGAATTTAACTCAGATGACCATTATATCTACTACTGTGGGCAGGAATCCCTCAGAAAAAAAATGGAGTAGCCATCATAGTCAACAAAAGAGTCCAAAATGCAGTACTTGGATGCAGTCTCAAAAACGACAGAATGATCTCTGTTTGTCTGTAAGGCAAACCATTCAATATCACAGTTATCCAAGTCTATGCCCCAACCAGTAACGCTGAAGAAGCTGAAGTTGAACGGTTCTATGAAGACCTACAGACCTTTTAGAAGGAACATCCAAAATAGATGTCCTTTTCATTATAGGGGACTGGAATGCAAAAGTAGGAAGTCAAGAAACACCTGGAGTAACAGGCAAATTTGGCCTTGGAATGTGGAATGGAGCAGGGCAAAGACTAATAGAGTTTTGCCAAGAAAATACATTGGTCATAGCAAACACCCTTTTCCAACAACACAAGAGAAGACTCTACACATGGACATCACCAGATGGTCAACACTGAAATCAGATTGATTATATTCTTTGCAGCCAAAGATGGAGAAGCTCTATATAGTCAACAAAAACAAAACCAGGAGCTGACTGTGGCTCAGATCATGAACTCCTTATTACTAAATTCAGACTCAAATTGAAGAAAGAAGGGAAAACCGCTAGACCATTCAGGTATGACCTAAATCAAATCCCTTATGATTATACAGTGGAAGTGAGAAATAGATTTGAGGGCCTAGATCTGATAGATAGAGTGCCTGATGAACTATGGAATGAGGTTCGTGAGATTGTACAGGAAACAGGGATCAAGACCATCCCCATGGAAAAGAAATGCAAAAAGACAAAATGGCTGTCTGGGGAGGCTTACAGATAGCTGTGAAAAGAAGAGAGGTGAAAAGCAAAGGAGAAAAGGAAAGAAATAAGCATCTGAATGCAGAGTTCCAGAGAATAGCAAGAAGAGATAAGAAAGCCTTCTTCAGCAATCAATGCAAAGAAATAGAGGAAAAGAACAGAATGGGAAAGACTAGAGATCTCTTCAAGAAAATTAGAGATACCAAGGGAATATTTCATGCAAAGATGGGCAAAATAAAGGACAGAAATCGTATGGACCAAACAGAAGCAAAAGATATTGCAAAGAGGTGGTAAGAAGACACAGAAGAACTGTACAAAAAAGATCTTGACAACACAGATAATCATGATGATGTGATCACTAATCTAGAGCCAGACATCCTGGAATGTGAAATCAAGTGGGCCTTGGAAAGCATCACTACAAACAAAGCTAGTGGAGGTGATGGAATTCCAGTGGAGCTGTTTCAAATCCTGAAAGATGATGCTGTGAAAGTGCTGCACTCAATATGCCAGCAAATTTGGAAAACTCAGCAGTGGACACAGGACTGGAAAAGGTCAGTTTTCATTCCAATCCCAAAGAAAGGCAATGCCAAAGAATGCTCAAACTACCACACAATTGCACTCATCTCACATGCTAATAAAGTAATGCTCAAATTCTCCAAGCCAGGCTTCAGCAATACGTGAACCGTGAACTTCCTGATGTTCAAGCTGGTTTTAGAAAAGGCAGAGGAACCAGAGATCAAATTGCCAACATCCGCTGGATCATGGAAAAAGCAAGAGAGTTCCAAGAAAATCTATTTCTGCTTTATTGACTATGCCAAAGCCTTTGACTGTGTGGATCACAATAAACTGTGGAAAATTCTGAGAGATGTGGGAATACCAGACCACTTGACCTGCCTCTTGAGAAATCTGTATGCAGGTCAGGAAGCAGCAGTTAGAATTGGATATGAAACAACAAACTGGTTCCAAATAGGAAAAGGAGTACATCAAGGCTGTATATTGTCACCCTGCTTATTTAACTTCTATGCAAATTACCTCATGAGAAACGCTGGACTGGAAGAAACACAAGCTGGAATCAAGATTGCTGGGGGAAATATCAATAATCTCAGATATGCAGATGACACCACCCTTATGGCAGAAAGTGAAGAGGAACTAAAAAGCCTCTTGATGAAAGAGAAAGTGGAGAGTGAAAAAGCTGGCCTAAAGCTCAACATTCAGAAAACGAAGATCATGGCATTTGGTCCCATCACTTCATGGGAAATAGAGGGGGAAACAGTGGAAACAGTGTCAGACTTTATTTTTTGGGTCTCCAAAATCACTGCAGATGGTGATTGCAGCCATGAAATTAAAAGATGCTTACTCCTTGGAAGAAAAGTTATGACCAACCTAGATAGCATATTCAAAAGCAGAGACATTACTTTTCCGACTAAGGTCCGTCTAGTCAAGGCTATGGTTTTTCCAGTGGTCATGTATGGATGTGACAGTTGGACTGTGAAGAAGGCTGAGCATCGAAGAATTGATGCTTTTAAATATGGTGTTGGAGAAGACTCTTGAGAGTCCCTTGGACTGCAAGGAGATCCAGCCAGTCCATTCAGAAGGAGATCAGCCCTGGGTTTTCTCTGGAAGGAATGTTGCTGAAGCTGAAACTCCAGTACTTTGGCCACCTCATGTGAAGAGTTGACTCATTGGAAAAGACTCTGATGCTGGGAGAGGTTGGGGGCAAGAGGAGATGGGGATGACAGAGGATGAGATGGCTGGATGGCATCACCAACTCGATGGATGTGAGTCTGAGTGAACTCCTGGTGTTGGTGATGGGCAGGGAGGCCTGGCGTGGTGTGATTCATGGGGTCTCAAAGAGTCGGACATGACTGAGCGACTGAACTGAACTGAACTGGACTGTAGCATGCCAGGCCTCCCTGGCCATCAACTCCTGGAGTTTACTCAAACTCCATCGAGTTGGTGCTGCCATTCTACCTTCTCATCCTCTGTCGTCCCCTTCTCCTCCTGCCTTCAATCTTTCCCAGCATCAGGGTCTTTTCAAATGAGTCAATTCTTTGCATCTGGTAGCCAGAGTATTGGAGTTTCAGCTTCGGCATCAGTCCTTCCAATGAATATTCAGGACTGATTTCCTTTAGGATGGAATAGTTGGATCTCCTTGCAGTCCAAGGGACTCTCAAGGGTCTTCTCCAACACCACAGTTCAAAAGCATCAATTCTTTGGCACTCAGCTTTATTTATAGTCCAACTCTCACATCTACACATGCCTACTGGAAAAACCATAGCTTTGACTAGATGGACCTTTGTCGGCAAAGTAATGTCTCTGCTTTTTAATATGCTGTCTAGGTTGGTCGTAACTTCTTCCACGGAGCTAGTGTCTTTTAACATCATGACTACAATCACCATCTGCAGTGATATTGAAGCCCCCAAAATAAAGTCTGTCACTGTTTGCATTGTTTCTCCATCTATTTTCATGAAGAGATGGGACCAGATGCCATGATCTTAGTTTTCTGAATGTTAAGTTTTAAGCCAACTTTTTCCCTCTCCTCTTTCTCTTTCATCAACTTGCTCTTTAGTTCTTCTGTTCTTTCTGCCATAATGGTGGTGTCATTTGCATATCTAAGGTTATTGATATTTCTCCCAGAAAACCTGACTTGAGCTTTCAGTTCATCCAGTCCAGCATTTCTCATGATGTACTCTGCATAGAAGTTAAATAAGCAGGGTGACAATATACAGCCTTGACGTACTCCTTTTCCTATTTGCAACCAGTCCGTGGTTCCATGTCCAGTTCTAACTGTTGCTTCCTGACCTGCATACAGATTTCTCAAGAGGCAAGTCAGGTGGTCTGGTATTCCCATCTCTCTCAGAATTTTCCACAGTTTATTGTGATCCACACAGTCAAAGGCTTCAGCATAGTCAATAAAGCAGAAGTAGATGTTTTTCTGGAACTCTCTTGCTTTTTTGATGATCCAATGGATGTTGGCAATTTGATCTCTGGTTCCTGTGCCTTTTCTAAAACCAGCTTGAACATCTGGAAATTCACTGTTCAAGTACTGTTGAAGCCTTGCTCGGAAAATTTGAGGCATTACTTTACTAGCATGTGAGATGAATGCAATTGTGTGGTAGTTTGAGCATTCTTTGGCATTGCCTTTCTTTGGGATTGAAATGAAAACTGACCTTTTCCAGTCCTGTGGCCACTGCTGAGTTTTCCAAATTTGCTGGCATATTGAGTGCAGCACTTTCACAGCTTCTTCTGTTAGGATTTGAAATAGCTCAACTGGAATTCCATCACATCTACTAGCTTTGTTCTTAGTGATGCTTCCTAAGGCCCACTTGATTTCACATTCCAGGATGTTTGGCTCTAGGTTAGTGCTCATACCATCATGATTATCTGGGTCATGCAGATCTTTTTTGTACAGTTGTTCTGTGTATTCTTGCCACTTCTTCTTAATATCTTCTGCTTCTGTTAGGTGCATACCATTTCTGTCCTTTTTTGTGCCCATCTTTTCATAAAGTGTTCCCTTGGTATCTCTAATTTTCTTGGAAAGATCTTTAGTCTTTCCCATTGTATTGTTTTCGTCTATTTCTTTGTATTGATCATGGAGGAAGGCTTTCTTATCTCTCCTTGCTATTTTTTGAAACTCTCATTCAGAACTTCATGTTAATATGCAGATGGATTTCAACTGTAAGCAGAGATGACTGACACTGTAACCAGGAAATGTTCATTTTGACTCACAAATGGATCTGTTTCTGTGACTTTAATCCTTGTTTTCTTGTCATGTTTGCCTGCCTCAGGGAACCCTGTCCCTCCCTCTTCCTGATCCTTCGACTAAAGTGTCTTTGTTTAGTTTACTGGGAGATAAACTGACTTTGCCCACATGTGAAGGACGGTCACATTCTTTAGTTCCTTGTGTGGAGAACTGCAACTGCACTGCTTGGCTCGTCTGCTTCTTGCCAGTGTGGCTCAGAAATTTACATTTGGGAAGGACGGCAGCACTGCAGATAGCTATGGCATCCTTTTGTGTTGATATGGCAGAGAATATTCCATTTCATGCCACCTGTGAATTGGCTATAAGGAAGTAAAACTTGCACATCTCCCTGCCTAAGCCTTGCCATTCTAGGAGATATTTGCAATAATTAAATGATCTTTTACTGTTTTTCCTCACATCCCCGCATCTCTGACCCATAAAAGAACTTGGCATCCAGACCTGACAAGATGGTTATTTGGAGACATTAGTCTGCCATCTCGGTCAGCTGGCTCTCTGAATAAAGTCATATTCCTTGCCTTAATACCTTATCTCTCAGATTTATTAGCCTAACCTGTGGCAAGCAGAGTGAGCTTGAACTTGGTAACAACACTGCAGAAGATCAACAGACTAAAAAAATTCTGTGTTTGAAGGTGCGTGACGTCAAGCTTAAGGATACCAAAGAGAAGCATCCAACTTCTGTTTTACTAATCCCTTCTAACCAAAATTTAAAAGATTGAATAAGTACAACAAACATTGCTTTTAAATAATTAAGGCAACCAGTTGCTTTAAAGAAAATAAAACCTGGGCGAGGCAAACAGTTTTCTCCTGTGGCTTGGGTCTCACCAACAACCAAAAAAGTTTGGGTGCAGATTCTTCTCCAAAACTTCAAGAGAAGAGGTCAGTTTGGCTAACACCTGACAGTCTTGTTAAGATCTTGTATGATCTTAAGCAAAGAAATCATCAGAGCCCAGACTTTGTTCTTCAGAGCTGTGATAGAGCGTGTTTCTGAGGCTGTATTTGTGATATTTTGTTATAAAACAATAGAAAAACATTTCTTCTGGAATGACTTTTTGCCTGGTAAACTCTTATTTTCTTTCAGGACTCAGTCAAATTGAGTCCTACACTCTTCATTTCTGGAAATTTTTGCTATTTCTTTTTATTTCTGGAACCTCTTGCTATTTTTAGTCTCTCTTTGGTATATATACCTTTTTGCATATCTTTCTGTATGCTTCATAATGGTTTTGTAATTAATATAATGATAATAATTAGCATCATAATCATTTTATACTCAACTTTCTCTCTCAGTAGACTATAATATCTTATAGACAAATCATATATTAAAATAACAGAATCTATAGTAATGGGTATGCCTTGAAAATTTTGTGTGCTTTGTTTGTGATTATGTAATGAATATAAGCTAAATGACTTAATTGATAATCAGGGGAAAATATCTCTGTATTTAAACTGAAAGTTGTTCCTGAAAACTCCTATCCAAATTCCTTAACTAAATACAAGAATTAAATTGAGATGCTTTAAATTTCACCAACATATAATATTAACTGTAATTGAAAAGTTTAAGATGTTTACACATAGCATTAAATTATTTGAAATCAATGAGATTATTAGAATATTTAGAAGTATATCAGTGTGTAATGTTTAACTTAAAATAATTTTATGAATTATATAACATAAAGCCCTGTAAACAATGTGATGTAAATAATTTAAAATAAACATCATATTCTATTTTAATCAAGTTGCTGATTTGTAGCTCAAGCTGTCTCACAGATGAAACTAGCACAGAAAATACTCAATTTCATCTTTGTAGAAAAAAAATCTGTCTTCTCCTTTTGCTTGAATGTGCCTACACATTGAGACTATGTCCTTGATCTAACCATACACTTTCTTATAACAAAGAATTTTCACTGGTATATAATACAGACTCGGAGAATGCAATCTCTATTATCCCCTCAAGCTTGACTAAATAAGTAACTTGGATTTATTAGTTTTTAATAGTGCACCTAGTAAAGCCTTGAAGGGATTTAAACTAGGAGGATATCAAAATGAATGGGAGAAGGGCATTCTTAATGAGTCAGAGAAAAGATAGGAATCAGTGCAATTTTTCCTTAATGATGATGAAGTTTTCTCTCTTTTCTTCCCCCTATTTCTCTGCTACATTTGCTCAGAAAAGCTATCTCTATCTGGCCATCATGTGATACTAAGTAGAAATTAGCTTCACAGTTATATACATCTTTATGGTCTTCACTGCCAAATAACTCTGTAGTATCCATTTAACTTTTTAAATCATCCTTGAAAACAAATGATGCTAAAACACATGAAATTTAACAATGAAATTCCACATTTGAGGAAGCAAATGAGAGAACAAACAGATATAATAATGAGAAAAAATATCATAAAACCATTAACACTTCACCAAGCAGCTTTGTATATTTTGAGAGAAATTGCACATGCTTCTTAATCTTAAAGAAGTAAACTGAAAATCTGCCCCACCTCTCTGGCACTAAAAATGGCTCAAATATTACTTCCTAATTAAAAGGTTATACTTGTTAGCAAATACTAAATGATGATCTCCAAAAAAAATTGCATGAATAATCACACTAGTTTCTATGAGTAAGAATTTATTTATTTGTTTATTTTTGTTTGTTTCTTTTGGCTGTGGCATGCAGAACTTCCCCGACCAGGGATCAAACCCACAGTCCCTGTAGTGGAAGAGCAGAGTCTGAAGTGGAGCCCCAGGGAAGTCCTGTTTGTTTGTTTTTTTTAGAACAAAAAGTCAAGCAGATGGTAGAGCTAACCCTTCATGCCTGAATGGAAGAACTGGTTCATCTCTATAAAAATGAAGGGCTGTGAGTCAGGAATGAGGGGTTTTCCTCTCAAGCTGTTCTAAATTAGATCAAGCTAAAGGTAAAACAGAAAATAAAATACCAGCTGCTAAGACAAAGCTCTGTAATTACTAAATTGTCTCTCTATTGTCTAAACCTAAATCATCACCAAAGTCATAAATGAAAATGGCAGCCAAATTGTATTGTAATGTGTACCCAGAGGTCACTCGGATGATGTTTGAGTTATTGCTAACAATTAAAAATCCTTCTGATTTCATGTCTACCTATAAATTGTTTCCTTTAAATTATATTTTTTTAGGATTGCAACAAACATCCCCACCAGCACTACCATAATCCTTCAGCATTTTGTATGTGGGAAACACAACATTCCTGGTTTGTGTTTAAACCTGTCAGTGTCAGACCTCAACCTCCTTTAACTCTTCACACTAATGTTAATGACTCCGTCAATCATTTACAAAAATAGAAGTGAGAGAAAAAAACATTTTAATAGTCATTGTTTCATAAGTAAAGACGATATGTAATTCTCTTTTCTTCAACATAAGATTACTTTCTGAATTACAGAAAAAAAGCATGGCGCAAATTAATAAAGAAATAATGACTAGAGTGTTTGTTTTCCCAGCAAAATATGGTTCCCACAAATTGTAGTATTATATTTCAAAAGGAATACGATTTTAAAACCATTTATATGAGAATAATCATTTGAACACCGTTAAATGAGATGAAGGTTGACTGTCTTTGAAAAGTATAATGGTTGTTTTTCTGATTTCTCAAATATCTTTTCTATACAGCTTCTTCTATATTGAAGAATAAAGTCGGAAGGCATTTAGTGTGGCAAAACCTGAGTGCTTAACTTCCCTTTGCAATAAGGTAAAATGGAACTGTGGAAAATGAATATAAACTCAACATCATGTGCAAGAACAAAGTTGGTAAAGCTTTGAACAATGCTTTTTATTCCTTAGAACAGATGAAATAATTTGTAATTTACCACAAAGCTAGAGTTAAGCTGAATTTAAGTAAGAATACTTAATGGGGAAAAAAAAATCACTATGCCCTCTAAGTCCTTGAATTTTCTTTTCATTATTCTGTACATACTTCAGTTTCAAAAGATATTTCTATAACAAATTGACAGGGACAGTAGAGGAAGGAGAGGAGGTAGGGTTAAAGTGAGGGGGAATGTGTACTTTTTTCAAACAACCTGATCAGGCCATTTGAATATATAAGAATGCAAATGTATCCTCAGGGAACTGTAGGTGAATTGCAAAGTTCCATATAGTTCAAAGAGAAAGCACATAAAAGGCTTCTAGACAAGATAGAGCTGGATATGTGTATTAAAGACTGGGTTATTTATATAAAGAAACTTGGAAGAGATATTCAAGGAGCAGGAAGTAACAAGAGAAAGTTTAAAAGAATATAAATAGAATATTGCACCCAGGAAACTTACCGGTCTTAGTCATGACCAAAATGAGAAGGAACACAGACTAAGATGCATGCTGCATTGCACTTCGTCTTCAGTGTATGGCATAAGAAATACCCAAGAGTCTCTCTGTATGAGGGCAACCTAATTATGGTATAAAACTTGATCATTTCGGTTTTATGTGAATATTCATGTAATTTCTCCCTTATTTAAAGCGCAAGGAAAGACTGCTTTATATTATCAATCAGTTGTTGTTTAGTTGCTTAGTTGTGTCCAACTGATTTGCTACCTCATTGACTGTAGCCCACCAGGTTCCTCACTCCATGGGATTTCCCAGGCACGAATACTGGAGTGGGTTGCCATTTCCTCCTCCAGGGGATCTTCCCCAACCCAAGGACTGAACCCATGTCTTCTGCATTGTAGGTGTGTTCTTTACCACTGAACCACCAGGGAATCCCTATACTATCAATGAGAAGCTAGAACACAATATTAAAATTAGATATTCAAAATTAAAATTACTAAATCACTTAAGTTTGCTGAGGACTGTTTCACACACAAACAACTGGCTGTCATGCAAAGCCTAGCAATTTCAAAAAGCCATGTCAAAACCTATATCGACACAAATATAAGCAGAAAGAATGGCAATAATTCTCACAAATTGAGGAAACATTTGCTATGAGTACAGCATTATTCTCCACTAATGAGCAGATATGGGCTCAGAAGTTCTCATACTTACAAAGTGCATTGAATTATTATAAGGGAAAAAAAACCCACCATGAAAACATAACCTCCAGCAAGAACATACGTAGACATAAGCATGACAATGCTGAAGATCAAGCGGAGATGGTACATTGGACATTCATGCTACTTCACATGTATAAATACAACTCTGAAGTCGACAAAATTTTGTATATCAAATTTGTATGTCAGATTCCATTTGCATCAAAATGTCACCTCCCCCATATACCTGGAGTTGCTGCTGCTGCTGCTAAGTCACTTCAGTCGTGTCCGACTCTGTGCAACCCCATAGACGGCAGCCCACAGGCTCCGCCGTCCTTGGGATTCTCCAGGCAAGAACACTGGGGTGGGTTGCCATTTCCTTCTCCAATGCATGAAAGTGAAAAGTGAAAGCGAAGTCGCTCAGTCATGTCCAACTCTTCATGAACCCATGGACTGCAGCCTTCCAGGCTCCTCTGTCCATGGGATTTTCCAGGCAAGAGTACTGGAGTGGGTTGCCATTGCCTTCTCCGATACCTGGAGATAGATGATGTTAATTTTAATTCTCATTTTGACAGTGAATGGCAACCAAAACTCATTTTTGCAAATTAATAGAGTTTTTAGTGCAGTTTTAGGTTTATAAAACTGAATATTCCTGAGCAGTGTAACAGTGTAGTGAATTCTCATATAACTCCTTCTCTCTCCACTAGTTTTTCTATTGATATCTAGCTTTAGGGTCATAGATTTGTTACAGTTGATTAATGATTATTAACACATTATTACTGGCAAACATTCATAATCCTCATTAGAAGATTTTTTTTGTGCTGTGAAGTTGTATGGGTTTTGACAAATACATGCTTTCATGTTTCTACCACTATAGTACCATGCAGAAGAGTTTCTCTGCCTTAAAAATCTGATGTGCCCCTTTTGTTCATCTTTCCCACCTCCTCCTGAAGTTCTGTCAATGACTAAGTTTTTTATATACCTATAGTTTTGTTTTCTCCAGAATGCAACATAGTTGAATAAAAAAAAATATGTAATCTTATAAAACTAGCTAATTTCACTTAGCAATGTGAATTTGGACTTCTCTGGTGGCTCAGCAGTAAAGAATTCCCCTGCAATGCAGAAGATGTGAGTTAGATCCCTGGGTCAGGAAGATCCCCTGGAGGAGGAAATGGCAACCTACTCCAGTATTATTGCCTGGGAAAGCCCATGGACTGAGAAGCCTGGTGGGCTACAGTTTCAGTTCAGTTGCTCAGTCGTGTCTGACTCTTTGTGGCCCCATGGACTGTAGCACACCAGGCTTCGCTGTCCATCACCAACTCCCACAGCTTGCTCAAACTCATGCCATTGAGTTGGTGGTGCCATCCAATCATCTCATCCTCCGTCATCTCCTACTTCTTCTGCCTTCAATCTTTCCCAGCATCAAAGTCTTTTCAAATGAGTCAGTTCTTCCCATCAGGTGGCCAGAGTATTAAGTTTCAGATTCAGCATCAGTCTTTCCAATGAATATTCAGGACTGATTTCCTTTAGGATTGACAGTTTGGATCTCCTTGTAGTCCAAGGGACTCTTAAGAGTCTTTTCAACACCACAGTTCAAAAGTATAAGTTCTTTGGTGCTCAGGTTTCTTTATAGTCCAACTCTCACATCCATACATGACTACTGGAAAAACCATAGCTTGGACTAGACGGACCTTTGTTGGCAAAGTAATGTCTCTGCTTTTTAATATGCTGCCTAGCTTGGTCATAGCGTTTCTTCCAAGGAGCAAGTGTCTTAATTTCACTGCTGCAGTCACCATTTGCAGTGATTTTGGAGCCCCCCAAAATAAAGTTTCTCATTGTTTCCATTATTTCCCCATCTATCTTCCACAAAGTGATGGGACTGGATGCCATAATCTAAGTTTTCTGAATGTTGAGTTTTAAGCCACCTCTTCAGTCTCTTCTTTCACTTTCATCATGAGGCTCTTTAGTTCTTCTTTGCTTTCTTCCACAGGAGTGGTGTCATCTGTATATCTGAGGTTATTGATATTTCTCCTGGCAGTCTAGATTCCAGCTTGTGCTTCTTCCAGCCCAGCATTTCACATGATGTACTATGTATATAAGTTAAATAAGCAGGGTCACAATATACAGCCTTGACAAACTCCTTTCCAGATTTGGAATCAGTCTGTTGTTCCATGTCCAATTCTAACTGTTGCTTCCTGACCTGCATACAGATTTCTCAGGAGGCAGGTTAGGTGGTCTGGTATTCCCATTTCTTGAAGATTTTCCACAGTTTGTTGTGATCCACACAATCAAAGATTTGGTGTAGTCAATAAAGCAGAAATAGATGTTTTTCTGGAACTCTCTTGCTTTTTTGATGATCCAACAGATGTTGGCAATTTGACCTCTGGTTCCTCTGCCTTTTCTAAAACCAGCTTGAACATTTGCAAGCTCATCGCTCACATACTGTTGAAGACTGGCTTGGAGAATTTTGACTATTACTTTGCTAGTGTGTGAAATGCAATTGTGTGGTAGTTTGACTGTTCTTTGTCATTGCCTTTTTTTGGAATTGCAATGAAAACTGACCTTTTCCAGTCCTGTGGCCACTGCTGAGTTTTCCAAATTTGCTGGCATATTGAGCACAGCACTTTAACAGCATCATCTTTTAAGATTTGAAATAGCTCAACTGGAATGCCATCACCTTCACTAGCTTTGTTCACAGTGATGATTCTTAAGGCCCACTTGACTTCCCATTGCAGGATGTCTGGCTCTAGGTGAGTGATCACACTGTCATGGTTATCTGGGTCATGAAGATCTGTTTTGTATAGTTCTTCTGTGTATTCTTGCCACCTCTTCTTAATATCTTCTACTTCTGTTAGGTCCATACCATTTCTGTCTTTTATTGTATCCATCTTGCATGAAATGTTCCCTTGGTATCTCTAATTTTTTTGAAGAGAACGCTAGTCTTTCCCATTCTATTGTTTTCCTCTATTTCTTTGTATTGATCACTAAGGAAGGCTTTCTTATCTATCCTTTCTATTCTTTGGAACTCTGCATTCAAATGGGTATATCTTTCCTTTTCTCCTTTGCTTTTCGTTTCCCTTCTTTTCACAGCTATTTGTAAGGCCTCGTCAGACAACTATTTTGTCTTTTTGCATTTCTTTTTTTGGGGATGATCTTGATCCCTGCCTCCTGTACAATGTCACTAACCTCAGTCCATAATTCTTCAGCCACTCTGTCTATCAGATCTAATCCCTTTAATCCATTTGTCACTTCCACTCTACAATCGTAAAGGATTTGATTTAGGTCATACCTGAATGGTCTCGCGGTTTTCCCTATTTTCTTCAATTTAAGTCTCAATTTGGGAATAAGGAATTCATGTTGTTCATCTGAGCAATAGTCTTCGGGGTGACAAAGAGTCAGACATGACTTAGTGACTAAACAATAATAACAAATGTCCATTTCAATACCCCACATACTTTTCATGGCTTTCATAAGCTTGATAGTTTTTTTTTTTTTGATGACTGAATAATATTCAATTGTATGGCTAGGCCAATTTATTTATCCATTCACTTATCAAAAGACTTCACATGTAGTTGTTCTTATTGATTATGAATAAAACTGTTATGAACATTCGTGTTCCTGTTTATGCATCGATGTAAGTTTTCGTCTCATTTGGGTAAGAAAGCTCAGAATGTGAAAGGTGTAAAGACGGGTGAGCTGGTTCATGAGCTCAGAACACTAAGAGGCCAATTTACAAAATATCATATATAGGCAATATTAAAAAAAAAAATCTTTCCATAATACAGTTTGTCTTTTTCTTCTCAATGGGAATTTTCAAATAAATGAAGAGAAAGTTTTTAGAAATAAAGTTTTTATTTCTAAATTGTGATTTCATAAATTCTAAATAAAATAACATAGAGAGTACTCAATGGGCAAAGTTTCTACTTGTTGTTAATGTTTCTGGCCCTGGAGACAAAGTTGGCATGTAGTTCTCAAAACAAGGAAGTGTCTAATGAGGACATCCATCTCTTGTCATGCTAATGAGGTAACTTTTGCTAGTGAAATAACTGTCATCAATAATTAACAGCTCAGGGACATTTTAGTGGCTGACAAATAGCTTTAAAACTCGGCAAGCATGGCTTAGTCATTAAACATAGCTGTTTAATGAGAATTCCTAATACTCAATACTTATTTATTTCTTTTATTTTGTTTCAGAAACCAATTGGGAAGTAATAAGCCATATTATTTATTTTCTGATTAAAATGTTTATACTTATTATAAAAAACTAAAATGTAGTGTTCATTTAGATAAAAATCCACATTTTCTTATTCATTGCATATGGTTATGAAATATATATCAAAGAATATAAATAAACAACAGAAAGATATATGACTGAATCACTGTGCTGTCCACCTGAAATGTATGTAAACTGCTTGCAACAAGTCCTGTGTAATAGCAAATGCTCAGCCACTACTACCATTACTTGATTGATGTCCTCCAACTCAACGTGATCTATAAGCAATTAGACAATAATTTAAGCAGAGAAGCAATACAGTCAGCTAAGCATGAAAGTAAGACATATAATTAAAACAGGATAAAATATGTATTGAAAGCAATGGAAATTATCACGTTGTCACAACTGATTTAAAGTAGTAGTAATGAAATGTTAGTTATTCAGTTGTGTCCGACTCTGTGACCCCATGCACTATAGCCCACCAGGTCTTCTGTCCGTGAAATTCTCCAAGCAAGAATACTAGAGCATATAGCCATTTCCTTCTAAGGGGTCTTCCTGACCCAGGGATTGAGCCAGAGCCTCCTGAATTGCAGGCAGATTCTTTACCATCTGAGCCAGCTACACAAAGTAGTATAATATTACTTGAAAACAGATGGTAACACATTATCCAATCTCTATGTCTATGTAACCGTATGCATCTATCTACCTACATTATTCATCCTCATTATTCACAGAGTCTGTATTTTTTAATATGCCCACTTGCTTAAAGGTATTTGTAACCCCAAATCAGTACTCAGAGAACTCTCCACAGATAGTCCTGGATCTGGTCAGGGCAGCAAAACCCTTGAGGCACTTGGTGTGCACCTTCCCTGCACGGTTGAACAGGTAATTCTCTGCCTTCTTATTGCTACTCTGGCACCTGTCATACCGAGGTGACTGAGGATGGATGTGGCAGGGGCCCTACAGTGCCATGTGAGAAACTCCAGCTCTAGGGCCAATGAGTTGGAGTTTGAAACCCAACTTTGACATTTACTGCAGGAGACCCAGGTTTGATCCCTGGTCCAGGAACATTCCCTGGAGAAGGGAATGGCTATGCACTCTAGCATTCTTGCCTGAAGAATTCCATGGACAGAGGAGCCTGGCGGCCTACAGTTCAGAGAGTAGCAAAGAGTTGGACATGACTGAGCGACTAACATTTTCTTTCTCTTTCACTTCTTCTGGCAACTATTATTGGGGTCACCTCTGGCAAGCAAGTTACTTACTACTGAACCCTGTTTGTTATTTTTGTAGAATGAAGAAACCAGTCATATACTGGGTTTATGGATTAGATAAGTTATTATTTCTTCCAAAATATTCAAGGATACAATAATATAAATGTACTCATTCAACAACATCATCTTACAATAAAGGATAGGTTCTTTTGGACTACAATAGTTCTACAAATCATTTTTAGTTAGTACTGAACATAAAATTTTTGAATGTCATTCCTGTGATGAAATTCCAATATTAAGAAAAATTGTGATGATCTGTAAAGTCAACTAAATAGCACTTGTAGGACATTTTATATATTAATAAAATATTAGGTGAATGAATGGCAATATGTGTACTTAGATAATTTCTAAGTAGGTTAAACCTTATAAAAACAAAATGAGCAAAAGCACCAGGTTATAAAATGTTAGTTTTTGCTTGTACATTCTTGTCTATAAAAAGTAGATTCACATTTAATAAATAGCAATTAATATGGCAAATTCAATGTGATATATAAAGTATTTATAATATGCTTATAAGTTTATGCTTTACTGTGAAGAGTAAAGAATATTCTAGGCAACTACATTATGATTAACTGACTGCATTGAAGATTTCCCAGAAGTTATTTTGCCCTGAATTTTAAATAGAATCAATTAGTGGAGTTGTGAGTTTATCCATTACAGGCAACTGCAGAATTACAGATGAAAAGTAGGTAATTTAATGTAACTGGTTATGGATCCTTGCTGTGGTTGCTTGCTTGTTTTGTTTCCCCCAAAACCAATATGTTGAAAAGAGAGGCAAAAAATTGGAGCATTAGAGGGGAAAAAAAGTCTACCAAAGAGAAAATGGGCAGTGAAAAGATGGCAGTATCATTCCCAATGGGGTTGAAAAATTGGGGAGTCAGGGTCCTAGAAGGAGTGAGCTGAAAAGGTATGAGATAGTGAGAGAGCGTGAGTGGTAGTTACAACTGAGGCCAGACGTTTACTGTGGAAGTTATCAGCTGTATGGAGGAGAAGGACACAATTATTAGAGAAGAGGAATTGAAGAGATAAAGATATAAGTTTTCAGATGAAACAATCATGTAAACGCTGAAGTGAAGGAGCCTTAAGAAGGGAGCAATATGTAAGAGAGTAATCATAAGCCAAAAGCAAAATTCTCTGAGAAATGAGGGGTCAGTAGATTGTGACTTGAATGAGGGGTTGTAGCGAATGTAACATGATGACAGGCAGTTCAAATACTGGCGCTTTTAGAGAAGAGATGTAGTGTTTACAGAACAGATGTAGAGGGGTTGGTGGAGGGTAGAGATAGATTTGAAACAGGTAATGGAGAATAAGGAGAGTACATATCTTATCTGTAGGCCCGTGGTCAAGAGATGATAAAAAAAAAAAGAAAAAAGTAAGTCATTAATTCCTAAAAGAGCAAAAACCAAAACAAAAGGCCTCTGTTTAGTATTTAGTATTCATCTATTGAGACATTTACACAAAAAGAGGTTTTTAAAAAATTGGCTCAAAACTCAAAAAAAATAACCTTCTCCCTGTTCATAAAATTATTTTCAAAATTATCACAGAAGTTGTTGAGTTTTATGGCTTTTCATGGCTTCAGATCATAGAATATTTCCAGCCTTATCACTTAGGCCTTCACAAAGTATCTAGAGTCTGAATTTGATCCTTCTGGAGGGTATCTTCTCCTACCCTTTTCTTGGGAAGTACTGAGGTTCTGTAAACAAAGTAAAGTTCAACTTGATGTTCTGCATCATTCATGAGACATTTACTTGCAACAATTCTCATCAACTTGTTAATCACAGTTACAATGGAATTTGCATTTTCCCCTTCAGATGAAAAAGTCTGGAGGATAAAGACACCCTCTTCACGTTTTTTCCCCCAGAGAGTTACAAATGAGTATCTAGATTCAGATTTGACATATGGAGTATATTTGATCAATGAAAGTGTTAGTCACTCAGTCATGTCCAACTCTTTGTGACCCTATGGACTGAAGCCCTCTGGGCTCCTCCGTCCATGGGATTCTCCGGGCAAGAATACTGGAGTGGGGTGCCATTCCCTTCTGCAGGGGATCTTCCCAATTGAGGGATCGAACCCACATCTGCATTGCAGGCAGATTCTTTACCATTTGAGCCATCACTAAGCTTCTAATAGCATTTCTCTGTAAAATGCTCTAGCAATTTGTGGGGTTTTTTTGTTTGTGTTTATTGTATTGTATTGTAATTTAGTTAACTAGCCATGACCCTTAGGTGCATATTTTTTCAGGTAATCAATAATTTAATTGACCTATATTGTGATCAATTATATTGTCTTCCAAGGTGGCTAAGGATGCAGAATTACCCTAGCTTCATCTTTAGAGATCAAGCTTCAAACTTTTGCCTGGGCTGCCAGCAATAGACTAGGGATGAAGTTAGTTGCTTATCATCCTTCTTCTCACACTCTGTCTATCCACATTGCAAATTCTCAGGGACATAATCAATTTTCTTCAAATTCTTTTGTGAAGACTTGCCTGCTTTCCCACTTCACACCAAGGATAGGTAAAGATATGATCCTGCTTATCAGTTCCTCATCACATTTTTCCATCTTTGTTTGTCAAAAAGTGACAGAGAAAAATTATTATCTCTAATAAACAGAACTCATGAGTTGGGAAAAAAAGAAGAATCATGCTCATAATGTCAATTTATGGTAACAATCAATGTTCAAATATCAACCAGAACTCATACTACCTGGAAATTGTATCTATTAATAGTAATAGATTTTATTAGTGATTTGAAGGATACAGGCAATTGTGTGGCAGAGCAAAGCAGTTTTCTCTTGGAGTGTCTGGCATCATCAATACATCTCTCCTCAATCTATCTTCTCTCATTTTAGGACTAAATACGCAGGTTTGTTTAGAGCAGTGCATGTCATTTTATAGAACATCTCCATTTTATATGTCATTAATTACAGTGATTACTGAACACTCTTCACCTGGCTATGTCTGCAAAAATCTATACCCACACTAAAGCATTTCACTGATAAGGAGTCTACATTATCATTCGAGTAGCAAAAAGCAGGTATGTATGTTTCCCCAAAGGCCTATTGACAAGAATGCAAATAAGAGAAGTCAACTAGGTCATTCTTTCTCTCCCAAATGTCCTAGTGAAGATTGTAGTTACACTTCCAATGCTGTTCTTTGCAGAAAAGAATAGATATGGCAGAAACCACCACAATATCATAAATCAATTATCCTCCAGTTAAAAGTAAACAAATTACAAAGAGAAATAGCTATTAAAGATCATACAGCATGTCAAGTAACTCATAGTCTATTCACTGAATGAAAAATTCCTGGAATCTTATTTTTCTGTAGCTCCAATTTAGCTATATTAGAAGTGATATGATTTTGAAAGACTAAGCTCCAATGTATGCTCCCTGAGTGATAGATTTTTTTGGCAATTTTTTTCTCTCTGTGTTTTAACATTCAGTCACAGAATAAGGCAAAGTGTATGTCTGTTAAGGAAAACTTGTTTTAAGGTTAAAAAACAGTTTTGATTATGTACATAAGCCTCATTCCAATACTTAAACATACAGAAGACCTCTCAAACACACAGACAGGTGTGCATACACAGGTGCTCACACACATACAGTCTTACAATGAATGTTTAATGTTTTCTAAGCTTGATTCATATGGGAATTCAAATGAATATCTAATCCCTTCATCAGTGTACGGGTTTGAACATTTCTTGCTATTTTTCATGACTGTGAAGGCAAGCAATCATAATTCAACTACACGCCACTTCTTAGGCTGTGCTGGTTAATCAGCTGAGTCAGTCCACAGCTGGAGTCTCTTGCAGGCTTTGATTTCACAAAGTCATTAATCTCATTTCCAACTGAGTCAAAACATTACTGAAGCCAGCGAAACCCAGTGCCTTTCCATTTCCTGTCAGAGATGTACATGTTCTTTTCAGGGCGCCCAGGGTGAAAACCTTTAACATATACAGCTGGCGCTTTTTTTCACTTATTTTTAAAACTCTTTCTTACTTATCTCTGGGTTTAATTATTCTGCAGCCTTGATCCTTGAGGGAGATTTTATCTATCATCTTTCATCTTTGCTTTAGTTTATGTTACTTAGATGTTGAAATATCTTATTAAGTCGATGTTAAGAGAAAAATATTGTAACTTTTGGCAATTTGTATTAAAATATATAAAATACTCAAAAAATGTGACCTATAATTCTATGCTTGGTAATATACAAATACACATGGATTCATATATTCCCTACACACACATGCTTAATATACACACAAATACACATACATATATAGAATTTTAGAAATTATGCTTAAAAATTTAAATGAATATTACTTATAGTCCTTTACAAAATTATTTTCCTTTATAATGTTTTTGGAATTTTCTAAGTGATCTACAGTGTATTCTTACTGCATCTACAGTATAAATGACACATTCCTATGTAAAGAGTATTATTATTCATATGTGATGAAAACAATTCAATTATGGAATTTTATTATTTGATTCCTGAATTCTGATAATTTATATGAATCAAAGATTTGCATTCTGTATGTACATTTACAATTCCACTATTGATCACAGACATTTCTTTACAAATAACTGATATGTAGCACTTGAATGCACTCTTTTGTTATTTTCTTCTAGTTGGGGAAATAAATTTTAGCATTATGGAAATACAGAAAGTATTTAATATGAAAAATTAATATATATATTGATAATTAGTACACATATTTGAAACAAATAGAGAACACATTCTGTTAACCCATTATGTAGGTCTATGTATTATATTTATTGAATGATTAATACAAACAATGAATTTTATGGAATTATTTAATATTTACAATAATCCTCCAATGTAGGCAAGTAACCTCCAATATATAGGGAAGTTCAGGCTTGGAGAGCTGAACTAACATGAAAGGAACTACAGAGCTAGAATTGAATCCAAGTTTTTGTGTTTATTTCTTTAAATTATAAAGTGAATTTTATTTGTTTCAAATTAATGTTTGCTTTTCTGCATGTTTTGATGTCACCAGATCATATTCAATTTCATTTTTCAATGTAGAGACAGTATAAAAATATTTCATTATGTAAAGATATAAATTAGAACCAAGAATGAGTAATACTACGTAGACAAAGTTGGTAAACAATGGCCATGAGGTCAAGTCTGCTCCTTCCCCCAAAGTAATAGTTTGCATTTAGGGTATTGAAGGAATAAGATCATCCTTTTGTGTACTGTGTATGGCTGCTTTTTCACTAAGACTGCAGAGTAATTGTGACATAGGCCATATGGCTAGAAAACCCTAAGAGATTTACTATCTCGTCCTTTACTATTAGATGTTTGCCAACTTCTACATCTCTGAAATATATAAGTCATTTGTTTTGTATATTTTTGAGATTAGTTGTTTGTCAGTTGCTTCATTTGCTATTATTTTCTCCCATTCTGAAGGCTGTCTTTTCACCTTGCTTATAGTTTCCTTTGTTGTGCACAAGCTTTTAAGTTTAGTTAGGTCCCATTTGTTTATTTTTGCTTTTATTTCCAATATTCTGGGAGGTGGGTCATAGAGGAGCCTGCTGTGATTTATGTTGGAGAGTGTTTTGCCTATGTTCTCCTCTAGGAGTTTTATAGTTTCTGGTCTTACGTTTAGATCTTTAATCCGTTTTGAGTTTATTTTTGGATATGGTGTTAGAAAGTGTTCTAGTTTCATTCTTTTACAAGTGGTTGACCAGTTTTCCCAGCAACACTTGTTAAAGAGATTGTCTTTAATTCATTGTAGATTCTTGCCTCCTTTGTCAAAGATAAGGTGTCCATAGGTGCGTGGATTTATCTCTGGGCTTTCTATTTTGTTCCATTGATCTATATTTCTGTCTTTGTGCCAGTACCATACTGTCTTGATGACTGTGGCTTTGTAGTAGAGCCTGAAGTCAGGCAGGTTGATTCCTCCAGTTCCATTCTTCTTTCTCAAGATTGCTTTGGCTATTCGAGGTTTTGTTGTATTTCCATACAAATCTTGAAATTATTTGTTCTAGCTCTGTGAAAAATACCATTGGTAGCTTGATAGGGATTGCATTGAATCTTTAAATTCCTTTGGGTACTATACTCCTTTTCACTATATTGATTCTTCCGTTCCATGAACATGGTATATTTCTCCATCTATTAGTGTCCTCTTTGATTTCTTTCATCAATGTTTTATAGTTTTCTATATATAGGTCTTTAGCTTCTTTAGGTAGATATACTCCCAAGTATTTTATTCTTTTCGTTGCAATGGTGAATGGAATTGTTTCCTTAATTTCTCTTTCTGTTTTCTCATTATTAGTGTATAGGAATGCAAGGGATTTCTGTGTGTTGATTTTATATCCTGCAACTTTACTATATTCATTGATTAGTGCTAGTAATTTTCTGGTGGAGTCTTTAGGGTTTTCTATGTAGAGGATCATGTCCTCTGCTAACAGTGAGAGTTTTACTTCTTCTTTTCCAATTTGGATGCTCTGATTGCTGTGGCCAAACCTTCCAAAACTATGTTGAATAGTAGTGGTGAAAGTGGGCACCCTTGTCTTGTTCCTGACTTTAGGGGAAATGCTTTCAATTTTTCACCATTGAGGATAATGTTTGCAGTGGGTTTGTCATATATAGCTTTTATGATGTTGAGGTATCTTCCTTCTATTTCTGCTTTCTGAAGAGTTTTTATCATAAATGGATTTTGGAATGAGTCAACTTAAGTTTAGATCAAAGATCTGACACTTCATAGTTTCACAAACAAATCATAAGACTGTTTAAGGCTTTTCCCCCAATTTGGAAATTAAGCATGATTATAGTACATTCTCCACTGGGATGTTGTGAATGAAATGATATTCTGAAGGTATTGCATAATGCCTGATAATAAGAGAATATTTATTATTATTATCATCCAGTAACATTTTCTAGATAATTTTGGTTTTATTTGCTTGAAAATAATGTAAGCATTAGCATGTGCTTCTATAGGAAAAATATACATCTCTATCATATTTTCATTATGTACTTCAGGGGCATCCTGAAAGTAATCTCTCTTTGCTATAAATCATTTTCTATTCTTATATGGGTCTTTATAGTAAACCCAGACCTTCACTGAATAGAAGTACTGATAGGATGGGCTTCCCAAGTGCTGCCGAACCAGCCTGCCAATGCAGGAGACTGAGACACAGGTGTGATCCCTGAGTCAGGACAATTCCCTGGAGGAGGACATGGCAACCCACTCCAGTATTCTTTCCTGGGAAATCCCATGGACACAGAAGACTGGCAGACAACAGTCCATAGGGTCACAAAGAGTTGGGCATGAAAGAAGCAACTTGGCATGCATGTATGACATCACCCTTATGGCAGAAAGTGGAAAAGAGCTAAAGAGCCTCTTGATGAAAGTGAAAGAGGAGAGGGAAAAAGATGGCTTAAAACTCAACATTCAGAAAACTAAGACCATGGCATCCAGTCCCATCAAATCATAGCAAATAGATGGGGAAACAATGGAGACAGTGAGAGACTCTATTTTGGGGGGCTCCAAAATCACTGCAGATGGTGACCACAGCCATAAAATTAAAAGACACTTGCTCCTTGGAAGAAAAGCTATGATAAATCTAGACAGCATATTAAAAAGCAGAGATATTGCTTTGCCAACAAAGGTCCATTTAGTCAAAACAATGGTTTTTCCATTAGTCATGGATGGATGTGAGAGTTGGACTATAGAAAAAAGCTGAGCACTGGAGAATCGATGCTTTTTAACTGTGGTCTTGGAGAAGACTCCTGAGAGTCCCTTGGACAGCAAGGAGATCCAATCAGTCTATCCTAAAGGAAATCAGTCCTGAATATTCATTGTAAGGACTGATGCTGAAGCCAAAACTCCAATACTTTGGCCACCTGATGTGAAGAACTGACTCACTAGAAAAGACCCTGATGCTGGGATAGATTGAAGGCAGGAGGAGAAGGGGATGACAGAGGATGAGATGACTGGATGTAATCACTGACTTGACGGACATGAGTTTGAGAAAGCTCTGGGAGTTGGTGATGGACAAGGAAGCCTGGCATGCTGCAGTCCATGGGGTTGCAAAACGCCGGACACGACTGAGAGAATGAACAATGAAAAGGGACTGTTAAAGTATATAGATCCATTTAGTCCTTACAACAGTTGTATCTTGTCCCCAGCCTTTGATGGTTCTTGGTCCCTAAATATACTTTTATTTTTGTTGTTTAGTTTTTAAGTTGTCTTTCTTTGACTCTTTGTGATCTCATGGACTGTAGGCCGCCAGGTTCCTTTGTCCATGGGATTCTCCAGGCAAGAATACTGGAATGGATTGCCATTTCCTACTCCAGGGGGTCTTCCTGACCCAGACATCAACCCCCCATCTCCTGCATTGGCAGGTAGTTTTTTTTTTTTAACTGCTGAGCCACCCAGGAAGCCCAACTATATCTTAAAGTAGTTACTAAATTCTCTTGGGTAAAGACTGGGGAATAATCAGTTTAGTTCAGTCACTCAGTTGTGTCCAACTCTTTGCGACTCCATGGCCTGCAGCAGGCCAGACCTCCCTGTCCATCACCAAATCCCAGAGTTTACCCAAGCTCATGTCCATCAAGTCAGTGATGCTATCCAGCCATCTCATCCTCTGTCGTCCCCTTCTCCTCCTGCCTCCAATCTCTCCCAGCATCAGAGTCTTTGCCAATGAGTCAACTCTTCACATGAGGTGGCCAAAGTATTGGAGTTTCAGCTTTAGCATCATTCCTTCCAAAGAACACCCAGGGCTGATCTCCTTTAGAATTGACTGGTTGGATCTCCTTGCAGTCCAAGGGACTCTCAAGAGTCTTTTCCAACACCACAGTTCAAAAGCATCAATTCTTCAGCACTTAGCCTTCTTCACAGTCCAACTCTCACATCCATACCTGATCTATCTTCACTTAATTTGTTAGATCAGGAATTTAATCATAAATTTAGTCATTCTGTGGGCTGCTTCTCTTCAAATAAAATCCTCACTTCATTACCTCTTAACCTGATAATTACGTGGCTTCTCTACCATGTAAATGGGACTGTCAAATTTTATGTCCCAAAGATACAAGTAACATCTAAAATACTGTTAAAGTGTTTAACTGAAGCCGTGGTTCTCATTTTTCAAGGCACTTACTAGTGCTTGTTTGAGTAGTGATTTTTTTTTTTTCCAGTTGCTAAGGAGTAGCTTTGCTAGTTCAATAAAATATTCATCAGACTAGATGGTCTCTCTCTGTCTTTGTACTGATTTTTCCTACCCTTGGGCATAGCTTCTCTCTGGTTCTATTCTTCTGGTTTTGTTCTTTATTAGTATTTTGAGAAACACAAATAATTGTGAAGAATGTTGCATAATTCTATGTGGGTTATCTAACGCAGTATTACTTTCAACATTTGTAACACATACTAAAAATGACACTCTGCTTTTAAAAAATAATTTCTCTCAAAATCTCATCTGATACTGTCATAAAATATGTATTTCTATTACATTATGCAAATTATTCTATGTAAAAGTTTAGAACATTCCTTATAAGGTTTCCTTCAGATTGCTTATGGATTAAAAATTAAGCACAGAGGAAAGACTTGGAAACTTGTGTTGAGCCCTAAAACCAAAGATTGTCAAGGTTTTTGAAACAGTGCTTTCCCTTATCATTCAGAACCTGCAACATTCTCTTGTTTCTTGCTATGTTGAGGCAATTCAAATATATTCATATATCAAAATAAATTTATCTGTTTAAACTTAGTGAAACGAATTCATGTACATATCTGGACATCTTTCTGAAGCCCTATGAAAACAATGATAAAAGAGGAAAAAGTGATAAAGAAAATGACACACATATGGTTGTTTTACCATATTCTACTCAGTGATAAACTCATAGTCCTCGTCATGTGACAATACTGGAATAAAATTAATGCCTAAACAAACTCCCAGGTGGCTCAGTGGCAAATAATCTGCCAGTCAATGCAGGAGACTCAGAAGATGTGTGTTCTGTCTCTGGCTCAGGAATATCCATCTCCTGGAGGACGAAATGGCAAACCACTCCAGTATTCTTGCCTAGAAATCCCATGGACAGAGAAACCTGGAGGGCTACAGCCCATGGGGTTGCAAAGAATCAGACACAACTGAGCACGCACACATGCACAAACTACTAGGATGTAAGCTCTAAATACTCCAAGAAATTGCTTGAGAGATTTTCCTGCACAGAAAATGCAAGGATTAACCCAAACGATGTGTTCTGATGGTGAGAAACCCCAATTTTCTTCAGCATAATAACAAGGGCCCTAATAGTCGGCTTACAATCACTAATCTAGGGTATTTGAGGATTTCTTCTTGGCAAATTTATGACTCAGAAGACCACCTGACGATGACTTCATACAATCCTCTATAAACATCTAGATTAATATCAATGAAGATCACTAGATGACAGGTATTCATGAGGAGCGTCTAGTCTATGTTGTAGTATTCTCTTACCTATTAACAGAAACAAAAATTTATCTAAAACATCACAATGAAAGACAAAAGTCAAAATAAACAGGAAAAAAAGAGAATTGCTGAGAATATAAAAGGAACCAAAGACAACTACTAAAAGAAAAATAAGCAAGCAACAATTTTTTTTTTTTGAAAAACAAGACAAGACAGGGGCTCCATTAAATAAAAGCAAGATATTATGTCAAAGAAATAGTCAAAAACCAAAAAGTGAAGATGTGGTTACTTAAGGTTGGTTGGAAAGCTGGAAACTAAATAAGTCAAAATGGAAAGTAAGACCAAAGTTAAATAATTAGTCTAGAATATTTAATATCTTGGTTATAGAATTTCCAGAAAGTAAAAAAAGAGAAGAAAATCACCAGAAAAATAATACAAGAAAATGTCTAGATAAGAAGGATATGATTTCTAGATAAAAATAAACATTACAATGAGTGACTAAGAAAATAAAAGAGGCAGGGATATATGAGTGTTCATTACAAAAAACAGTCAGAAAAAATAAATGGAGAAATGAAATGTGTTTTTTGAAGATGTCTGTTGCAATCTTATTTACAATAGCAGTTTTTAAAAATTGAGAAAATAGCTTTAAATTTTAAAAGATATAACATTTTGATTTAGATATTATGCTAAATTTTAAAATATTTTAAATTTATATATTAAGAATGAAAATATAATAAAATATACAGAAATTCCAATTCTTTCCCTCTTTAGGTTTTTTTTTTTTTTTTTTTTTAATAACACATTGAGCTTCAGTCATGTCCAACTCTTTGTGACCCTATGGACTGTAGCCCACTGAGCTCTTCTGTCCATGGGATTCTCCAAGAAAGAATACTTTAGTGGATTGCCATGCCTTCCTCCAGGGCACCTTCTCAATGGAGAGATACTACCTGGGAAGTCCTTTAAGATATTAGTTTTACCCTAACACTTATCACGTAAGTACGGTTGTATCATTCACTTTGACATATCCAGGGTAAATTATTAGCAGAAACTAAATTATGGTGCAAAATAACTTTTAGTAGAAAAGTATAAAAATTACTAAGGGAAAATGAGAATCAATACATTTATGTTAAATTAAAGTAATAGAGAACAAATTTAAATAGTTATTAAAGCATCAATGAGAGCTGAGAGCATACCGAAATCATTAAAAGGCCAAAATAAATTTAAGAAACGTAGATCAAATTTGACTTAGCACAATTGAAGAGTATAGATTATACTTTCCACTGTGAATTTATGAATATATATGAATATTATGAATATATACCCTCTAATTAAAGAAAATAAATTTTGTTATGTATTAACAGAAAACACGTGTGATCTATATATACACCATTGTGAATAAATATATTTGTATACATTTTCTTTATTTCATGTAACAAAGCACCTAATTGCCTTACTGGGAAAGTATTCAGAGAGAAAAAATAAAAATCATTGTTGTTATTTAAGTCTGGGTCCTGGACCTTAGCTAGCACTCCTCTTTGTATTTATAATATAATATAATAATTTAAAATATATTTACTGATTGTCTACTAAATGATAAGCATTTTTTCATCATTGGGATAGAGGATGAAACAAATTTACAGAAATCTTTTTTACATTACTCTCATATATCAATCCAAATAAACTTTTCCCATAAATTAATTTGTTTTTCTCAACTGAAACAAATTCTTTTACTTTGATATTTGCTGGTGTAGGCAGAGTGCAATTAATTATTACAGTCAGATGAACACATTTGACATTTTATTATGCTTTCATTTTTATTGTCTCCTACACACAGTTAGAGATAATTTTGTATCATCTGTAGAATCCCTGAAACATGACAAGCATTGCCTAAAATAAAAAAGAATCAAAAGCATGACAAATTCACAGCATAGCCATGAATATCAAAGCCTCTATTTGCTATGGCAACTAAAATGGAAATCTCCCCTGAATGGGCATTAAGTGTCTTGACTGTCATAACTTGTTATTAAGGCCTTGTAAGCAACATAAAAGATTATTAGAGATGTCAAAACCTATGTTTCAAAGTAATGTTTTTATCAGGAAGAATGGCATGATGTCATAGTCCGTACTTTCTTGAGAATCTATGGCTGAGAAAAGTGCATATAAAAGCAAATAGTTGCAATAATAAATAAGCAGGTTGTGTTGGGCGTTAGCCAAGGTGCCTTACTAGGGCAACTGTGATGCCAATCTAGGTAGTTTGGTCTGGAAAAATTTGTCATTTAACTGATGGCAACATGTTTTAGCCAGTGAAGCACTCCTCACAGCTGAATTTTCTTAAACTGTTCAAATAAAATAAGAATGCATCTTTTACTTCAATAGGTTTTTCTTTTGTGATATGTTCACATATCTATATTTGCACTCTTGAGAACTCTTGCCTCAAAGTACTATCAAAGAAAAATACTTTAGTCAAACGCATTAGTGCTTGTGTGAAGTTGTATAAGCATACAATAAGCCCACTTGCCAGCACAGAGGAAATATAAAACTTGGTGAGAAAAGTATAAAAGGTGGTTATTTGCATACTAAAAAGTTTGTTTAGAGATGCAGATTAAAGTTATTTTTTTTTTGGTTAATGTCAGGAGACAGTTCTCCGTCTCATGTTTCTGCCTTAAGAGCAGAGGCAATTAGACTATCTTTCCAGAATGTCTTTCCATAATGTTTATATAGTCACCAGCCTGCAAAGAAATAGTGTCTCCCTCCAGAGCAGAGGAGGTCATTGCAGTTTTAAGCCTAATAAAGACAGTCTGCCATCTTGGTGAGGGTCTGGGTAAGTTTGCTGCAGCATATTAAAAATGATCTCGTAGGTTGGGTGTTCTTTGTGTACCAACCCATACAGTATCCACCTGGGTAATCACCATGCCTTATGGGGCTTTAGGGGCAGTAAGAGCCAGCATAAACAACTGGTGCCATGAAATGAAGTCCTCTGACCCAAAGATCTCATGATTTCTGCCAGCATCTATGAAACTGACAGACTAACCTTATAGTTTGTAAATAGGGCAAAAACCTGAGCCCTACAAGAATTCCTCACAACTGACAATTTTAGGATTTGGAACAAATCCTAAAAAAAAATTGGAAAAAAATTTAGAAGGTCCTAGAAAATAACCTCTGAAGAACAAATAAAGACTGAAGGAAGCCTTTATTAACTACAGCATTTGTCCCTCAGTTGTAATAAATAGCAACCAAAAAACACTGGCAACACGTTTTTTTCTTTAAAGGGCAGATACTAAATATTCTAAGCATTTGGGGCCATATGGTATATGTTGCAACTACTAGACTGTCACCATAATGGGTAAGCAGTCATAAATAATTTATAAATGAATGCACATGTCTTCTAGGTCATCCACTTTGTTTGTGTATAATAGTATCCTCTTAAGATCCTTTGTGTTTCTGGGCACCACTTGCAATATTTCCTTTATCATTTCTAATATTTTAGCCTTCTCTCTCTTTTTCTTAGTCTAACTACAAATTTGTTGAACTTGTTTACCTATTCAAGCTCTCTCAGATGTTATCACAATATTGCTGATTTTGTGTGTATGTTGTCAGTTGCTCAGTCATGTTGATTTTTTGGAAACTCCATAGACTGTGGCCCACCAGGCTCCTCTGTCCATGGAATTCTCCAGGCAAGAATACTGGAGTGGGCTGCCATTTCCTTCTCAAGGCGATCTTCCCGACCCAGAGACTGAACCCATGTCTCCTGCATTCGCAGGCGGGGTCTTTACCTCTGAGCCACCTGGGCAGCCCCTATTGATTATAAGTGGTCTTTTTTTCTCCAGCTTCCCTTTTCCCATAGAACTTCCACATCACCATATGGGTGAATTTCTAACACACAAATCCTACAGTTTACTTCTTGAGCTACCTCCAGTGTGCTCACAGGGTGCCACTGTCAATGCAAAATCAGATTATTTACTCCCTGCTCCTTTCACACTCTTCTCTGTTCCACAGCTAAACCATGCACTTTTAAAACTTTTGGAAACTAATTCATGCTGTCCCTTTTAAGCAGAATATTATTCCAAATTCTTTTGTCTATTTGATGACCTTCTACTTCATGGTCCTTCTGTTCTGTTAGCTTTGTACCTCATTTTACCTATTGTGACCAAATGGATTGGCACATTATTTTTAATTTATGTAGCAATGTGAAAGTCACTATTAAGCAGAGCTTTGGAGAAGGCAATGACAACCCACTCCACTACTCTTGCCTGGCAAATCCCATGGACAGAGGAGCCTGGTAGGCTGCAGTCCATGGGGTCGTTGGACACGACTTCACTTTTACTTTTCACTTTCATGCATTGGAGAAGGAAACGGCAACCCACTCCAGTGTTCTTGCCTGGAGAATCTCAGGGACGGGGGAGCCTGGTGGGCTGCCGTCTCTGGGGTCGCACAGAGTCGGACACGACTGAAGCGACTTAGCAGCAGTAGCAGCAGAGCTTGCCGCATACTCTTGAAACTGCACGTTTGTTTCTCCTAGTAGAAAGTAAGCCTTGGTGGACATTTCTTTCTCCTAATCCAAAATACCTAGCACAATGCCAGGTATTTACATAATAGGCATCCATTATGCGTAACAGGGATTTGCTAAATGTTTGTTGAACTTAATGGAATTTCTTACCATGTGTTTAACACTGCAAAATACTTGATCCATCCACTGTGTTTTCCAGAGTCCTTTTAAACTTTTCAAAAAAGGTGTTATTTTTCTGTCCTAACCCTAACTCCAAACATATTCATAAAACAACTCCTAAACTAACTCCTAAGGCTTATCCAAAAAGAATTTCATATGTATAGACACATTGAACAAACTTTTATTTAGCAATGACCACATGCCTAGTATTCTGCTAGGTCTTGAGCATGAAGTATTAATAATAAACACGTTAGAGAGGCTGCCACAGTTTCCAGAAGACATCAACTTTATGTGCAGAAGAAGACAGTTAAGATTTGCTAACAGCTATTGAAATCTTTCAAAATGATCTGCATAAGCCTTATTATTTTTTTAAGTCACATTAATAACAGCATTTATTTTCTTTGATTTTAATGATGATTCAATGGGTTGATACATGCTGAGTACATTAATTGAGCAAATGCTTGATGAGCGTTAGCTTTTGTTATTGATGTTGGTGATAGTAAATAGTAAATAGTTGAAGGAGAATTGATGCTTTTGAACTGTAGTGTTGAAGAACCTTGAGAGTCCCTTGGACAGCAAGGAGATCAAACCAGTCCTTCCAAAAGGATATCAGTCCTGAATATTCATTGGAAGGACCGCTGCTGAAGCTGAAGCTCCAATAATTTGGCCACCTGATGTGAAGTGACTCATTGGAAAAGACCCTGATGCTGGGAAAGATTGAAGGCTGGAAGAGAAGGGGACAACAGAGGACAAGATGGTTGGGTGGCATTACCAAATCAATGAACACGAGTTTGAGCAAGCTCCAGAAGTTGGTGATGTACAGGGAAGCCTGGCGTGAGGCAGTCAATGGGGTTGCAAAGAGTCAGATAGACTAAGTGACTAAACTGAACTGAAGTAAATTGAAGGAGAAAACCAAAAGTGCTCAAATAATAACAAAGTAAACATGATATTTTTTGGAAATGCTATGTTAACACTCTTATAAGGGAAGTTTCTATTTAAAGCATTTAGTTAGATATCTTCTAGTTGCTTTTCTGAACCTAACAAATTACCTTGGTATAATTTTGGTTTTAGGCTTTTGTCTACCTTCTCTTCTGAATATATAGATAAGTAGGAATCAATGTCAAATATGTGGCTCGGCTCGTAAAGAATCCGCCTGCAATGCAGGAGACCTGGGTTCAATCCCTGGGTTGGGAAGATTCCCTGGAGAAGGGAAAGGCTACCTACTCCAGTATTCTGGCATGGAGAATTTCATGGGCTGTATAGTCCATGGGGTCGCAAAGAGCTGGACACGACTGAGCAACTTTCATGTTCACTTTCAATGTCAAATAATTTTTAAATTGAATTGATCAAGTAATTAATATCAAAAGAGAAGTGCTTTTTTTTTTTTTAACAGGAAGTATTGTGACTTAGGACTTCTGTCGGTACTTATTTATTGTGTTGTTGCGTTAGTTGCTCAGTCGTGTCCCACTCTTTGCAACCCAATAGACTGTAACCCGACAGGCTCCTCTGTCTGTGAGATTATCCTGGCAAGAGTACTGGAGTGGGTAGCCATTCCCTTCTCCACGGTATATTTCTGACCCAGGGATCCAACCCAGGTCTCCTGCATGGCAGGCAGATTCTTTACTGTATTGCTGAGAAAGCATTGCAAAATTTTGCAAAATGTCTAGAATCACTTTGATAGAAATGTTGGGAGTAACATTTGGGACTTCCCTAGAGATCCAGTGGCTATGACTTCACTTTCCAACACAGGGGGTGTGGGTTCAAACGCTGGTCAGGGAACAGAGATCCCACATGCTTTGTGGCTAAAAACAAAACAAAACAAAAAAACAGAAGCAATACTGTAACAAATTCAATAAAACACTTTAAAACACATCAAAAAAATCTTAAAAAAAAAAGTTGTGGGAGTGAGATGCATTGAAAAACTTAGCTTTCATTAGAAAAAGCTAGTGATTGAATTGAGGTCTCCAGTTCTTTAACCTCCATGACCTAAGGAAAGGAAAACATTCCTTCTTATTTAATAAGGAAAAAAATACAGTGAGAGATCTGAGAACTGGAGAAATCCCTGGAGAGACAAGAAGTGTCTTATAATGTGAGTCAAGACTGAAATTTGTTTTATAATGAATTGTAAAAGTAGATCTGTTTTACAATGTTCAGGTAAAATATTTTTTTCAGTTTTACTTACTATGCCTAAGAAAGTATAATGGGCCTTGCAAATATAGCCATGCATTAAACTGACCTGGCCACACAGTATTCACAGTGTATGTGGGAGAAAGAGCATCGGATACACACAGATATGGTTATGTGGGATGGGGTACTTTGTCAAGCAACAGATGAGTCATGTTAACTTTCCTGGAGATGCTTGTATATGACTTAATTCTAAAGAATGACTAGCAGACTGGCAAAGGACAGGGAAAGGTGTAAGAATCAGGCACTCACGGCTTCCTAGGTAACATAAGCAAAGCCAGAGAACCGAGAAAGAGGTTTGAGTTATGCAAACTGTATTCAAGTAGGTGGGTGGTGCCTGAACATTCATCCTGCAAAATTGTGCTCGGACAAGTGAACAAGGTCCAAACCAGACCACACATACTCTGCCATGGGGGTATAGCTTTTCTCATAGAAATATATAAGCCAGAGCACAGGATGATCACACTTAGAGTTTATCCAGGATGCACCCTGACTAGAGGGTAGAATTAAAGGTCTAAGACAGGGCCTGGGAAGCCCTGAAATGCTTACTGTGAAGTCCAGGGTGAGTAATGATTATAGCAGCTTAGAGGAAGGGTGAAGATGAACTTCATTCAGAAATTCCAAGGGAGAAGTTTGCAGAACTTAATGACTGCATGGGAAGATGGGTGACAGGCAGGTTTCAGAGCTGACTGCCTCATTTCTAACATGAGTCAATTAGAGAATGATGCTTCCAACTATGAGAAACTACTCAATGGAAACTGGATTTCACTGTTTGAGAAGAGCAGATGGGTATCCATGTTCAAACTGTGAGGATCACTGTATATATCACTTGTTTTTAGGAAATCATATCAGAGAACTTTTGGTGAATTTTTTATCATGCTGTATCTTCATGTTCAGACTCTGACATAAATATCATCCTGTCTTCCCTCATAGATGGAACAGTTTTCAAAATCTCTATTATTTTTAGTAGAATGAGAACCTTTGCGTATTTAAAAAATCTTTTTTAAGCACTTCAGAAAAGCATAGTGACAAAATAAATTCTCCTCCAAATGCACCAAGACAAAAAAATCACCACAGATAATATTTTGGTACATGTACTTTTAGTCAGGACTTCCCTGGTGGCTTACTGGCAAAGAATTTGCCTGTAAGTGCAGGAAATATGGATTTGATCCCTGATCTGGGAAGATCCCCTGGAGAAGTGACAACCCACTTCAGTATTCTTGCCTGGAAAATCCCAAAGACAGAGGAGCCTGGCAGGTCACAGTCCATGTTGTCACCAAATAGTCAGACACAACTTAGCAAATAAATAATCACATATACTTCTAGTATGACTTCATAGAAGATGAACATATTTAAACATACAGTTGCAAATGGAACTATATTATGCATCAGATAGTTAGACACCTTGTACTTAGACATCATTCTATGATATACATTTAAAAGATATTTTTAAAGTTTAGAAATTATATGCCATTTTATTTGTGTTCTTCTGGCCCACTAACATAAGACCACCATATTAAACATCTCCAAGTATACTTCTGTTCACATTATTAATTTATTTTCTCAGAACGAATGCCAATAAGGAGAATTGCCTTTCCATATCACCTAAATATGCATGTTTTTGAGATATATATATAGCTAAATTGTTTTTAAAATGGAAGTATTATATTGTACTCCCAATAACATGCTTGATTTTGTCTTCATGTGTTTAGTATTTCTCAACTTTTTCAACTTTTTCTAATTATGTGTACAGTGATATATTTTCCATGGTATCACAAAATCCAACACCTATCCACAATAAAAATTCTCAGTGAGTATTGATCTAGAAAAAAGAATAAGAAGATTCTTTTCATTGTCTCAGGACACCAAAATATTTCCTTTAAATCTTATAAAAATTGCTAATAATCAGGAAAATATTGATCAATTTGACATTTTTCAATTAAAGCGTTTCTTCACAAAACACCATAAAAAATGAGAAAGTAAGCTGCAGAACTAGAGAAGATTTTTTTTTTTCATGGATAATTTGTACAGGTTATGGATAGAAATACTGCATCCCATGGGTCAGTATAGGCCATTATCTGATATTTGTTTTTCCTTTTACTATTTGCAACCTAAGAAGAGCTACACATTTCTACAGAATGAAAAAAAAAAAAATCAACAGAAGCCTACTTTATGGTAGATGAAATTTACCTGGAATTCACATTTCAGTTTTACAGGAATACAGCCATACGTGTTTGTGCACATATCGTGCACAGTTGTTGTAAATGAGATTGAGCAGTTGAATTGAGTCAATGAAAAACTAAGCAGTTGAATCCTACGTGTGATGCTTCCATGGCTTCATAGCCCTGCTTCGTGCACCACAAAACCACTATGGTGCATGGATAACTCAAAAGTATTTAGAGTGTCATACACTGGTATGCCACGGAGTTTTATTTTATTCGCTGCAATACCAGAGCTTATCCATCATGTCCAAAAAGGAAAAAAAAAGTTCTAATTGGACTTCCACTGTCACACTTTTAAGTTACATTAAGTCTGGAACATTTTTGTCATTTTTAATACATAAAAAAATCTATTTTTGATCATTAAGCAATGGCACTAATGTAGTGCAAAAAGAATGCAATGTTCTTTGAAATGACCAGCCTAAAGCGGTCATTACAATATTCTGAACTCACAGAAAAGCAGTATTGAGAAAAAAAGGGAAATTTAAACAGGGATATTCATCACAGCATAATTTTTTCCCAAAATGCAAAGTGGAAATAAGATCAGCAAAGAAGTACATTTGCAAGTGGCTCATTTGTTAACTAAGTGGGGAAAACACATTTATTGATATTTATGGTGAGTTAATTAAATTATGTCTAATTACAGCAGTTGTTAAAATTGTCCAAAGAAAATTAATTTGGTTATGTATATTAGTCTTTCAGTAAACAATTGTTCAAAAAGCTAAGGGCATTGGAAGCAGTATCAATAATCTTCTTATTTCTTAAGACATTATTTCTAGTAGTTGCCCTTGCCTTTTGACACATCAACATATCAATACTATTCACTTATTTATCAGAAGAATCAATGCAGAGTATGAAGTAACTTGGTGGCTCAGATGGTAAAGAATCTGCCGGCTATATGGGAGATCCACATTTGATCCCAGGGTAGGAAGATCCCCTGGAGAAGAAAATGGCAACCTACTCCAGTATTCTTGCCTCGAGAATCCCATGGACAATACAGTCCATGGGATTACAAAGAGTCAGACACAACTGAGCGGCTTTCATTTTCACGTGAAGTGACTTAAGAACTGGCTTCTGTAAATATCTGTACAACTACAAAAGGAAATATTTTCAAGGAAATTGAGAAAATGCAATTTCAGTTTAACCTAAAGTAGTATATTCCAAGATGTGTAACAGTTGATAGTTATAAACATATGTGTGTGTAGCAGTAAAATTTTTCATTGGAAATATTTGCAAATTTTATGAAAATATAAAGGGTTTAAAGACTATAATTACTTATTATGTCATTCAGCGTCATGTGAAAAAGTTGTAGGAAATATTTGAAGTTATAATGTGTTATTGAACCAGTATCATTGGTGGAATCTTCCTTTGCTCCCTCAGATTTGGCCATGGATATTCTGTAAATTTTGTCAGAAATAGAAGTTAGAATTCTCTTGTCTACTACTTGTTGATTATACTAGAACATTAATAAAGCTCTGTTGTGATTATTCAGGATCAAGATTGAAATTTTTCTGAAAAAGAACGACCTTTATCCACCATTACTGATTATTAAATGGCCTTGAAAATTAGATATTTTTGAATAAATATTTCTTAATTCAATTTAAGTTTACAAAGTAAAACAATATTGTGTGAAAATTATATTGCGGTAAATCCATTTCACTAAAATTTTTTCATTCACAGATTATGTCATCCTTTTTCCCCCATTTCTTATGCTAATAAAATTTAAAACAAAAAATGAGATCTCTCTTCCTACACAGCTTTTGTTGATACATTTTCTGAGATAAAACTACAGTCTAGAAGCAATGTATGTGTAAAGAAATTTTGTATGTTTTAAAATTAATTGACAATTAAGGAACTTTGGCATAATCTTCAGTTAGAATTGATTAACTGACAATGTAATGGCATGTTTAAAGGCAAATAACAAGAGTAGGAATTAACAGGATACTATAAAAAAACTTTCAATTAATGATCATTGAAAATCAGTTAAAATCATGGACTGCCTTCCATGTTTGCTAGGACTTATGTGTGTGACAAGATATTTTCAAAGATGAAGAAATATGAAAAAAATCTCATTATAGATCAGCATTAAAAGGAGAAAATTTACAACCAAATTTTTAACACATCATCTAATCTTGTTCTTTTTATGACAAGTTTTATTGACTATATGTTAGTCATTTGAATGTCTGGTCCTTGACTAAAAATAAATGACTGAATACAGACTGACACATAAATATTTATATCATCTAAACAATTTCATCTAAACAATTAATTCATGCTCTTTATTTTGTACTTAGCACTGAAAATATGCCATTCAATTTAGGACACCCTCCACAGATTGCTCTTTTATTGGTTTTTACTTATTATTTATATCATTCTATATAATAAAATTCTGACAATAAAAGTATAAATTGTTTTATGGTCTATTAGTCTAAATTCAATAAATATGTAACCTTATGTTTAGCTAATATAGATTTAGAGAGTTTATGCCAGTTAGAAGAAATTTTCTTAGGATGAATATAAGCATTTTATTACTCCTAGAAAATCTGGTCTCTCTCTACACATTATTCCATGTTTTGAAAGTTTAGTTCAAGTCCAGATATTTCAAGATGTAGTTGGCTTTAATTCAAGAGAAGGCATTTATTTTCAGAGAAATAATAAGGCAATTGGACAGCTCTACTCTATGCTATATTATCTTCTAATTACTAGCTATTTCCACAAATTACTACCATTATTTTAAGAAATACCTGTAATTCTTTAAAATTTTCCAAGCTGAAATGATTATTTGCATGAGTAGAACAGGGTATTGATACCAAAATCCTTACCTGTGATGTGATGGGTGCTGCTGCTGCTGCTGCTGCTAAGTCACTTCAGTCGTGTCCAACTCTGTGTGACCCCATAGACAGCAGCCCACCAGGCTCCCCTGTCCCTGGGATTCTCCAGGCAAGAACACTGGAGTGGGTTGCCATTTCCTTCTCCAATGCATGAAAGTGAAAAGTGAAAGTGAAGTCACTCAGTTGTGCTAAGAGAGTATAATTAAATAATTCAAGTGCAATAGTTTAAGAATTTTTAGGGAAATTTAGATAAAGGTATTAGATAAGTGAAATTCCTGATAAAGACTATGAAATGAACATTTTTCCCAAATATATATATAAATTGGGAGGCCCCTCTTCAGCAGAAAAATGCTCCTCTGTAAAACAAACTGTATTTTTACAAAAATTAATTATAGTTTACAAAAATTATTTGTACTTGTAAACATTATTAGATAGATTTCATTTTATCTTATTTTAGGCACAAATATTTAATGACTGTTTTCTTTGTATTTTCTGATAAAAAAGAATGCTATCAAATACTATAACCCTTAATATAATTGTCATAGAGCTAGGCTTTATTACTTTGATTGTTAAGGTGAAGTGTAAGAGAATATAAGCCAGGAAAACATACATAATACTGAATCTGGCAACATCTGGACTAGTGTGCTAATAATATAAAGAAGATGGTTTCCTTATAATTTAATTATGCTGCAAAGTTGTTAAAAGATTATCTAATCTTTTGCCTATTTTCTGAAAAGTAGACACTTTTGCTTCTTTTTTTCTATTTAAACGTTCATTTGTTTAAGTATTCTGTGAACAATGTTGCAATCTAATAAAAATTTCAAGAAATAAGTTTAGCAAATGTTAAAAAACAATTATAGGGTTTATTAGCTCATCATTTGGTTTCATTTAAGTTGAATTTTAAAACAAAATAAGAATCTGAAGAAGAAAAACCAAAACACAGGTTAACAATACTAAAGAATACCATAGTATTTGTAGCAGAGGTGATGTCATTGCAATGAATGAGTATGACAGTCAAGTACATTCTTTTGCCCCGAGTTTTTAGTCTGTGTGGATACATATATTTGAGAGTAGAAACAGAAAAGCAGAACTTCATAACAATTATTTCTGAGGAGTTTGCCATTTATTCAAAAGCTCCTATTTCAGCTTTTTCCAAGTTGTTATTATGGATATATTTTCCTTCTTTGTTTCTGTCCATGTAAAATCTCATAAACATGCAAAAATCAGCCTTAAAAGGTTTCTAAATGGCTGTTTCCATTTGATGGTAAAAATTTCCTCAATTTTGAGATAAAAATTAATATAACAATTACTGAATGAGTCTCCAGCTGAAAAATTAACTGATAATCAGCAAAGGTTCTTGATTTTCTAAATATTTCTTACTTTATTTAGAAAGACTATTTTAGTGTAATAAAGTATTAAAAACTAAAAGCTCTAGTTTTTATTCATTTTCATTAGAATTTAATATACTGCCCTCAGTTATTATGATAACAGTTACTCAGAATGAACAAAATAAGTGCCTAAGATATACAGTTTGTTATAATGGGTACCACTTGAAATGTAACCATAAGCTTTAAATTCGTATGATATCATTGTTTAAATCCATAGTTACTATTCTCCATGCACTGAGAAATTGTCTGCTTTATAAACATCTATTATTATGGCAGTCATAAACAAATATCTATTGAGTACCTAATATTTGCAAGGGACTGGAGTCTTCATCATAAACAGGAGGAAAATATGTCAACATTAATTACATATAATTTGATGAAGGTCATTAAACTTATGGAAATAGAATAATGAGAAAGCAGAGCTAGTAAGTAAATATCACCAGGGGAATGACAGGATTTTCGGTAAAGGTAATATTTGACTTAGGTATCTAAAGATAGAAGTTTTTCAGTGAGAGACATTCAGCCATGAGGAAAAAGCACAAGCAAATGCACAGATAAAAGAAAAACCTCTGACCATTTTTTATAATACACGTAAAAATGAATTCAGAGAAAAGCAACTGAGGCTTTTTTTTTGTTTTTTAAACTCAATATAAAAAGGACTAGTTGATAGGAACACTTAATGAGGAGAAGAAAATTACAAATGTCTCTAAATAATAGAAAGACATTAATATGAAAGAAAATTAGATTTGGGGAGGTAGGAAAGTTCAGAACTAAAAAATGGGTTCAAAGGGGAATTTGCTAGTGGTCAAATTTTACTAAAATGGAAAATGCCTTTCTGGTAGAAGTTTGATTTTTGTGATGCTTTAAATGCTCTAGTTTAGGTGGTGTTGCTTTAAATCTACTTTTAAATTTATTTTTAAAACAAACATTTGTTATGTGCTTAAATGATATGGAAAATATTGAGAGAAATTATATTAAACTCAAATAAAATAACTTTTTCTGTTACTATTCAAAATCCTCCTCCAGCTTCTTAGAATTTGGGTGTGGCAGGTTACAGAAAGTAATCACTCCTTGAGAATCCCAATAGTTAGCTATGGTGGTAGATTAGAAAGCCAAAATGGAATTACTCAGAAATGCTGAGATGGTGCATATTTTCTTGGAAAATTTTGAATTATTTGGTGCTGTGCAACACTGGGGCTCAGGACAGACCACCCCAAAATATGCCTCAATGGCAGACTGATTATTTTGAGTTAAAGAAGAGGGTCATTGAAAAAGGGATACACTGACACTCCTGTCTGTCTCACTGAAAGCAGGGACTAAATCTCTCATGGAAAATGTGTCCTCCCTGCATCTGGAGATGGAAAGATACTCACCAGAGACAGAGAGCCTGGGGCCAGGGAAGCCTCTAGAAACAAACTTGGGAAGTCAAAGTGTTGCTCAGTTGACCCTGACTCTTTGTGACCCTATGGACTGTAGCCCACCAGGCTCCTCTGTCCATGGGACTCTCCAGGCAAAAATACTGGAATGGGGTGCCATTTTCTCCTCCAGGGAACCCTCCCCACACAGGGATCAAACCCACATCTCCAAATTGCAGGCAGATTCTTTATTATCTGAGCCACCAGGGAAGTTCAAAAACAAACCTTGTTGCTCGTTTAATTTATTGCCCCAAGCCAAAATTCTGCTCAGGCTCCTTATTCACTAAACACCCAAAGCCCAAGTTTCTTCGCCCTGTCAATTTCTCACAGATTTATTGTTTCTTTGCTAAAAAATGTAAAAGCTGTCTGCTTTTCTTAGGTCCTATTTTTATGAGACCACTGCCCTCACAAATTAAATTTGTTTTTATTCTACCCGCTCATCTGTCTTGGGTCCATTTTATTATTAGTCCACCCATAGCAATTCAAGGGGATCTGAGGGGAGAATTTCCTCCTCTCCCAAACAAACAAGTTTCTCATACAGTTTAGTATCTTCTTAGCTACTCCCTGTGCCTCCCAAAGCTCCCAAACCATTCTGGGTCTAAATCAGCAACATGGAGCACACTATGCAAGTAAAATGGATTTGGTGCATTTATTTATTCCAGATTATTGTTAATCTTTCATGTGTTCATGTAAGTCTTCTTAAATTCAAAGAAAAATGTTACCATGGTGCTTAAGTGCAGCCATGAAACTAAAAGATACTTGCTCCTTAGAAGGAAAGCTATGACAAACTTAGCATATTAAAAAGCAGACAAATCACTTTGCTGGCAAAGGTTCCTATTGATAGTCAAAGCTACGGTTTTTCCAGTAGTCGCGTATGAATGAGAGTGTTGGACCATAAAGAAATTGTGGTGCTAGAGAAGACTCTTGAGAGTCCCTTGAACAGCAAGGAGATCAATCCAGTCAATCCTAAAGGAAATCAGTCCTGATTATTCATTGGAAGGACTGATGCTGAAGCTGAAACTCCAATAATTTGGCTACCTGATGTGAAGAACAGACTCACTGGAAAAGACCCTGATGTTGGGAAAGATTGAAGGCGGGAGGAGACAGAGGTGGCAGAGGATGATATGATCAGATGGCATCACCAACTAAATGGACATGAGTTGGAGCAAATTCCAGGAGACGGTGAAGGACAGGGAAGTGTGGCATGCTGTAGTCTATGGGTCGCAAAGAGTCAGATGGGACTTCGCAACTGAACAACAACAATGTGAATAAAAGCTTATTTGGTGAATTTTCACCATCATTCTATCCTTTTTGGCAACTTGCACTAATGTTTTATATATTTCTGGGATAGTGTATTAGGCATCCTCAAAATCAATGCATTACCTACACTCCAAGCTGAGAAAAACTTCAAAATGAATTTACAATATGAAATTGCAAAGGGTGCAATTGTGGTTTCAGAAGAAAATTTAAGTCCCTATCAAAAAATATTCTGTATTATCACAAAACCAGAGTTCCTAGTATTATCGACAATCACATATCACAAAATAGTCATTCTATTAAAATAATAAATCAATTTATTATTTTTAAAACAACCTAGTCTAGAAGAATTATCTCCTAGAAAAATATGGGGCTCAATATACAGAAATATATGAAATTATTTCTGAAGGAACAGGCCAGGTGAATTATAATACCAACTTTTTCTTTTCCCCTTTTTCCTACATTCACTAAAAGTAAGCATGGAAAAGGGAATAGAAGCATTTTTCATGATTACCCTCTCACTTTTGATATTATCCTAGGCTCCTGATAATAAAACTGGGTGCTCTAAAAACTGGCTCATTGCTTAGAGAAAGAACAGAAAGAACTATAAAGCATTTTATTAGCAGAGAGAATGATGCAATTTCTTCTCTAGCATCTCTTTTAATTTAAATTTCATTCCCTAAAAAGCCCACAGATACCCTGTGGTAAATTATAGACCATAATAGAAACTACAAAATGAAAAAAAGCTATATTTTGGAAGAGTTCAAGCATTGCACTAAGGTGCCCAGAGGTGTTATATAGATGACCGAGTCTATGTGCCTGTTGAGAATTCACTTGCCAATCAGCACTTGCAGGGCTGTGATTTTCCTTTTTCACCTCAGTAAATCTTTTATTTCAGTCTATCACATATTATTTTTAGGACTTTCCCAAAAGTAATTGCTACTCTATTTCTAATTAATGGTTTTTGTGTTGTGCATGAGCACACCTCAGTAGGTATGCTCTGATAATTCATTGATGAGGAAGTATCCTATTCTAACAAATATATATATATATATATATATATATCTTTTACCCATACTTGGTCACCTTGTTGTTTTCTTATTTTTCTCTTTCTCCTTTCTTCTCTTTCTTCCTTTTCCTTCCTCTCACTGTTCCTTTCTTTTGTCTTCTTTTTCTCTCATTTTTCATCAACTCTATTGGAAAGAAAACTTCCCCACAAATATTGGACATTGCTGTGCAAACAAGGTTTCTTATATCATGGGAGTAAGAAAGCAAAAGGACTTCACATCATACAACCTAAGTTAGTGAGAAATGGAGCATTTCTTGCCATCTCAGTATACAAGGATGTCACAGTTATCAGTGATTGCAGCACTCCAGTATGGACTTATGAGTCTGAAAGGTACCCAGGAAAAATATCTGTGGTCCAGCGGCCGCTCCCTACAGTGAGCCCTGAGGGAGCTCAGGATGTGAAAAAACAGGACACCTGCCCCAGATAGCTGAGATGCATATGAGAGGAATGACTTCTGTGAACACAGACTCTTGCATCTTCCTGTACATTAAAAAAGCTCTAAATTCCTTAATTATAGATATCTTATTTCCTTTAATTAACAATAATTTTTTGATGTGCAGACTACCTGCCCTTTGTTGTCAAACTTCTACGTAACCTGACTCATCCCTCTTTGGCATAGGGACTAATTTAGGCTAATTATTTTTAAGAAACACAAGACTCAGGATACTTGAGATGAGGGTTTTTTGATCATTTGGGGGAGTTACTGAGTTTTCCTCAGTCTCTCTTATGTACATGTGTTATTAAACTTTTATTTGCTTTTCTCCTGTTAAACTATCTCCTGTTAATTCAATTCATAGACCAGCCAGAATGAGGTGTGTGTGTGTGTGTGCACTTCAGTTGAGTTCAGTTCAGTCGCTCAGTCGTGTCTGACTCTTTGCGACCCCATGAATCGCAGCATGCCAGGCCTCCTTGTCCATCACCAACTCCTGGAGTCCACTCAGACTCACGTCCATCGAGTCGGTGATGCCATCCAGCCATCTCATCCTCTGTCGTCCCCTTCTCCTCCTGCCTCCAATCCCTCCCAGCATCAGAGTCTTTTCCAATGAGTCAACTCTTCTCATGAGGTGGCCAAAGTACTGGAGTTTCAGCTTTAGCATCATGCCTTCCAAAGAAATCCCAGGGCTGATCTCCTTCAGAATGGACTGGTTGCATCTC